>NC_141698.1:1066352933-1066892933 GCF_964263255.1 Lissotriton vulgaris | reverse complement strand
TGAAGGGGCTCTTAGAGATGCCCCATGAGAAAAGTAGGAACTAAATTCAAATCCCACGCTGACCCTACAAAAAGTGATTTAGAAAAGGGGGTGGTGATGAACAGAGTGTCTGAGTTTAACAGACCACTCTTACCCAGTCCAAAGATCAGGGCTTGATCCATCATCGTTATTTATCTCACTGCCGCATCCCAGCTCAGAACATGGCTATATGCAAATCAGTCTGTCCCTGGCCCAGTGCATCATGGGAACAGGGCAGACTAAACTACCAAGCCAATTCTTCACCAGAAAGGAGACAAGCTACCGGGGACCGGTTTCTGGCATTTCAGCCTTCTTCGGCCCGGCTTGCTTGAATCCTGATGGAGCAGTGAGAAAGGGACTCATGTCTGAGTATACCCTGCCACACCTATAGTGGCCAAAAACGATTTAGAAAAGGGGGTGGTGATGAACAGAGTGTCTGAGTTAAACAGACCACTCTTACCCAGTCCAAAGATCAGGGCTTGATCCATCACCGTTATTTATCTCACTGCCCCATCCCAGCTCAGAACATGGCTATATGCAAATCAGTCTGTCCCTGGCCCAGTGCATCATGGGAACAGGGCAGACTAAACTACCAAGCCAATTCTTCACCAGAAAGGAGACAAGCTACCGGGGACCGGTTTCTGGCATTTCAGCCTTCTTCGGCCCGGCTTGCTTGAATCCTGATGGAGCAGTGAGAAAGGGACTCATGTCTGAGTATACCCTGCCACACCTATAGTGGCCAAAAACGATTTAGAAAAGGGGGTGGTGATGAACAGAGTGTCTGAGTTAAACAGACCACTCTTACCCAGTCCAAAGATCAGGGCTTGATCCATCACCGTTATTTATCTCACTGCCCCATCCCAGCTCAGAACATGGCTATATGCAAATCAGTCTGTCCCTGGCCCAGTGCATCATGGGAACAGGGCAGACTAAACTACCAAGCCAATTCTTCACCAGAAAGGAGACAAGCTACCGGGGACCGGTTTCTGGCATTTCAGCCTTCTTCGGCCCGGCTTGCTAGAATCCTGATGGAGCAGTGAGAAAGGGACTCATGTCTGAGTATACCCTGCCACACCTATAGTGGCCAAAAACGATTTAGAAAAGGGGGTGGTGATGAACAGAGTGTCTGAGTTAAACAGACCACTCTTACCCAGTCCAAAGATCAGGGCTTGATCCATCACCGTTATTTATCTCACTGCCCCATCCCAGCTCAGAACATGGCTATATGCAAATCAGTCTGTCCCTGGCCCAGTGCATCATGGGAACAGGGCAGACTAAACTACCAAGCCAATTCTTCACCAGAAAGGAGACAAGCTACCGGGGACCGGTTTCTGGCATTTCAGCCTTCTTCGGCCCGGCTTGCTTGAATCCTGATGGAGCAGTGAGAAAGGGACTCATGTCTGAGTATACCCTGCCACACCTATAGTGGCCAAAAACGATTTAGAAAAGGGGGTGGTGATGAACAGAGTGTCTGAGTTAAACAGACCACTCTTACCCAGTCCAAAGATCAGGGCTTGATCCATCACCGTTATTTATCTCACTGCCCCATCCCAGCTCAGAACATGGCTATATGCAAATCAGTCTGTCCCTGGCCCAGTGCATCATGGGAACAGGGCAGACTAAACTACCAAGCCAATTCTTCACCAGAAAGGAGACAAGCTACCGGGGACCGGTTTCTGGCATTTCAGCCTTCTTCGGCCCGGCTTGCTTGAATCCTGATGGAGCAGTGAGAAAGGGACTCATGTCTGAGTATACCCTGCCACACCTATAGTGGCCAAAAACGATTTAGAAAAGGGGGTGGTGATGAACAGAGTGTCTGAGTTAAACAGACCACTCTTACCCAGTCCAAAGATCAGGGCTTGATCCATCACCGTTATTTATCTCACTGCCCCATCCCAGCTCAGAACATGGCTATATGCAAATCAGTCTGTCCCTGGCCCAGTGCATCATGGGAACAGGGCAGACTAAACTACCAAGCCAATTCTTCACCAGAAAGGAGACAAGCTACCGGGGACCGGTTTCTGGCATTTCAGCCTTCTTCGGCCCGGCTTGCTTGAATCCTGATGGAGCAGTGAGAAAGGGACTCATGTCTGAGTATACCCTGCCACACCTATAGTGGCCAAAAACGATTTAGAAAAGGGGGTGGTGATGAACAGAGTGTCTGAGTTAAACAGACCACTCTTACCCAGTCCAAAGATCAGGGCTTGATCCATCACCGTTATTTATCTCACTGCCCCATCCCAGCTCAGAACATGGCTATATGCAAATCAGTCTGTCCCTGGCCCAGTGCATCATGGGAACAGGGCAGACTAAACTACCAAGCCAATTCTTCACCACAAAAAAGTTACAAACTTTGTTCTTCTTCCTCCAGGTTCTTAAGTGGACTCTTCGCAAATCATCAACAAAGAAGCAGGGTGCCAAACTGCCTCTACTGGAACACCTCTCACCCAAGCTGAAACCTGCTACCTGCTTGGCAGGAGGAGCACCGCACCTTTCATAGTAGTTTTTCCCAGGAAGCTCATACAAACATTGACTACCAAGGAAACCCCCAGTTGAGATAGCCTGCTTTCTACTTGGCTTGACCTATGTTTAATATTAACCAATGAATAGGTGAGTGCTGGTTCTGAAATACTGATTTCAAAAGGTATATTTATTAATAGCTCTCTAGGGCTCGGGAGAACAAAACATTTCCTCCTCCTCTTTTGCCTGATGAGGAAGAGGGTCAAAGGAAAGCAGTGAAATAACCTGAGAAACTTATAACTCTAGGAAAAAGAGAAGATTTTATCCTAAGAGAAACTGTACCCTTAGAAAAACAGTTACAGAAGAAGACAATAACACCTCAAGCGCACTCATCCTCATAGAATAAGAGATGCCATCTTGAAAGATACCTGGAATTGGCAAGAGTGAAGGGGCTCTTAGAGATGCCCCATGAGAAAAGTAGGAACTAAATTCAAATCCCACGCTGACCCTACAAAAAGTATCACTAGAAATGTATTCTGCCTGTTCTTTTAAAACATAAAACCATAGGATACTGATCAATAATCCTTGGTCTGGAGAATAAAAACATGCACCATACATCTAGTTAACCCTTAATGGTGCATAACCAAGACCTCTCTCTGTGTCAAGAGTTTTTGCAAAATTCAGAGAAATGTGAAGTGCATTATGTTCCGCATGAACTTAGGAAGTAAGAGCCAGATGTACGACCTTCAATTGCGGTCGCAAACGGTCAAGCCGCCTGTTTGTGACCCTAATTTAGGGCATGGCCATGTACAAACCTCATTTTGCGTATCTGTAAATTGTACTGATTCGCAAAATTAAGTTTGCGACTTGCTTTTAGGAAGGGGAGTGCCAAGGGCGTCCCTTCCAAATAGCGACTCGCATTTGTATGTATGAATGTTTTGCAACCGCAATTGCAGTGGCGAAACACTCACAATTTACCACCTACTTCAAGTAGGTGGTAAACCATTCACAAACAGGAAGGGGTCCCTTTCCCTTGGTGAATGGGTCAACCAAAAAATGTTAAGGGCAGGCAGTGGTCCCCTTAAAAAATAAAACTGAAAAGTTTAATTTTTCTTTTTTTAAATGCAGCCCGTTTTTCTTAAGAAATGAAGAAAATAAGTTTTTACTAGGTCCTATTAATTTCCTTACATTCCTCCATGTCTTGTCATCTCATGACAAAACCCTGATTACAGCCTCCATTTCTGCTGATGCTAAAAAAAACTATTACATACCCAAGCCCCCTGTTCTTTTAAGTTAACCAATACATCAGCAGAGAGCCATGAGACACCTACGCCCTGTGTAAACAAGCTTGTTTTTCATCTTCTGCTCCCTGCTTGGTAAACATCCTTGATGCCGTGATCAGGTCAACTGGACAATGGTCTGACTGACTGAGCCTTGATCAAGCTGATTGAACAATGGTCTGACTGACCGACCCTTGATCAAGCTGATTGAACAATGGTCTCGTCAAGCCATGTTTGACGCCACCGCATTGTGGAGGAAAGAAATAGATCAAAAAATTAGAAAAAAGCAAGCTTTAAATAAAAAGAAAGAGAGGATGTCAATGGCTGATCATGCGAAAGAGCATTTAGAAAATAAGGTTCAGGAAGGGGTTGAAATGGCAGATAGGCATCATAGGGCTAAGGCGACAAAATGTTACCCCGCTCGTCCTCCGAGAGACCTTGTGGTTGAAGTAGAAGAGGGGGTCTTATTGTTGAATGCTATTCTTGAAGGTCCACCTCCTGCCTATGCTCCGGCTCCTATGTATCCCGCTCTTCATCAAAATGTTACTAACGCTCCACCCCCACCAGCGGTGGTTGAGGCTGCCCCACCCACTGTACCACTGCCTGATCCTTTGACTCCCGTCATCCTGCCAGCACCCATCCCTCCGACAGTTCATACCACCCCACCTATTGACCCAACCTGACCATACATTCCCGTCTGCTTGATAATAAGTCTATTGGTACCCCGTGTGGTGACTCTTATGCCACTCCGGACCGAGCGAGATGGTCCTCCCTTATGCCCAATACCCTGTTTGGATTCTTCGGTACCCCTAGAAAGGAGTCTTTGAGGTCTGCTGAACTCGCTGGGGGTAGTGAAAGGGACGCTATGCGAAAACAATGTGCATTTCGGGTAAATAATGGTAATATTTATGGCGTTAAAGATATCTGGTTGACGTTTGGACAATGGACGGCCATACAACAAACAGACATGGCCAAGTACATGTGCACACTTATACTAAAAAGATAAGAAGCATTGTTCATAGACACTCCTAGGGGATTGATTGATTTAAAACTAACTATTGCCAAGGGTCATGTTCAGGGAGATGATATGCATGAAGCCCTTGTTACCATGATTGCGTTCAGAGACACAACGTTTTTTCCGCCATCTCCGAATGACAGAGCTATGCCTATGAGAGAGACAGCTCCCGTCTTTATCCCTGTAGTGCTCGCCAATAACCAGGTGTTGGAGCAGCCCCAGCCCACTGGCCTAGGATGTGGGTGCATGTCCCATGGAAAAGAGCGGATGTTCTTCAATTGAAATCCCAATTACCAGACCCCCGTAAGAATCCGGCTCTTTACTATCAGGAATTAGGTCAGATTGTTTCCTCTGGTGTCCTTACCTTAGAGGATATTGACTTATTATTCGGGTCAGTAGTACCACCCGACATATGGGAGAAAATACACCATGCCAACCATGGTGACTGGACCGACTTTGAGAGGATGGAGAATGACAGAGAGGGGGGGACTAAGCCTGATCCTGCTATTCTGGCTCTCCCAGGTCATCTGTTGCAACTCATGAAGACCCTTTTGCCCGAAATAGCTGTTAATTGGGATAAGATAAATGCATGTAAACAACGTAAGGATGAGTCTGTTGCTGATTTTTTCACCCGCTTCGAAACTTAGTACAAAAGTCACAGTGGATTGGACGCTAGAGCCCCTTCCTCGGGCTCAGTGTTTATTGAGAAATTTGTATCTAATTTATTAGCGGATCTCTCTGCTCGCCTTAAGAAGGTTGAGAGTATGTGGTCAGCTCAGGCTATGGCAGGCATCCTTGCCATGGCCCAATATCATGAGAATAGAGAGAATGAAGATAAAGACAAAGAGGTTAGGAAGAACAAGGACCTTAAAACAAAGGTTTTGTTACAACAAGCTTATCCACCCCGGGGACAAAAAGGCTAGAGGCCAAGGTCCGCCTTCGGACCAGTTCCAGAGGCTGCCCCAGCGCCCCTTCAGTCTCCTTTACGGAAGTTCACCAGTTCGGCAGGTCCCGTTGATAAAGACCAGTGCGCCTACTGTAAGGCTTATGGCCACTGGGTTTGTGAATGTCCGGTACTAGCCCAGAATATCCAGTCAGGAAAAACTAGGCCCCGAACCCAAAGGGAAGGAAATATGGGACCTCCTAGGCAGAGGTGGGCACCAGATCTGAATGTTCGACCCCGTATGGGTCCGCCCCAGGGTACAGGTAAAAGATTTGACAACGGGTATGAGGCCACTAGGACCTACTTTAACGATGATTATGATGAGACAGGTTTCTACCAGCCATAGGAAAGCCAGGAAAGGGGTAATGTAAGAGTGCCGATTCCTGTGGATCAGCGAGGTCCTTATGTCCGGATGTCAGTTGCAGGGGATAAAAATAAGTTTCTCCTAGACACCGGGGCTACTAGATCCTCTGTTGTGCACACCTTGATACCAGAGGTACCTCTTTCTGGCTCTCTCAATGTCTCCGTGGGTTTTTCTGGGGTCCCTGTCACCAACCCCGTTTCTAAGCCTCTCCCGCTGGATCTCGGTCCAGCTCATACGGATGCTCCTTTGATTCTCACAACTGGATGTAGTGAAAATCTGCTGGGTATGGATTTGTTAAAAGGTTTACATGCTACCATTTCTTGTAGTCCTGATGGCGTGTCCGTTACCATATCACCAGATTCCTCTACCACTATGTTCCTCTCTGGACCCCTCCATCCCGTTCTGCAGGCCTTACCCTCATCACTTTGGGCCACTTCTGACACTGATGTAGGACTTCTCGACATTGCTCCACATAGTGTCCGTATCCAGCAAGGTGCCCAACTGCCCCGGCTTCGCCAGCATCGCCTTCACCAGGAAGGTGAGGCTGCCCTATTATCTATAATATCAGATCTCATGAAGACGGGAGTAGTTGAGGAGACAAGTAGTAATGAGTGTAGCAGCCCAATTATTCCAGTTCTTAAAAAATGTATTGATCCCTCTCCCGCGGCCCCCAGTATTTATCGGTTTGTCATCGATCTGTGGGCTCTCAACAAAATGATGGTCTCACAGTATCCCGTTGTCCCTGATATCACAGCCCTCTTGACCATGATCCCAGCGACCGCCACTCATTTTTCTGTTATTGACCTAAAGAATGTGTTTTTCAGCATTCCCATACATCCAGACAGTAGACATCTCCTTGGTTTCTCCCTTGGAGGGCGGAGTTTCCGGTTCTGCCGCACCCCCCAAGGTTTTACCGAAAGCCCCAGCATCTATAGTCAGGCTCTCAAGAATCAGTTGGACTCCCTGACGCTCCCAGCAGGAGCCACTCTGTTGCAATATGTAGATGACCTCTTAATTGCAGCCACGTCTGCTTCACCACCTTGCCTCCCACTGTCATAAGGTTTCCTTGAACAAATTGCAATTTTGTCGAGAGAAAGTGACCTACCACGGCCACCTCCTCTCGAAGGAGGGAAGACAACTTACCGCTGACCGAGTGTCCCATATTACCTCCATGCCTCCCCCTTTGACACAGAAACAAGTACGTGCCTTTATAGGCCTCACTTCCCAGTGCAGACAATGGATCCCTAACTTCTCGGCCATTGTCAAACCTCTTTCAGCTCTCACTACTAAAGATATGCCAGAAACAGGTTTTCCATGGACAACGGAGCATGTTGCTGCCTCTCAGACACTCACAGATGCCTTATGTACAGCTCCAGTGTTAGGCACCCCAGACTATGGCAAACAATTTTTTCTTTTTGTCCATGAGACACATGGCTGCGCTTGCGTGGTTGTAACTCAGATTTTTGGAGACAAACATCGCCCTTGTGCTTATTTCTCGGCTACACTTGACCCAGTAGCCCGAGCCCTCACTGGATGTTTACGCGCAACTGCTGCTGCTGCACTAATGATCAGGGCAGGTATTGTTATGTCTTCACCCTTGACCTTAATGGTCCAACATGCAGTAGATACCTTGCTCAACAACACCAAGACACAACACCTTACCAGTGCACAACTTACAGGTTATGAGCTCACTCTTTTTTCCAGTCACATTGACATTAGGAGATGTAATATTCTAAACTCAGCTACACTACTCCCTGCTGAGACACAAAGAAAAATTCTGACCCTCATGACTGCATATTACGGACTGAAGAAGAGACAATGGGTCATGTGGACCTACAAGACACCCCCTAACAGACGCTGAGGGAACACTATACATAGATGGTTCATGTCTTAAAAGATCGGATGGAACTACATCTGCCGCATATGCCCTCACCACTCATGTTACAGTAGTTGAGACAGCACAAATTCCACAGGCATCGGCTTAAGCTGCTGAATTAATGGCCTTGACACAAGCTTGTGAAATCAGTAAACACATGACTGGTAATATCTATACGGACAGTCAGTATGCCTTTGGGTGGCTCACAATTTTGGTAGACTCTGGAAAGAAAGGCATTTTCTCACCTCACATTGGACCAGAATACAGCATGGCCCACTGATACACAGACTTCTAGACGCCTTGACATTACCTAGAAAAGTTGCAGTGATTAAATGTAAAGCCCACCAGAAAGTGACTGATGATGTAGGGGAAGGCAATGCCATTGCAGACCAAACAGCAAGACAGACTGCTCTAAGTAAATCAGATGGAATGTTTGTGACAGGACCAGCCAGATGGGTGGTGGAAGGAAGAATGTTGGAAAATACTAGTCAGAGTGTGGTCGAGATTCAATCTCATGCCACTGCAAAAGAACTGCACACATGGGAGGAACATCTAGCAGAGAAAGAGATAGAGGGATGTTGGGTGCGTATATCCGAAGGGAGGCAATGGATGTTACCAGTCATGTCCCCCCAGTTGTCACTATGGCCCATGGCCCTGCCCTATGCAAGTTACTAGAGCCAACATGGTATAATGAAAAAATACCCCTATATGCTGACCGAGTGGTTAAGTCATGTATGATCTGCCTTATGCACAATCCAGGAAAAGGTACAGTTACCCCCGCTGGTGATTTCTCCCCACCTACGTTTCCTTTTGAGGCCATCCACATGGATTATATCCACATGGACAGGTGTGCAAATTTGAAATATGTCCTTGTAGTGGTCTGTGCCTTTAGCAGATGGGTGGAGGCCTACCCCACCAAGGAATGCACAGCTATTACAACGGCCAGAGTTTTGTTGAAAGAATACTTTCCCTGATTTGGGTTGCCACGTTTGATTTGGAGTTACCATGGCCAACATTTTACAGCAAATGTGGTCCAGTTTGGGTGTTCCGGGCTTGGTGTCAGACAAAAGTTTCATGTTGCTAATCTACCCCAGTCAGCCGGATTGGTGGAGAAATACAATGGGGTACTTAAATTAAAATTGGCCAAAATAGTGGCGGAAACAGGCGTTCCCTGGGTAGATGCCCTACCCCTTGCTCTCTTGTCAGTAAAGACGACTGCCCACTCAAGGATAGGATTATCTTCCTACGAATTGGTATTCGGTAGACCAGCTAATGAAATTGATTGATGTTGAGTTCCCAGTATTGACTGACTACCTGTACCAGTTAACCGATTCTTTTCGTACTCTTTATCATCAGGCACACGCTGGTATCCCAGACAAGAGCGAAGGCCCAGGTCACACCATTCAACTAAGCATGGGCGGAAAATCCGTTTCGCTCGCGGATTTTGCGGATTTTCGGTAAATTCGCAATCCGCGAGATCCGCGAATCTCCCGCAAAATCCGCAAATCCGCGAGCAGCGGATTTTATGGCTTGCTCGCACTGTTCGCGTGAGTTCGCGGCTTGCCAGTACAACTTCGCACCCCGCGAGTAAGTGCTAAATTGCAGAAATACGATCTTAGCAAAACTGAAACTACTTACCAGGTTCAAAAGTTCAGGCTCATCATTAGTAGCCATTTCCTGTAGTGCTTCCTGAGGGGCCCCTCCAGAGTTCAGTTGCCAGTTGCAACTATTATGTGACCCTGCTCTGAACCTCAGAATAGTTACACATATGCCACAAAGGTCCTGAATTACAGCTAAGGGAGACAAGCAGGAGCCAGGCTGGAAGTTAAAATCCATTAATCAGCCCCTAATTCATTATTGTCAGTTGGGGCAGGGCAGGTGTTGTAACTAATTTTGCAACAATGAAAGCACTTAGCAAGTGCAAAAGATCACTAATCAGGAAGCACTAAGGAAGCAGGTGCCAGCTAAAAAAATATTCTGTGACACATTAATCAGCCCCAAATTAATTCAGGTCACTTGAGGCAGGGAAGGTGTGCTTTGCTTTGCCGAAAATAATGTACACTGGACAACCAGAGGGTGTGGTGATGAAACAGAGGGTGGCATGGGTGGGCCAGAGGGTGGCATGAGTAGTCAGAGAGTGGCAGTGGTGACAGAGAGTGGCAGTGATGAAGAAGAGTGTCCCAAACAGGCTGGACATGTAGAAACAACAAGTTCGCAAAACTTGCGACCCGACAGGTAAGTTCGCAAATTGCGAAATTGTAAAAACCCTCGCGAACTGGCAGAAACACGCGCGAACACAAAAAAAAAAAATCCGCAAATTCGCGGGAATTCGCGGATTTTGCGGATTGCGAGTTCGCAAATCCGCAAAATTCGCGAACGCGAGATTCGCAAAGTTCGCCCATGCTTACATTCAACCAGGTGACTGGGTGGTGATCCGAAATTTTCAGAGTACCAAGTGTCTGGAGCACCCCCGACAGGTTCTTCTGGCCACCCGCACTGCTGTAAAAGTCGAAGGGAGAAAGAACTGGATACATGCTACCCATTGTAAAAGGGTGCCTCTCCCCCTCCCGTACAACCAATAGGTGAAAGAAGGACTGCCGGATTGCGACACAGAAGTAGTACCGACCTATGTCCCTTTCAGTGATGCTCAGCTTCATTACACCACTACGGAAGCCGAAACTGATCGAATCTTAGGGGTCCAGTCATCCCTCCTCTACAGGACCAGAGGAAGGAACAAGAAGCTCTCTTTCCAGACCACTACATACCTTCTTCCACTCGCTACAACTTGAGACCAAGAAAAGGGGCTGGCCCTTGACTCTGTCTGGTGTCTAATAGGCTGTAGGGCTGTGATATCTCCGGCTGAGACCGGTGCTGGTATGCTGGACCAATGGGAAGTCCGTAGGATCTTGGTATCCACATCCAGTGAAGCAACCACAGATAGCCGCTAATGACAACAGGCTGAGCACAATGGCAGCGGTCCGAGGGCTGAAGCGCACAAGAAATATGTCAAACTTCTGAACAATAAATGCTGTCTTTCCACGATAGTTATACTTTTTGCTCTCCTCATCCTGCTGGTTGTGGGATGGTTTCTGTTACTGACCTCTCCCCTAGCTCCTCTGGACCACAACCTGCAGAACATCTCCACACCACCTTGTCACCCCATGAACTACCATGACGCCTGGAATTCATGAACAATACTTTTGTACAATTATTGCACCAGCATCAGCTTGGGATTAATACCTCGAATTCTTGGGTATGTGGGCTCATGCCACACTCTATGACACACACTGTCCCCTATTTCATCTATCTAGTTTCTGTTTTTGGGTCCTGTCTGGCTTGGAGGATACTCGTCACTGATGCATATACGATTAATGGAACAACGAGCTCCATCATTGATGATTTTTATGACACTTTCACCCGAAACAGAACAGGCAATGTCAGTAATCCTTTCTGCCCTACTACAACATCTGACATCTTGAACATCTCTCGTGTTGAACGCAATGAGATAGTTGTGTTCAATACCTCAAGTAGAATAATCTTCTCCCACTTTTTGTCCAGACGCAAAGCTCCCACCAAATTGCAGGCTTTCAATGTGATCAACACACATGGCCAAGTGTGCATAAAAGGACTGGGGACCCGGGAGGTAGGAGTCAGTGACTGCGCAATAGTCAGTACACTGAATATTACCTCACCACCACTCCTAATCACTTCTCCAAATACCTATTTTGTTTGTGGACAGTCTGCTTATACCTGGCTTCCAGAAAATTGGCCAGGTGTGTGTTATTTGGCCTTTCTTCTTCCCCCTACCTTTACAGCTGTTGGGACACATCACTTGACCAATCCCCACCTCCACCATTGTATGCCTAGGGGAATAATTGACGCCGATGACACTGCAGGACAGGAGGCGGGGGACTTCTTCAAAGGGTTCCTGCCGTTCTTGGGTCCTATGGTCAAGAGCAACAACATACGACATCTTACCCTAGTGGTGGAGGCAACCATTAATGAAACAGCAGGGGCATTGGGCAACATCACCACAGAGCTTCAGGCGGACTGCCTGATGAAACTACAATATCGAATGGTACTTGACATCATCCTTGCTGACCGTGGTGGTGTTTGTAAACTAATCAGCTCCAGCTGCTGCATTTACATACCTGATAACGCTCCATCAGTCTATCAAGCTATCCAACGTCTGCATAAACTTTCCTCCGAGATTCATCAACAATAAGACAACTGGTCCCTCATGGGCTGGATTTGGGGCCTCCTTTCCAGATGGGGATGGGGGGTCCTCATTTTTTTTGCCTTAGGAACAGCAGTCATCATCTCATGCTGTCTGTGTATCCAGGGCTTGCCTATGCTTTGTGTATGTGTACACAGGCCCTTAAAAGTTCCCCGGTCAGTACACGTGACACCAACGTAAGGATAATGCTTCAACAAGAGATTGGCGACGTAACGCAGATAGACATTTCCTAAGAACATGTTTTGCCACTCAATGGCAAAAGAAGGGTCTGAAGAAAATAAGTTTTTACTAGGTCCTATTAATTTCCTTACATTCCTCCATTTCTTGCCATCTCGTGACGAAACACTGCCTACAGCCTCCATTTCTGCTGACGTTAAAAAAAACTATCACATACCCAAGCCCCCTGTTCTTTGCAGTTAACCAATTCATCAACAGAGAGCTATGAGACACCTACGCCATGTGCAAACAAGCTTGTTTTTCATCTTCTGCTCCCTGCTTGGTAAACATCCTTGACGCCGTGATCAGGTCATTTGGACAATGGTCTGACTGACCGAGCCTTGATCAAGCTGATTGAACAATGGTCTGACTAACCGAGCCTTTATCAAGCTGATTGAACAATGGTCTGAATGCAGAGTCTTGATCAGGTCATCAACTACAAACACCGCCTTGATCAGGTCATCCACTACAAACACCGCCCTGATTGAACAATGGACTGAATGCCAAAAGAGTGGAATAAAAATGTATATAAGGCTTGTTCGCTGTGGAGTAAAGCACCAGCCTCCTGGGTGTTGTCTCTGACTAGCTTGGGACTCTGTTCCATAGCCTGGGCTATTGTAATAAAGGTGGTTCTCTCTGCAGACTAAGGTTTCCGGGTCCATTTTTATTATATAAGGAGGGTAAGAGTAGACTCTGGTGATTCCCGCAACGCCAAGCCCCCACTCCTTCTTGAGGTGGGCTTTTCTTGGTTTCACAGGAAAACGGGGTGCATTAAAAAAAAAACTGGTTTATTTAAAAGCAATCAAAAACATGGATGGTGGTCTGCTGACCCCAGCAGGCCACCATCCCTGTGAGTGCTTGAAATTTCTAATGGGGTCGCATATTGCGCCTGCCTCAATATTATTATTGAGGAAGGCAATTTGAAACCCCATTAGGAATCGCAAACAGTGTCTGAGACACAGTTGTACATCTCAAAATACGAGTTGCAAATTGCGAGTTGCAAATGCAGCGCAATTTGCGAGTCACAGATTGGTGGGTCGTACATCTGGCCCTAAGAGTCTTTGATTTCCGGTGTACGTTCTAGGCTTTCATTGAGGGGTGTGATTAATTGGATTGTTGGTTAAGGGGGTCTGATCCCTTGTCAGGCAAAAACCACAATCCTTGTCAGGGTGAACCCAAAAGTCACAAAATTATCCTGTGCTTAATCCTCCGCTAGATAGGCATAAAAGCAGTCAGGCTTAACTTAGAGGCAAATTGTAAAGTATTTATGCAGCCCTTAAAAAGTAAAGAAGTAAAAACACAACACAAGAAAAATCCCACATTAATTTAGAAAAATAGAGTAATTTTTTTAAATTATTCTACACCAAACCAACAGAAATCCAATCAGTAGAACCGGAGACATGAATTTTTAAAGTATGAAGTGAAAAATAGCCCCTAAAGGATCAAAGCACCAACCATGAACATCTAGTTTTGCAAGACAAGGACAAAGTCGAAAGTTATGTCCAACCATGATGGAGCACTGGTGATAAACACAAAGTGGATTAGGCCCAGTCTCTACTTGCTTTTAGACTTAGAAGAAATTTTGAAAGAAAACGTCTGAGAAGGTAAAGTTCAGCAGGGCAAGGCAGCCGGTGGTGAGGGAGGAGGAGGCATCGTCAGCAGGGAGCAGTGAATATTTCTTCATTAGGACTGAGCCTCTTTTTGGGAAGTCAAAGCTCTCTTTGGGGATAAAGCTGTAGCATACCAGGGCTAAACGAGGCCGGATACTCATTCTGTGGGGAGTCGCTGACGTAGAATTCACCCTTATTGGCACAAACCAAACTCTTTAGAGATTCAGGACTCTTTAGGCCAATCAAACCAATAGGGTAGTGAGCCCTCCTCAGTTTTACCACAGCATGTGCGGAGCATGACAAGTAGCAGCAATGTAAAGTTTGGTCCTGGAACCGTATACACAATAACATGCTAAGAAGAAGTAAGTGTGCAAACCTGCGTACTTTGGTAGCTAGCGAGAGCATGTTGGTACTGTAAAAAGGGGGCTGGAGTGTAGCCATCTGATATAGAATACACCCAGCTGCCCAGACATCAGCCTTCTCACCGTAAGGTTCACTCTTCACTACTTCAGGGCTGTATAAAAATAAAGAGAGACACTTTGTAGCTTACTCAAACTCATGAACATAAACAAAATAGAATCAAAGTGCTTTATCCTTCATTACACAGGATTCAATGTCACACAGAGTTGCCTAAATAATCCATACATTTGGATTTTTCAGTAAGACCTATAACAAAAATAATTGATCCTTACCAGTAATTAAATATTCCTGGGCCTGCTTTCCACATTCTTGTTGGCTCCACATGAGGTGGAAGGAAGATCAAACAAACATTGTATAATTAAGCCTTACATTTACATAACAGCATAAAAGGTGCAAGAGGACACCCAAGGGACACCATTGGAGCTCAATGCATATATGAACATGAGCTGCCAATCATGACACCTCTCTTTACAAATGACTATTTATAATCAGACAGAAGAGGTGCTCCTAGGAAAATGGGGCAGGACGGGGTTTGTGGATGTTAACAGAAAAAAATAAATGGTATGGAATTAATCTTATCAGTACTATAACTTACTCACTTGTTTTGAATCGTTCTTCTGACTACCCAAGTCTGAGGTTCTGTAAAATTCTGTCTTGTCCTGTGAGGTTATGGTTCCATCACGATTTTGGTGATGTTGTACCGTATCTAGTAAGTACGGCCAATATGGAATGAATTCGTCACATTAACTAGCGAGTTCATTACGTATTCAGAGACTTAGTCTTGAATATGGGTTCCATTTTGTCTGTGCCACCATTTTGTGTTGCCCTCACGTAGGCCGTGGAGGTGACCGAACGAACAAAGTTGCATGGGCTTCGTTGTTCATGTACATATTAACTAGGCCTTTTCTGACTTGCGAGTGAGCTACAAAGACGCTGACCTCGTCACCTGAAACTGACCCTTTGCGAAGCCAATTTCCCTAGCTGATCGTTGTCTGAAACTGGCAATCACTGTTCAGGACATCGTTAACTTTTAGTTCGCTTGCACATATCTTATCCTACTCAATATCTAAACTACTTCTTTCTTTATGTCTTTTCGTTACATGGGTAGTGCTTTCAATTATGGGTTTGTCCGGCTCGTGGAAATTGAATTTGGGACATTCCTAATAATTAACTTGTGGGTTGGTACAATGTAAAGTGAGTGTTTTACGATATGACGAAGTATGGGAAAATGTATTTGATTCGTTCGAATTTGTCGCAGTGGGTGTGCATTGCAAATGAGTAAAATATGGATAAATACTGATGTCTTGCTCTACGAGAATTGAACAGTTTCTTGAGTTGTACACCGTGTTGTATTTCTGGGATTACTGTTACTAGCTGCAGCTAATAAATTTGATCTTTGACGCCACCTAGAAGTATTCCGTGTCTCTGTATGACAAGACAGGTGAACTCGAAGACTTCGGGTGTGTCCCTGGAGCCACTGGGTTCTAAGAAAACCCGGTTCTTCAGTTGGCGCCCAACGTAGGGCTCGACTTCAGCGGTACCGGTCCAAGCCCGAGGATCGTGAGGAGCCACGTGAGAAAATTCTGGAGGAAGGCCAACCACTTCATCGACCCCTGTATGTCGTCGTGGTCCGAAGGTTTTTGCTGCGAGGCTTCCCGCTTTCCGACGGCTAGGAAGGACTGCCGCCCTGACTGTCCCCCTGTCTTGGACCCTTGATTGATCCTTTGTAGAGCGAGACGATAGACTGTCTTCTGGTGGCGTGACGGATACCTTGGTTAAGTATAAGTGGGTCGCTCCCACGATCTTTGTTTTGGTTCTTAGTTTGTTCAGATATTGCAATAGCTGAAGCCGAGGGGCGCGTATATTTGCGAGTGTATCGATAGTTGATAACCCCTTGAAGTTTGAAGCTAGCTTTTGTGAGCTATAAGATGCCTGGTCTTAGCAAATTTGGTAAAGAATCTATCGATAAGGTTTGACACCCTGCACTCCTTTATATGTGAATGAATCAAGTGATCCTTTGTTTTGGGGTGCTATCGTTTGCTCTGACTGGCTCAAGTCAGTGACATAACATGTAATTCAAACAGAGAACTGCTTGTAAACGATGCACTGTGCACACATCCCCGTAGGGTATTTGATCAACCACACTTGTCGGTAGTTTCAACAATTATAACAATGATTTCAAACAAATTTTGAATAAAACATTTTCTAGTGTACCAAACATTAACATGCAACCAGTCGGATGCGAAACATCTTTTGTTTAATCGAAGTTTTTCTTGTCTTGAGATTGAAGCTTCAATCTTGGTACATTACTTCATGTACATACATCTTGTCAGTAGCTCCCAATGCATTTCGGTATGACAATACCTTCGTCAGGGGATGCTCTAAACAAATACAACAGTAGTAATCAGAACCGTCAATGTGGGAACCCCACATTCCACCATATAACAATTTACATTGTTAGCAAGTTTGTCATAACGAGTGCCTACTAAGCGTGACCTCCACCACTGTGCTATAAAACTGAAAGTCACCACATGTGACACTGCACACAGAATTGTAACCAAAAACCATACCTGTCTGTATGTCGTGAACTACTGCTATGGGTTTCATGAGGTGTTCCTAGATAACAAAGCACTAAGGTAACTAATCCAGTAAAAAACACACCAAACCATTTTGTACAGAACAGGAATGTGCTCAACTTTATATGGCTGAAAACCAGACGTTGTTATAATTGTTGAAACTACCGACAAGTGTGGTTGATCAAATACCCTACGGGGATGTGTGCACAGTGCATCGTTTACAAGCAGTTCTCTGTTTGAATTACTTAGCAAATTTGGGAAATGGTTTGGTTGTGGTTGCAACAGGGATTCCCGATTGGAGGATTCGTGTCCGATACCTCCGGTTGGAACTCCAACTTACGAGCTCTATTCAAAACACGGAGTGGGCCCCATTACGTATAATGAAGTATGGGTCCGCTATACTAGGAAAGATGGTGCTTTACAATGGGCCCAATATGGTAGTTTCGAAACAGAGATTTTAGATAATCTGGAAGTTGTGTTATTTAAGAAGAAAGCCCGGCCGACGATGTTTGACTCTTTATGCCTTTGGCGAAAGGAAGCCAAACAGAGAGAAATTAAGCAAGCAAAGAGAGATAGGAAAGATAAGAATATATTGATTATGCAAGCTGCTAGGCAGTTTAAGGAAGATGAAGAGGATCGTGCGATTGAGGTGCCAGACAGGCAGCGTTGCATGGCCATCGATAAATGTTATCCGGCCTTGCCGCTTTCCCTTTCGAAAGTGAATGAAGACCCTGAAAAAGATCCTTTGATCTCTCATTTACTGAGATTACCACCTCCTTATGTGAAGGGTGCTACTGCACCTCCATTACCCCTGGTTGTTGCACATCCTGCTGTTCAGCCTCCTGTTGTTGTTCAGCCACCCATTGTTGCACAGATGGTTCTCCCTCCTACGGCGCAAACCCCTCTCGGGTCGCCAACTTTGCTACCAGCTTTGCCTCAAACTCCTTTGCCTTCTACTTCTGTATCTTCGACTCCTGCTCCTCTTGTCCCTACGCCTCTTTTGCCTCAAAATACTCTTTCTCCTGTTTTATGGCTACTTCTTCTCCTTCTGCTCGAAAAAGAATGACTGAGACTGTTGTTAATCTTTTGTCTCCGCTCTTTGGGTCATTGAATATGACCCCTGTTTCAGAACGTAGATCGAGTCGTAGTCAGTTTCCTAGTCCCGAAGAGCGGGTAGTGTTGGATCTTTTGGCTCGAAGATGGGTTTTAAATGCTTCGAGGTATAATTTACAAGCGATTATGGATGTTTTCTATCAGTGGGAACCACCGAAGCAAAGGTATGTGTTTGATATGTGTACTTTTCTCCGTCAGGAATGGGAAAATAATGAGTTGGGTCCGATTCTGCAGGAAGTGGTTGATGTCCAGTTAGATTTTGCTCAAGGGACAATTGTGGAGTCCGATGTTACAGATGCTGTGGAGACGATACTTGTCTTCAGGTCTAGGCTACCGCCTCAGACATTGCATGAACCTGATTCCTCCGTTAGGAGAAAAGTGAAGCAGTATCCTATGAGAGAAGTTCCTCCTGTATGGAGAGATGCAGTTCAGGCTGATGTTAATAATGGTATTCAAGCTGAGCCAGCTCATTTTCAGCGAGTATGGGTACATGTCCCTTGGAAAAGAGCAGAGGTCTTGGCTCTTAAGCAGACCTTACCTGACCCTCGTAAAAATCCTGCTGGTTATTACAAAGAGTTGTCTCAGACAGTTGAAGCGTGTATTATGAATTTAGCTGATATAGATATGCTGATGGGCAATGTAGTCCCTCAACCTTTGTGGGCGAAGATTCGTCATGAGAATCATGCGCAAGAATTAGGAGATACGTGGGCTAATATCGTTGCTGCAGATGGTCGGCAGGTAGGAGGTGCCAAACCTGAACCTTTAGTTGCAGAGTTACCTGGTAGAATTATTAATTTGATGAAAACTATGATGCCTGTTTTGCGAGTGAATTGGGATAAGTTAGCAGCATGCAAACAAAAGATAGATGAAAGTGTGTCTGATTTCTTCACTAGGTTTGAGGAAACGTTTATAGATCATAGTGGTCAGGATATGAGCACCGAAGGTGGTCAAAGGTTGTTCGTGGACAAATTTGTCTTTAATTTGCTTCCAGACCTTTCTAATAAGTTGAAAGACTCTGAGAGTTCATGGGCTGTTTCTTCGTTGGCCCAGATATTGGCTACTGCACAATATTACGAGAACAGGGATAAAGATGAGAAGGATAAAGTAGAGAAGAAGACGAAAGAATTAAAGACGAAAGTTCTTTTGCAGCAAGCTTATCCGCCTCGTACGAATTAGCCTCAGTATCAGCAACCCCCACAGTTTCAGAGATTGTTACAGAAGCCCGAGTATTTTCCTCCGCGATTTTTACCAGGCCCTAATCAGCGTGCTTATTGCAGGGAAGAAGGTCACTTTAAGCAAAGTTGTCCGGTTCTGTTACAGCGTGCGAATGGTGTATCGGATCAGAGAGGACGTGGTGGTTTTCAACAAACTCCTAGGGCTAGGGGACGTGGTGTGTTTCCTCGGAATGAGCGTTCCTTTCCCCCTCAGAATTCTGCGAATTGTTTTGACAGACAGAATGTTCCGACTGTTCAGTCTACTCAGTACTATGCTGATGACTACTGTGTTGAGAGCGAGAGTGCTGGTTATAATGATTGTTAGGACAGCCATGGGCAAAGAGAGGGAGTAGTGTCAGTTCCAGTAGATCAGAGTGGACCTTATGTTAAAGTGGTTACATTAGGTGTGACAGAACCTTTTCTTTTGGATACTGGTGCGACAAAGAGTTCTATTATGCACTCTAAACTTCCTGGCGCGGCGCACCTTTTTTCTGGCTTGACCAATGTTTCAGTAGGATTTTCTGGTGCCCCAGTTCGTAATCCGGTTTCTAGTCCTTTGCCTCTTTCTATCGGTCCTTGTGAATTGGAAGCTCCCCTTATTTTAACGACTGGTTGTGGTGAGAATCTGTTGGGTTTGGACTTGCTGAAAAGACTGAATGCAACATTGCATTGTTCTCCTGAAGGAGTACATCTTACGGTGGGAAAGAAAGTGATTTATCCAATGTATTTGTCTAAAGATTGTCTTCCACTGGAATTGCGTTCTCTTCCTGATACACTTTGGGCTACAGGTCCCAATGATGTTGGTCTTTTGCAGATTCCACCCTACGTTGTTACTCTCAAGTCGAATGCTAGGCTACCTCGTATTCCGCAATATAAGATCTCGAGTGATGGTGAGAGAGCTCTTTTAGCGATCATTTATGATTTGGTTGAGAAGGGTGTGATTGAAGAAACGAGAGGTAACGTGTGTAACAGTCCTGTTTTGCCTGTCCTTAAGCGTACTGATGCTTCTCAGCCACCTGTGTATCGGTTTGTGATTGATCTTCGAGAGGTCAACAAGATTATGGTACCACAGTTTCCTGTTCCAGATATTACTGCTTTGTTGACTCTGATTCCTGCTTCAGCTGCCTGGTTTTCGGTTATTGACCTGAAGAATGCTTTCTTCAGTATTCCGATTGCTGAGGAGAGCAGAGATATTTTTGGCTTCTCTTTAGGAGGCCGAAGCTTCCGGTTTAAGAGAGCTCCTCAAGGTTATTGTGAAAGTCCCTCAATCTATAGTCAGGCGTTGAATACTCAGCTTGATAATTGTGTATTGCCTTTTGGTGCTACTCTTATCCAGTATGTTGACGATTTACTGATTGCTGCTGATGATGAAAAGATTTGTAAAGAAGCCACTCTTTCTTTGTTACGACATTTGTCTGACCTTCGCCATAAAGTGTCGCCTTCGGAGTTACAGTATTGCCGCCAAGAAGAGACCTACTTAGGTCATCTCTTGTCGAAGGAGGGACGACTATTGACCCCAGAACGAATACAAGCGATCGCCCAAATGAGTGTGCCATCCACGCAGAGAGAAGTGCGTGCATTTTTAGGTATCACTTCATATTGTAGGCAATGGATTCCCAATTTTTCGTTGTTAGCGAAACCTTTGTTGGCATTGACTCTTAAAGATACTCCGCATCCTCTCCCTTGGTCCGATGAATGTCAGAAAGGTTTTTCTGAATTACGTGATGCATTGTGTTCTGCCCCGGTGTTGGGTACTCCCGATTACAGTAAACCTTTTACATTGTATGTTCACGAGAGAGAAGGTTGTGCGTTGTCGGTTCTGACACAGCAATTTGGCGATAAGCAACGTCCATGTGCGTATTTTTCATCAACGTTAGATCCGGTAGCTAAAGCGTTGCCGAGCTGTCTGAGAGCTACAGCGGCAGCGGCTGTTTCTATTCGACAATCTGCTGGTCTGGTATTGGATAATACGTTGATTGTGATGGTCCCACATGCAGTGGATACCTTATTGAATAGGACCAAGACACAGCACCTTACTAGTGCTCGTTTGTCAGGTTAAGAGTTGACGCTTTTGGCTAGCCATGTAGACATCAAAAGATGCAATGTGTTGAATCCTGCCACGTTGTTGCCGATTTCTGTAGAGACAGATGTTCAGGAACAGCATGATTGTTTTCTTCGGACAGAGGAAGAAACGAAGGCTAGAGTTGATTTAAAAGATACTCCTCTTTCGGATGTTGATGGTACCTTATGGGTAGATGGTTCGAGTTTTAAGCTTCCGTATGGAGAAACGACTGCAGCATATGCTGTCACAATTTTACATACAGTTGTTGAAACAGCACGTATTGCACAGAATTCAGCTCAAGCAGCAGAGCTAATAGCATTGACGAGAGCGTGTGTGTTGTCAGAAGGAAAGCGAGTGAATGTTTACACTGATAGCCAGTATGCGTTTGGTGTTGCCCGTAGTTTTGGACGCCTGTGGAGAGAGAGAGGATTCTTAACTTCGCATGGTACGAAAATACAGCATGGGCAATTGGTGAACGAACTTCTTGAGTCACTTACGTTGCCAAAGCAGATTGCAATTGTGAAGTGCAGTGCGCATAAAAAGGTTGTGGACGATGTGGGTCAAGGAAATGCGTTTGCAGACGAAGTTGCGAAAGAGACGGCGAGGAATATGACGAGTCGAATGTATGTTGCAGGCCCCGCAAGATGGGTCGTGGAAAGTGGAATGTGTGAAGACCCATTTGTATTGTATTGTATATTGGATTTGTAGAGCACCTTATCACCCCGGGGTCTCTAAGCGCTTAGTGGAGATTGGACACAGTGTTGTTAGGGGAGCAAGCTAGATGGTACCCCATGCCTCCTGAAACAGCACGGTTTTTACCTTTTTCCTGAAGGGCAACAGGCTTGTTTCTTTGCGCAAGCTCTCTGGCAGTTTATTCCATGCACTAGGAATTGTGTAGGAGAAAATGCGCCCTCCTAGAGAGGACAGTTTGAACCGTGGACATACCAACATTGCAGCATCTACTGATCGTAAATTCCTACTAGGGGCGTACGGGACAAGACGTTCCTTAATGTATTTAGGGGCTTGCCCGTATAAGGCTTTATGCGTAATGCATAGGCCCTTGAACTTGGCCCGCTGTTTCACCGGCAGCCAATGAAGTTTGCGAAGAAGGGAGGTGGCATGAGTCCTTCTTGGTTTATTGAAAATGAGTCTGGCCGCGTCGTTCATGACTATCTGGAGTCTGTTCATCAGCTTTTGTGGAGTACCGACATACAGAACATTACCGTAGTCCAGACGTGCCAGGATTCATGCTGATACTGCTCTCCTGAGAGTGTCCACCGTCAAGATGGGGGACAATTTACGCAGTTGTCTCATTAGGCCCACACAGGTGCCCACTACAGCTGAGACCTGGGCTGACATAGTGAGATTGGCATCTAAAACTATGCCTAGGCTTTTGACTGTTTCTGCAGGTACTGGGGAGTTTCCTAATTCAGTGGGCCATAAGAGGTCACTCCAAGGGCTAGATGTTGTCGTAATTGCAAGTACCTCAGTTTTGTCAGGATTAATCTTTAATGAATTTGCCGTCATCCAATTGACTGTAAATTTTAGGATGTTTTGCAATTTCTGATCTGCTGTTGGAGAGTTACCAATTTGAATGATGATCTGTGTGTCATCAGCGTAATTGTATATACTACAGTCCATCTGATTTAGTGATGAGATAAGGGGTTGCAGATATGCATTAAACATCAAGGGTGACAGGGCCTAGCCTTGTGGGACTCCACATGTGATCCTTGCTGCCTCGGATACCAGGTTAACAATAGAAAGTGTGAAGTTGATTCAGGCTGAAGCTACTGATAAGGAAGTGAGTACGTGGAGAGAAAGTACGGGTATGTTGGATTCAACAGGTTGTTGGGTTGAGTTGTCGGAGCACCAGCGATGGTTGTTACCTGATGCGTATGTGCTCCCAGTGGTTACTATTGCTCATGGAATGGCTCACATAAGTTCGAAAGGAATTTGTAAGTTGTTGGCTCCAGTATGGCAGAATGCTGGAATTCCTAAGTGTGCTGAGAATGTGGTGAAGCATTGTATGATTTGTCTGATGTACAATCCTGGAAAGGGAACTCCAACTCCAGCTGGTCATTTTGCTCCTCCGACGTATCTGTTTGAGGTGATACAGTTAGATTACATTCACATGGAGAGATTCAACAATTTGAAGTATGTCCTTGTGGTTGTTTGTGCCTTTTCCAGATGGATAGAGGCCTACCCCCTAAAGGATAATACTGCCTTGTCTACAGCCAAGGTTTTGCTCAAAGAGTACTTCCCTAGGTATGGTTTGCCGAGAATTGTATGGAGTGACAATGGGAGTGAATTTGTGGGCCAGATCATGAAGAAAGTGTGTGCGGGATTGGGTATCCATCAGAAGTTCCACGCTGCGAATCACCCCCAGTCAGCTGGTCTTGTTGAATGTTACAATGGCACGTTAAAGCTGAAAGTGGCTAAGATACAAGCGAGCACTGGTCTTACATGGCCAGATACCTTGCCATTGGGTCTTTTGTCAACGAGGACGACAGTACATTCTCGTATGGGACTTAGTCCCTATGAAATTGTGTTTGGTCGTCCGGCTATTGTTTGGGGTGTCCCAAGGCCCAAAAAGTATAGTGACATTGAGTACCCTATGTTGGTGGATTATTTACATGACTTGACTGCTAAATTACGTGTTCTCCACCAACAGGTCTATGACAGTTTGCCGGTAGCGTCTGCGGATCCAGGTCACAAGATCCAACCCGGCCACTATGTCCTGCTGAAGAACTTCCAGCGATCGAAAAATTTGGAGCCGAAGTGGACTGGACCGCACTTAGTTTTGTTAGTAACTCAGACTGCTGTTAGAGTAGCTGGTAAAAAAAACTGGGTGCATGCCACCCATTGTAAAAAAGTTCCGCTACCCTTACTGTATGACAAGTGGGTGAGGGGAGGTATTGGTCGTTTTGAATGCGAACGAACCCCTAGATTTGTGCCTTTTAGTGATGCGCATTTGGAATGGACTCAATCAGAACGTGTAGATGACGACATTCTACAAGCTGCTTTGCCTCCTGAATTGAGACTTGATACGACGGATCCAGAAACCCTGTTTCAAGACCAGACTGTGCCTGGCAAAGAACGTTATAATTTGAGACTGAGGAAAGATAAAAAGGACTAATAAAGCAAAACATTTTTTAATGTGAGTTACACCTTTTCAGACCGAGAGATTTTTTTACTTTTTACTTTTTCGAGTCACCATCCGGACTCAGCTGCAGGGTCACGGTAGGAAGTTCTTAAGGGGTGAGCCGCGAATTGACGAAAGGTCTGTGGTTCATGGTCGTTAGTACGATCTTGACGCACACTTAAGTGAAGAAGGTAATAGCAGCCGTGAGCAGCACGTTAGAGGATGGAGTCTTTTGGGTCTGATAAGAGTGTTAAGGAAAATGGTTTCAAAAGGAAAATATATATATTGATCCGTAGCAAATGTTTTTTAATATTGTGTTTCCTAATGCTTCTGAATATTATGCTGGGTTGTGTGGGTTGGATTTTCTATGCCATACAACATACGCCTACGTCTACGTCCCAACCTACTCTTTCTTCCTTTACTGATTCTCCACATGAGTTTCATACGTTGCCTGAACATGAACAGACACGAAGATCAGAATTTGTTAACAATTCGTTTATACAGCTATTGCATCAGCATCAGCTAGTTGTGAATACTTCAAACTGCTGGGTATGTGGACTTATGCCGCATACGACAGATAAGGGAATGCCATATTTGGTTTTGCCCTTTTCGCCTAATGGGTCAGTTTGGGCGTTCGAGTCAATGTTTATTTATGCGAATGAAGCATCACCTGTACGTTCCGTCAAAGATAATGCGAGTAATAATGCTTTGATATAGGGAATAGTAGATATGATCAGAGATATCGATGCATATAATGCTATCCCTAATGATGAGGTACGAGCATATGTTGGTTGGAACAAGACAGAGTATAGCATTAGTTTGACAGAGAAGGAGAGACGAAAAAGGTCTCCCCTATTTGGATTGTACCTCACCGAGGTCATTTTTGTCTGCAAGGTAATGGTCAGAATCCGAGAGCTCAGTTTGGTAAGAGTGTGTGTGTTCACACCTATGTCTATACGTCCCAGAATTCTCCACCATTCGTGCCAGCAAAGGGCACGTATTTTGTTTGTCACAATAGAGCATACACGTGGTTGCGATCTGATTTTTCCGGCACATGTTACGTGGCATTTTTGCTTCCCCCTACATACACTGCTGTTTTCGATTACCATAAGACAAGATATGGTAGAGGTGTCATCGATGCGGAAGATACTGTCGCACAAGAAGCTGGAGACTTCTTTAAGGGTTTTGTGCCCTTTTGGGGTCCTTTGGCAAATAGCAGGAATATTCGTCAGCTTACAAGAGTGGTTGAGGCAACTATCAATGAGACTGCTGGTGCCCTAAGCAATATTACAGCGGAGCTTCAGGCGGATCGTCTTATGACGTTACAAAATCGTATGGTTTTAGATATCATACTCGCAGATAGAGGTGGGGTATGTAAATTGATCGGATCTAGTTGCTGCGTTTTCATACCAGATAATGCCCCGACTGTGTACCAAGCCATCTTTAAGTTACGTAAGTCCGCTGAGTCTATACATGTAGACGAAGGGGACTGGTCATTAACAGGATGGATTTGGGAATTGTTGTCCAAATGGGGATGGAAGGTTCTGATGTTCCTTGGTATCGCGTTAGCTATCCTTTTCTCGTGTTGCTTATGCATCCAGTGTGGTCCCGACATTTGTAGTCTTTGTGCTACGATCTGTGTGAGACCTGTCTCAAGAGAAGTAAAGGAGAATAGGATGATGTTACAGAAACACCTTGATGATCTGATGAGAATAGACATAGACCTAGATTCAGATTGACGTGAGTTTAGGTTATTGCCTACGTAATGGCAAAAGGAGGGGCTGAGGTTTTGTAAAATTCTGTCTTGTCCTGTGAGGTTATGGTTCCATCACAATTTTGGTGATGTTGTACTGTATCTAGTAAGTACGGCCAATATGGAATGAATTTGTCGCGTTAACTAGCGAGTTTATTACGTATTCAGAGACTTAGTCTTGAATATGGGTTCCATTTCGTCTGTGCCGTCATTTTGTGTTGCCCTCACGTGGGCCGTGGAGGTGACCGTTGTTCATGTACATATTAACTAGGCCTTTTCTGACTTGCGAGTGAGCTGCAAAGACGCTGACCTCGTCACCTGAAACTGATCCTTTGCGAAGCCAATTTCCCTAGCTGATCGTTGTCTGAAACTGGCAATCACTGTTCAGGACATCGTTAACTTTTAATTCGCTTGCACATATCTTATCGTACTCAATATCTAAACTACTTCTTTCTTTATGTCTTTTCGTTACATGGGTAGTGCTTTCAATTATGGGTTTGTCCAGCTCGTGAAAATTGGATTTGGGACATTCCTAATAATTAACTTGCGGGTTGGTACAATGTAAAGTGAGTGTTTTACGATATGACGAAGCATGGGAAAATGTATTTGATTAGTTCGAATTTGTCGCAGTGGGTGTGCATTGCAAATGAGTAAAATATGGATAAATACTGATGTCTTGATCTACGAAAATTGAACAGTTTCTTGAGTTGTACACCATGTTGTATTGCTGGGATTACTGTTACTAGCTGCAGCTAATAAATTTGATCTTTGACGCCACCTAGAAGTATTCCGTGTCTCTGTATACCAAGACAGGTGAACTCGAAGACTTCGGGCGTGTCCCTGGCGCCGCTGGGTTCTAAGAAAACCTGGTTCTTCAAGTCTTAAATGAACCTGCTGACATACTAATTATCTGGCTTCTGCGGGTAGAGGTAAATCTATTAATAGGTGTAGACAATAGATAAAGATCTCTGTTTTATTGCTAGGGAAGGATACTTGGAAAACACTGTCAGATTGCTTTAAAACAAAGACCTAGCTCCTGGCTTTGTCACTGAAACTGAAGAAGATGTCTCTAACTTCTATAAAATTAACTTAGTGATGGACCTTCGGTGACTGAACTCTCAGGAGGGCCTAATATGTGTGTTTGCTACATGATAAACATCAGCAACAGAAGAACCAGTAGGACCAAAGATCTTTGGAGCACACTTACATTTATCTTCCATGCAGCAGATATGCAATCATAAAGAAGATCCCTAAGGCCACATAATTATGAGAATAAGGGATGTTTGATTATATTGATGCTATCTGGTCTCGTGTGCCAGACCACGAGACATGCAGGGACTACTGGGCCTTAGCAAGTGGGGTCAATTGAGTCAGTCACAAATGCCTACTCTGGTAGGCTGTACTAGACCTTGAACTTTTACTATAGGTTTAATAGACCTCCACCACAGCCCACCCCCTCAATCTCAGGATTAGAGAATTATGAACCGACCAGATGCCTTGGACTGTATCTTTTTATGTGAAAGTGGAATAGAACAACTGTATTAAATCTTTGAATTAAATTTAATTTTCACTGTGACAAATCACAGAGGGAACGTGGCTTCAATACGTAAGTGTGCATAATTACCTTGAAAAGTCAAATTATTTTTGCTTACTTTCTTAGGCCTAAATAGATCATCCAATGTTGGATTGTGATGGTCATAGTAATTATGGAGGTTCTGAATGCATCTCCTCTATTAGTTGAAGGAAGCTATCTGAATATTAATAGGTTGCACCAGTCACTTGTGTTTACAGACTTGGAGAATGTTGCATAAGAAACAGCTGCCCAGTGATAGCCACCAGTTGGAACACAGCATGAATGAGAGGGGGCAGGCAGAGACCAAAGTGAGTGCTGGAAGGCATTTCATGAGGGAAAAAGAAGGGAACATCAGCTGTATTGTTATTTCAAAATGTAAATTGTAGAGAGGATGTGCCTTGAATAAATATGTTACTTGCATATATAAACTAGCTGAATGAAGTTATTTAGCTGCATTTTCTTCAATGAATAATCTATACCAACAGTATGAACAATAAGGGGAATAACAAGAGCGAGGGGCTGAGGTATGATTTGTAGAAAGAATGCTAGAAGCGAGGACTGGAAGGGGAGAGGGAAGCAATGTTGAGGAATGAATAAAAGACGGAGCAATGGCAGTGAGGGAGAAGGCAGCGTGCAGGGGCAGGAAAGGTGACAATGGAGTAAGAAGTATTCCAACCATCACTGTAGGAAAGTAGGATCTGCTTTTATGGTTACCGCCAATTTTTGCTGGTGTCAGTCTGTGTTTTTTGACTAGTCTGACTGGGATCCTGCTAATCAGGACCCCAGTCACTGTGCTTCCTCCCTAAATTGACTATGATTAGTACTTCAATACCTTCACAGTTGGCTACTGGTGTACCCTTGTAAATCCCTAGTATATGCTACTAAGGTACCCAGAGCATAGGTACACCAGGGGTCTCTATGGGCTGCAGCATGTATTGTGCCACCCATGAGAGACCACTCAAACTGTGACTACAGACCTGTCATGGCAGCCTGTGAGTTGGTGCTTGCACCTCTCACAACAGATATAGGTTTCCTTATATCTGAGGTAACTACACTTAAAACCTATAAATCACCCCTCTGACAGGCCTTACAGGCATGAACGCAGGTGCATGATTATATGTGTGAGGGTGCCCCTGCATGAGCAGGACACCCCTACAAACCTCAGAGTTGATTCTCCAGGCTTTGTAAGTGTGGTCAACCATTTTTAATACATATACTGGACATCAGTCATTACGAGATGTCTAACTATATAGTGGCTGCACCGAACCCGGTCATGTTTGGTATCAAACATGCTGGAATCATACCCCAACACCGATTCCAGTGTTGGAAGTATGATCCCATGTACTGTGGGACTCCCTGTACTCCCGGTTACAGCCTTTCAGGGTTTAAAAGCAAGCAAGCGCTGCTGCCGACCGCAGACACGATTCTGCCCTGCCGAAGAGCCATGTGTAGGAAAGTAGGATCTGCTTACTATGGTTACCCCCACTTTTTGATGTGTTTCACTGATTTATCGACTTTAGTCTGGCTGGGGCCCTGCTAACCAGGACCCCGGCCTAGCTGCTTCCTCTCAAAACTGATTGCCTGTACATTAGGTACACTCCAGATTGGTTACTGGGTTACCCTTGTGAGTCCCTAGTGTATGGTACCTTAGGTACCAAGGTCTTAGGTACCCTGAGGCCTACCAGGAGCTGAAGCATGTATTATGCCTCCCCTGGGAAGCCTTCCAAAATGGCACCACAGGTCTGCTACTGCAGCCTGGGTAAGGTGATGTAAGCACCCCTTACAAAGATATAGTATACCTATACATATAAAACTATAAGTCACTCCTATGGCAGGCCTTGACAATCCTGAAGGCAGAGTGCTTGGATTTGTGTGAGAGGGTGCCCAAGCATGAGCGGATCCCCTCTGCAGCTTTCGGAATCCCATCCTTATAGCTGTTCTGTGATGCAACCATACCATATAAGTGCATTATAACCTCGTGGTTAATGCTAACTTTGGAATGGCTGCATAAAAACATGTCATGTTTGGTGTCAAACACTTTGGAATACTACCCCCCGCCAGTTCTGGCGGCGGTGGTAGCATTCCACCCTTATAGAGGGAGAAGACATGTACACACTGGTCTAACCGGTATTAGTTCAAAAGAGCCCCAGCATCACAAAATGTATGCTGCTGCCACAGACACAAGTCTGACCTCCTGCTGCTGGACAAAACTCCGGCAGGGGAGGCCTGGACAGTAGGTTTCCTGTCCAGGGAGGTGTAACCACCTAGCCAGACAGGCTTTAGTGTATTGGGGCAGGGTGGGTGCATTCAGTGAATGCTTTTCAGACAATACCTGGGGCACACAAGGTGTTCCTGTGCATACCTCAGTTCAAACTGGTTGCTGGGGCACTCAGCCCCAGCCCTGGCGTGAAACTGGACAAAGGGGAAGGGGTGTAACCATCCCCTCCCCAGGTGCTCCCATAGGTGGGACCTTAGAGTTAATCCAACCCCTAAACTTAGTAAAAGTATAGAAACCCAGTCCCTAGGACTTTAGATTACCCTGGAAGAAACTCTGCAACATATATCTTGGACCTTCAACATTCTATTTCGACTAGAAGACTGAAGAAATCTCCCTTGGGGTCAAGGAGTGACTCCCCTGTTCAAACAGGCACCAATGAAGCATCTTGCGGGTCTGCATTTTCGAGGCTCCCGCCGGATCCCGAAGGATTTGCGACACAGGATACAGACTTCCAGACATCTCTGAGGCCGACATGAGATCACAGCAAAGCTGAGACCCGCAGCTGTCACGAGAGACGTGGGACCGGAACTCCTGGACACCATGCATAGTTGCAAGTGCACCTACTTTCCGAGCTTTCCGGAAGTTGTGCATTGGGCTACTTGAAGTCCAAGCCCTCAGCACCTTTTGCACCGAAGCTTGTGGGCCTACACTCCACGAGTGTTCCTTGGCCCGCTTTTAGCATTTCTGCTCGAGGCTCCTTCGCGGTCCCTGGTGGGTCCCCACAAAGGTAACTCTTCTATTTCTTGGGCTCTCCTGGTTGCTCCAGATGTACCCTGACTCCCCTCCAAAGGGTGAGTCTCTCAGACCTTGCTGATCTGCACCAAAGCCAATCTTTCCATTCTGCGTGGGTTGCTGTTGCCAAGACTTGTTGGGTCCAATCCGGATACAGACACCGCAGCACTCGACATCCGACGTGGGACAGCTCGAATCCAGTTCCTGGTTGTCGTCGACGCCTCCTGGTCCTCGTGGCTGAAGAATCAAGCTTCACCTACATCACCTGAAATCACACATCGGCTGGCATCTTCTTGTCGCCTTCCTGTTCACTGGCTAGTCACCCAGACTCTGTACTCTCTGCTTTCAGGTTCTTCGGATCTCCGATCCACCCTTGGATCCATCCGGACACTATTCATCTGGTCGCCTGCAGCACTTCTTTGCAGCTCTCCATAGGAAACGACGATGAAACCCGACACGAAAAGACACCTATGCACCCGGCTTCCCTGGGTGAGTTAACACAAGTACTTTGGTGCTCCCGTGGGTCTTGACTCTTGAAGTGTCCAGTACTCAAGGGGTTTGTTCCCAGTCCACTCCTAAGTGTCCTTATTCTTTAAAAATCTAACCGTAACTTTCTCCATAGAAGTTAATAGTGATTCGCAGCTGTGTTTAGACACTGCATGCGTCCCCCGTGGGTCTCCTGCGTCCCTACCTTGGGTGGTTCCTGGTCGCCCCAGCAGTTCTACAGGCTCTAGGCCAGTGTTCTTCAATCTGTGGGGCGGGCCCCGTGGGGGGGCGCAACGCCATCTAAGGGGGGGTGCGCTCTCCACCCTAAACTCTTACCAGTTTCCCACGTCGCACATCCGTGGGGGAAGGGAGTCGGGGGACATGGAGGGGGTTCGGCGGTCACGGAGGGTTGGAGGGTAAATTTATGGGTCACAATGTGCCCATGCTTTTTTAATTTCAACTGAAAGTTTGCCTCCCTTCTGGAAAGAGCTAACCGTCCCAGGAATGGGTTAATTGCTAGAGCTGAAATGGTTCAGCTGCAGTGGGAGGCAGGGATTCTCCTCTGCTATGAAACCAAAAGCAAACAACAGACAGTCTACAGTAGACTCTCTGTTACTTTTTTTTCCGTTTCATGGTAGAGGAGACTCCCTGATTCCCACTGCAGCTGAAATGACTGTCCCCGTGTCTATGTGCTTGGTGAAGTGGCATAACACTAAAAGATGCCCCCCTCTGCAGAATGTGTGGAGAGGCCCCAGAGTTTCACACATGCTTATTGGTCTTGGGCCAGTGGCGTAACAAAACTTGAGGGGGCCCCCCTGCAAACTACATGGAGGGGGCCTCCCTCTCATCCTCCGTGCCAGTCTAGAGCTCTCAGGCAGCGACCCGCCATACTGCAGGGGATGTGGGGCGATTGTTACGCCACTGTCACCAATACAGCCATTATAAGTAACACCAGATGGTGGAGTTAAAGGTTGGGCTTAGTCTTCCAGCAGGCTATCATAGGTGGTGGTCCATTCATTACAGGGTCCCTGCCATCAGTACGCCAGGGAGGTTTTCCCAATTTTAGGTGGGTTTCCTGATGCAGACTCCTGTCATGATATACAACATCGGGCCCACTCATCGTTCAGTTTTGAACAAAGTAAATCCACTGCTCCTTCTCGTTTCCATTTTAAAACATTAGACAAAGCGACAATGCAGTATTTCAAAAGCAGATGTAACTACAAAGAGCACATTTTGATAATACATTTTTATTAGTAGACAATAGCAATCTTAATAGGCATTGCATAGCTTCATACACACTGTGACCCCAATTCCATCACAGTCTCTCTCTCTCTCTCTCTCTCTCTCTCTCTCTCTCTCTCTCTCTCTCTCTCTCTCAATGAGTCAGTCTCTCTCTCTCAGTCAGTCAGTCTCTCTCTCTCTCTCGGTCATTCAGTCTCTCTCAGTCAGTGAGTCTGTCAGTCAGTCAGTCTGTCAGTCTCTCTCTCTCTCTCTCAGTCTGTCTGTCATTCGGTCTCTCTCTCTCTCTCTGTCAGTCTGTCTATCTCTCAGTCAGTCAGTCTCTCTCAGTCAGTCAGTCTCTCTCTCTCTGGCAGGTTCTCAGCCAGTCAGTCTCTCCGTCAGTCAGTATTCAGACTCTAAGTCAGTCAGTCTCTACTCTCTCTCCACTCTATCTCTCTCTCTCCATTCTCTCTCTCAACTCTGTCCACTCTATCTCCACTGTCTCTCTCTCCACTGTCTCCCCCTCCACTGTCTCTCCCTCCACTCTCTCACTCTCTCTACTCTCTCTCCAGTCTCTCTCCACTCTCTCTCCACTGCCTCTCACTCACTCCCTTCTCTCTCTACTCTCCCTTCTCTCTCTCTCTCTCTCCACTCTCTCTCCACTGTCTCTCTCTCCACTGTCTCTCTCTCCACTTTCTCTCACTCTCTCTACTCTCTCTCCACTCTCTCTCTCCCTTCTCTCTCTTCTCTCTCTCTCTACTCTTTCTCCACTCTCTCTATTCTCTCACTCTCCACTCTCTCTACTCTCTCTTTCTCTCTCTCTCTCTCTCCACTCCCTCTCTCTCTCCACTCTCTCTCTCTCTCTCTACTCTCTCTCCACTCTCTCTCTCTCCACTCTCTCCTCTCTCTCCACTCTCTCCTCTCTCTCCTCTCTCTCTCTCTCTCTCTCTCTCTCTCCACTCTCTCTCCTCTCTCTCCCCACTTTCTCTCTCTCTCCACTCTCTCTCTCTCCACTTTCTCTCTCCACTCTCTCTACTCTCTCGCCATTCTCCCTCTACTCTCTCTCCACTCGCACTCCACTCTCTCTCTCTTTGCTGTCTCTCTCTACTCTCTCTCCACTCTCTCTCCTCTCTCTCTCTCTCCACTTTCTGTCTCTCTCCACTCTCTCTCTCTCTCCTCTCTCTCTCTCTCTCTCTACTCTCTCTCCATTCTCTCTCTCCTCTCTCTCCACTCTCTCCTCTCTCTCCACTCTCTCCTCTCTCTCCTCTCTCTCTCCACTCTCTCTCTCTCCACTCTCTCTCCTCTCTCTCTCTCTCCACTTTCTCTCTCACTCTCTCTCCACTTTCTCTCTCCACTCTCTACTCTCTCTCCATTCTCCCTCTACTCTCTCTCCACTCACACTCTACTCTCTGTTCGCTGTCTCTCTCTACTCTCTCTCCACTCTCTCTCCTCTCTCTCTCTCCACTTTCTCTCTCTCTCCACTCTCTCTCTCTCTCCACTTTCTCTCTCCACTCTCTCTCTCTACTCTCTCTCCATTCTCCCTCTACTCTCTCTCCACTCGCACTCCACTCTCTCTCTCTTCGCTGTCTCTCTCTACTCTCTCTACACTCTCTCTCTCCACTCTCTCTCTCTACTCTCTCTCTCTACTCTCTCTCCCCAATGTCTCTCTCCACTCTCTTTCCACTTTCTCTCTCTCCACTCTCTCTCTCTCTCTCCACTCTCTCTCTTGCTCCACTCTGTGTCTTGCTCCACTCTCTCTCTTGCTCCACTCTCTCACTCTCTCTCTCTCACTTCACTCTCTCTCTCACTCCACTCTCTCTCACAAAGTAGTGTGCGTTGCCATGGGCGTCCGTAGAAATGTTTCCAGGGGGGGCACATTTTTTACTCCATCACCATCCCCCTTGCACTCTTCTACCCTCAGCCTTGCACCCTTCTCGCCCTCGCCCTTGCACCCTTCTCCCCTCCCCCTTGCACCCTTCTCCCCCTCCCCCTTGCACCCTTCTCCCCCTCCGCCTTGCACCCTTTTCTACCTTGCACCATTCTTCCCTCTGCCTTGCACCCTTCTCCCCTCTACCTTGCACCCTTCTCCCCTCTGTCTTGCACCCCTCTCCCTTCTGCCTTGCACCCTTCTCCTCTCTGCCTTGCACCCCCCTCTGCCTTGCACCCTTCTCCTCTCTGCCTTGCACCCTTCTCCCCTCCGCCTTGCACCCATCTACTCTCCGCCTTGCACCCATCTCCTCTCTGCCTTGCACCCTTCTCCTCTCTGCCTTGCACCCCCCTCTGCCTTGCACCCTTCTCCTCTCTGCCTTGCACCCCCCTCTGCCTTGCACCCATCTCCTCTCCGCCTTGCACCCTTCTCCCCTCCGCCTTGCACCCATCTCCTCTCCGCCTTGCACCCATCTCCCCTCCGCCTTGCACCCATCTCCTCTCCGCCTTGCACCCATCTCCTCTCCGCCTTGCACCCTTCTCCCCTCCGCCTTGCACCCATCTCCTCTCCGCCGTGCACCCATCTCCTCTCCGCCTTGCACCCTTCTCCCCTCCGCCTTGCACCCATCTCCTCTCCGCCTTGCACCCATCTCCCCTCCGCCTTGCACCCTTCTCCTCTCTACCTTGCACCCTTCTCCCCTATGCCTTGCACCATTCTCGGCCACCCCTTGACCCCCACTGCCCCCCCTGCGGACGCCCACATGGTGCTTCTAACAAGAGTACTTACCTGAGGGCACCATTTTGCTGCCTCATCCCTGCTCATATGAGCTTTGCCCTGGAGAATGCTCTCTCTGGGGGCCCCCACTCCCACCCTTGTCAGGGTATTGGAGCAGTGCTCTGTGCTGCCTCCTGCTCTCTCTCTCTGGGGCCCCCACCCTCGTCCTTGTCAGGGTCCCGAGCAGTGCTCTGTGCTGCCTCCTCCCTCTCTGGGGCCCCCAGCCCCTGTCCTTGTCAAGGTCCTGAGCAGTGCTCTGTGCTGCCTCCTGCTCTCTCTCTGGGGCCCCCAGCCCCCGTCCTTGTCAGGGTCCTGAGCAGTGCTCTGTGCTCCTCCTCTCTCTCTGGGGCCCCCAGCCCCTGTCCTTGTCAAGGTCCTGAGCAGTGCTCTGTGCTGCCTCCTCTCTCTCTGGGGCCCCCAACCCCCCTCCTTGTCAGGGTCCTGAGCAGTGCTCTGTGCTCCTCCTCTCTCTCTGGGGCCCCCAGCCCCCGTCCTTGTCAAGGTCCTGAGCAGTGCTCTGTGCTGCCGCCTCTCTCTCTGGGGCCCCCAGCCCCTGTCCTTGTCAAGGTCCTGAGCAGTGCTCTGTGCTGCCTCCTGCTCTCTCTCTGGGGCCCCCAGCCCCCGTCCTTGTCAGGGTCCTGAGCAGTGCTCTTGCTGCCTCCTCTCTCTCTCTGGGCCCCCCAGCCCCCATCCTTGTCAGGGTCCTGAGCAGTGCTCTGTGCTGCCTCCTGCTCTCTGGGCCCCGACCCCATCCTCTTTCTGGGCCTGGCACCTCTGACTGAAGAGAAACGATGTATGGTGATACTTTGTTTCTCTTCAGTCAGAGGGAGGGGGGAGGGGCTCAGAGCAGGCTGCAGACCTCCTGCACCTGCTTCAGACACAGATGGAGAGAGGCTGGCTTCAGCGCAAGCCTCGCTCACAGCTCTCACTGAAGAGCTCAGCAGTGGCGGTGCGTCCATTGGGGGCGTTGGGGCGTTGCCCCACTAGCTGGAGGACTGCACTGCCAACTTACCAAGAATTACAAGCATTGGAAATGCAATAGGTCTCGCAGCATTAGAGTTAGTGCTTTTAGAATTGTTTATGGGTTTTTTTTGTAAATCTTTAGCATTTTTCTTTCCTGTAGCCAATGCTAAAGAATTACAAATAAAAAAAGCCATAAACAATTCTACAAGCTCTAACTCAAATGAGGGTGAGGGGTTGAGGGTGAGTGAGGGTGAGGGGTTGAGGGTGAGGGGTTGAGGGTGAGGGGTTGAGGGTGAGGGGTTGAGGGTGAGGGAGGGTGAGGGTGAGTGAGGGTGAGTGAGGGTGAGGGGTTGAGGGTGAGGTGTTGAGGGTGAGTGAGGGTGAGTGAGGGTGAGTGAGGTGTTGAGGGTGAGTGAGGGTGAGGGTGAGTGAGGGGTTTTGGGTGAGTGAGGGGGAGTAGTTGAGGCTGAGTGAGGGTGAGTCAGAGTGAGGGTGAGTGAGGGGTTGAAGGTGAGGGGTTGAGGGTGAGTGAGGGTGAGGGGTTGAGGGTGAGTGAGGGTGAGGGGTTACCTGGCATTTTTTGTAATCCAGAATTCAGTGTGGTTCAAATGACGTCCTATTCCTAAACTCAGATTATTGGGGACATTTAAAAAATACCTCATTTTTATTCATCCCCAATGGCACACAGAGTTCTCAGCATCATGTAATGCTTGGTCAAACACAGTAAAAAAGTATTGCAAGCCACAGCTCAGTTGATGGCTACAGGTACTGTGGCCTTTTGTACAAACATCAAACAATATACACAACTGTAAAACACAATTCTGTTTCACATCAAGCAGCCAGACGTTGTTTGGATTTTATTTTAGCCTATGAAAAAATCCAAACACTGTCTGGCTCCTTGCTTGGGCACAGAAATGTAGCAAGAATCCAGACACAGAGTAGAAATATATTTGGCAGAGGAGATTTGGCTCCTATGACCAGGCCAGATATGCAACTAAATTAGTCATTGGCCAGTTCGCATTGCAGTGCTTTTTTTAAACAGGGAATGTGATGCTCTACAGTGGATAACACATGCAGGTATATTGCCTGACAATATATAGTGTAAAGACTAAATATTAAGTACAAAAAAATTGTCCAATGAGTGTGGGTTTTCCATTACTAACTCCAAAATGTTTTAGTACATGTTTATGACAATCAAATATTTTGACAACAACATTCTGATACCAATGGTTGAGCGACCTGGTGGGTGACTGGCTGAAGACTGTATTTCAAATATTGAGTCGTAAAAGGGGCAGGGGCTACACTGCCAATAATGTGGCACATTGTGACAGGGACATGGGGACCATACAGCACTTCAAGGAACTGCCACTTGAACAGGAGATGTTGACCCCTGATGGACAGCTTCTGCTGTGTGAAAGGTCACTGACTGACAAAGGCTATTGATAACCTTTCATTGCTTTCAAACGGCATAAACAGCCTCACAACATTGACACATGGGCTTTAAATCACAAGTAAGGGGAGCCCTTGTGATTCTCAAGTAAATGCAGTGACATTTGCAACTTGCACTGCCATTTTGAAACACTGCATTTTGTTTTAAATCCACTGAAAGTAAACAAAATGGCTGCTGCACCATGACGCATACTTACGCGTGAGCGATGATGCTTCTGTAAAAAAAAAGTTGTTCAGCATCGGCCAATAGCATTGGCAAAACAAAAGACTTGCCAATTCTTTTTTGTTTTTACAGACGTCGTTCTGTGGTTAAGTATCTACCATATGTATTTGGAAACGCCAAAAAAATCCCTTGTTGCCACTTGGAAATATTACATTTTTATTTGACTATATTTTCTCTCTGCCCTTGTGCCACATATTTTACATTTAATCACCAAAAGCAAGCCTGAGGGAGCAGAGAGAACAACCATAACATTGTCTTCCAATAGATATTATTTACAAATTGCTGACATGCTTTTCAGTCTCACAAGTACTATTTGGTTTAATGAGCTGCTCTGCAACAAAGAATGCAAAAGATATTTTTGGGCTCGGCTCGCGAAACAAATTGTGTACCCTTGGGCACATGTTGGAAAATAGCATTATGGAGCGCAGGAGTAAATGGTGCAGTAACTTATTGCAGACCCGGTGGGGATTTCCACACATTCCAAGTTCCCGGCCTCACGCTTTGGCAGCTCTTGTAGGAGACGTGCAGAACTGTACAATACACAGTGCCACAGGGGAATCCGACGGGAGCTAGGAGCGCTCTAACATGGCTATGTAGGGAAGAGGTCTCGCTTACCCATGCCAACTCATGGCAGCACTATTAATTTCCCTTTATGAGAACCGAAGCACACAGTCGCGCCTGACCTCGCTTGAAGGTTGTTTTTTAATAGTCGTGCAAGTAGCAAAACAACAGCAGCACAACAGAGATGCCCCCGTTCATTATATTTCGCTTATTTTGTCAAAATAACCCTTTTATCGGAAATTGACTATAAAATGTTTTTGTTAAAAAGTGAAAAGGAGGTTTTGACAAGCACGGTAAAATAAAAGAGCGTGGGATATTTCTCAGCTATAGTTACCGACTGGTAATATACACGCGCTCATCAGAAATAGTGCAATTTCGTAGACAACACAACATCAAACATGCATTGATAAAACCAATAGGTTGACCTTTAAATACTGAAAGCAATTATGTGTTCAGACACCCACCTGCACGCAAAGTAGAGATAAGTGGAGAAGTGGGGAGGCACGAAGTGGGATGAGAGTGTAGTTCTAAACAAGCATTGGCAAACTCGAGCTACCTTAAAGTAAAACAAGCCGGAGGGAAGAGAGGGGAGGGGGGAGGAGAAATGCGACACGGCGGGAAGGGGAGGGGGCGGAACGGGGGAGGGGGCGGAGAGGGGAGAGGTGCGACACGGCAGGCAGGAGGAGGGGGGAGGAGAGTAGGGGAGGCACGACCTTGTGCCACATATTTTACATTTAATCACCAAAAGCAAGCCTGAGGGAGCAGAGAGAACAACCATAACATTGTCTTCCAATAGATATTATTTACAAATTGCTGACATGCTTTTCAGTCTCACAAGTACTATTTGGTTTAATGAGCTGCTCTGCAACAAAGAATGCAAAAGATATTTTTGGGCTCGGCTCGCGAAACAAATTGTGTACCCTTGGGCACATGTTGGAAAATAGCATTATGGAGCACAGGAGTAAATGGTGCAGTAACTTATTGCAGACCCGGTGGGGATTTCCACACATTCCAAGTTCCCGGCCTCACGCTTTGGCAGCTCTTGTAGGAGACGTGCAGAACTGTACAATACACAGTGCCACAGGGGAATCCGACGGGAGCTAGGAGCGCTCTAACATGGCTATGTAGGGAAGAGGTCTCGCTTACCCATGCCAACTCATGCCAGCACTATTAATTTCCCTTTATGAGAACCGAAGCACACAGTCGCGCCTGACCTCGCTTGAAGGTTGTTTTTTAATAGTCGTGCAAGTAGCAAAACAACAGCAGCACAACAGAGATGCCCCCGTTCATTATATTTAGCTTATTTTGTCAAAATAACCCTTTTATCGGAAATTGACTATAAAATGTTTTTGTTAAAAAGTGAAAAGGAGGTTTTGACAAGCACGGTAAAATAAAAGAGCGTGGGATATTTCTCAGCTATAGTTACCGACTGGTAATATACACGCGCTCATCAGAAATAGTGCAATTTCGTAGACAACACAACATCGAACATGCATTGATAAAACCAATAGGTTGACCTTTAAATACTGAAAGCAATTATGTGTTCAGACACCCACCTGCACGCAAAGTAGAGATAAGTGGAGAAGTGGGGAGGCACGAAGTGGGATGAGAGTGTAGTTCTAAACAAGCATTGGAGGGGGGAGGAGAAATGCGACACGGCGGGAAGGGGAGGGGGCGGGGCGGGTCAAATAAACAAAAAACAAGCTGGAGGGAAGAGAGGGGAGGGGGGAGGAGAAGTGCGACAGGGGAAATGCGAGACGGCGGGAAGACGGACATGCACGCGCCCGTGACTTTTAAGGTCAATGCGCATGCGCATAAGCTTAATGCGCATGCGCATTGACCTTAAAAGTCACGGGCACTGCAAGGAATCGCCACGATTCCTTGCAGTGCAGATAAAGAGTGGATAACTCGCAATACTCTCGCCTTGCTCGATGCGCATGCGCATCGACAGGCGAGACCTAAAAAAGGATTTGAAAAATTAATTGAATCTGAGCGGCGCGCAGTGACTCAGGCTCCCGCACTGCGCACTACCGCCCCGGGACAAGCCCGACAGAATCAGGCATCTCACATGGAAGTGGGCCGTGGGGGGCGGGGCTGAGGCAGAGAGTAACAGGCAACCAAAAGAGTATAGCGTGGAAGCAGCGAGCGGCCTGCGCATGTGAAATCCCGGAGTACTAATTATTTCACCTGGCCCGCGCATGCGTAGACTGGTACACTCCCCCCCCCAACCCCCTAATAGCACTAGAGACTGTGGCAGGGACCCGGGGCCTCGGCCTCATTAAGGGCAGAATAGTACCTGCTCGTTAGCCAATCCTGGCGCAGTGGCGCTGTTCAGGATTGGCGGCTGCTGCAGCAGGATGTTGCAGCGCATGGGTGTTGGCTGCTCTGCATTCGGCCCGCACTGTATGGCCAATCACATACGGCTATATCCAGCCATGTGGAGGTGATTGGCCATTTCGCGCGTGGCGCACCAGACAGTGCTGCCAGTGCCACAACTAAAGTGAAAGTAGAAGTGACTCACTCAGTCTGAGAGTCAGGACCAGTAGAGTAGACCGCGTGACTGGCCAGTGCCTGGCTGCTACTACTGACGGACGGTCCAGACGGCCTGCTGCTTCCCACTTCTCTGGCGGGGTCACGCACTAAGGTATGTGTCAAGGAAGGTGTAGCGGGTGCTTTACTTTTGTAAATGGCGCTCACCCAGGTGTGCAATGCTTGTGCTATAATTACCCCGATCCCTCTCCCCGGCCAACAAACATGGCGACAAGAAAACCTCGGCCGCGATAGGGACAAGGGCTGTGATTTATATATTCCAGTGCTGAGTGACTGTCGCTGTGTCTTATTTATTAATTCATGGCGCCATAAATATAAACCTAAACAGCAACTTCGCAAATAGACTTGAAAAGTGCCTTAGTTTGATCCTTTCACACTAAATATAATGGCGCTTTTTAACTTAAATATAGATGCAAAACCTTTTCCAAGCGCTCGCAGCAGTGTTGATAAACAAGGGCAATGAGGCACGGAGAGTGAAAGTAAAGCGTGTCATCCAGGTGCAGAGAATATCGGTCAACTGCGTAAACCAGGATATATCGCAGATTCTCAAGGCCTTCTTGCAGCAATGTTTACACGTGTTACACATCTTCACAGCAGTCAGTGAATTAGTCCACTGTGCTATCTTACCATAATGAGATTTGGCATTGGTGCAAACAACTAGGTGTGTGCAGCACTTACTTTGCCCTTCGAATTTCCGGATGATGGTGTCCAAGAAGGTATTCTGGGGGCTACGTGCTTGTAGACCCCCAGTGCAGTGCTGATTGTGTTGCAGGGCACATTACTTTCTGCAAACCGCTTGGGTTAAAAGAACCAGAAGTATGTGGCTTTAGGCGCGAGTGTTACGCCCAGTCTTCACGTCGTATTCTGGTGCCAGTAGTTTTGATTTTCCCTTTTACAAATTGGCTGCTGTGCAAGTCCAAACATACAAAGGAGAAAACAAAACTAGTGAAGGTTGCCCGCGCCTGCCTTTAGACACCTTTAAAAATCACAAAGAAGACTAATGACTGACAAAATCACAGCACAGCAGTCCTTTTTGTTAAGCTCCTCCTGCAGAAACCGGTGCTCCAATGCAGCCTCTCCTAGCTAGATCTGTACATTCATTTGAACTTACATTGGCGATAACGCTGTTATTAGGAGAGCTTTTTATGACCCATTTACAACTTAATGTGGTTACGATGTGAAATGTAAATGAAGTTCGGTGATGTGAGTGGTTTCAGAGGTTAGCAATATAGTTGAGTGTGTGTCTAGATGGCAGGCAGTGAAGAACGTCATTAGAGCTGTTATAATTAATGCAACTTTTATTAGACTTTGCTTATTACAATTGTCCTTCTGTGGTTGTAATAACATGCACAACGTCAGGGGTGTTGTTGTTCCAGGCATAAAACATCATCATATAGTAATGTTTTTGGTGTTTGTCATTAAATGGTTTTATTCTTTTGTGGCACATGGTTGATTGGTAAATCAAAGGTTACAGTAGTTTGTATTCATGAAACCGGAAAGACTAGTTAAAAACACATGAAACCTTCAGTTTTGGATTTTCCTCTTGCCTTGATCTGAGGGCTGTGAGGGGCAGTAACTCGCTAGAAGTGTAGCTACAAGACAGTCCAGAAAGTAGAGTATTTCTTGATCGTCTTATTTTGGGTTGCATTTTTTGGTTTGGTGCTCTGTTCTAGATTAGCTTGGTTCTCACAGAGTATCTATTGTTCAAAGATGAGCGAGTCTCATTTTACAAGCATTGCGCATGCATCTGACATTTTTCAGTCAATTGAACGGATAATTATTTTTTTCCTAACTGTTGATATATTTTGAAACATATGTACAGTTTATTAGAAGGCATTTATTACATTTTACTGTGCTGCAAATATGTTTTGATAATACATCTTTTTCCTCAGTTTCACACCTCCTTTAGCACAAGCAGCAAGATTGTCACACATTTGTTTCCCATTACAACATCCTCTCACTTTGCAGTCAGAGCAAACATCAATGTCAATCAGAAGAGAAAAGCAGCAATTTGTCAGAAGACACTGCCTGACATTTCACCTCTGTCTTTGACCTCCCCAGCAAATCATGTGCATGTGACAAGATAAAGATAACATTTAAAGGCCTCCTAACTGCATAATCACCTGAACTCCAGCATGGTTATTTTTGCCTTACATGTATTTGCCAACATTCAAATATTAAGGGGCCTCTTCAATAATTTTTCTCTGATGTGATTTTCCCAGCATACTATGAATTAACGTATGCGGGGTACTCAGCATGGTTATGTCATTATGAAGTTCTGTGGTTATACTGAATAAGCACCTACCTATGTCATTATCATATCAAGTCTCTTTATTTATTTATTAACCCTCTTGTTTTCTCAAATATGCTTGAAAAAGCACCAATTGCCCACTCTTTTTGCAAAACTCCCCCGCCCCCCCAGACCCCCTTATGACGGTTTGGCTCGCACGCTCACCCGCACTCATTACGAACTTTACGCCCCACCTCTTTCAAATGTCACCAGCCGCCACTGGCTGAGGGGGAGGCCGGGCCCCCTTTATTTACCCTTTAATAAAGAGAGTGGACCCCCCCTCCCCACCCCCACCCTGCACCGCGGGGCCTGCGGGGGCGTTTGTTTCGCCCCTGTCTTGGGCTGAGTGGGGCACCACCTGAAAGGATGAGGGGCCCCTTGCACTGCAGGAGTTGCAGGGGCCTGTTTTTGCGCCCCTGGCTTGCTGAAGTTAGGCTGCTTAGTCTGGGTGTTTAATGTAGGTAGGGACTGTTCCATTTGCTGGATAAGAATGTGAAGCATGGGAGTTTAGCTAACTTCCAAAGTGTGTTCATGAAAGCATTGGGGCAAAAAACCGAGCTGGGCCAAGGATTTGCAAGATACAGTTAGAAAGAAAATGAGGAAGGAAATGGCCAAAGGTCTGCTGAAGAATGTCTGCTTGTTGAGTGAGTTAATCGTTTCACCCCTTGACTGACAACCTATCACGGCCTGAAGCACAATCACTCAATGAATGAATGAGTACATCTGCCAGCAAAACTGAACAATGAAATACATGAACCTGCCTCGGGTAGTGGGGATGCAGTGAAGCTGCTGCTGCTGAAACAGCCAAGTGCAGCAGACATTCCACCTTTAGCTTGTCCTGGTTCACTCAGCAGGTGTAGTTGAAGGGCTGCAACACAGGAACAAGGTGTTTCCAAAGGGATGTTCTGTGTCATGACTACTTGTATGGCAGTTAACCCCTTCCATGCTCATGACGGAACGGTTCCGTCATGAGCGTAAGGTGGCCTGTGCTTATGACGGAACCGTTCCGTCATGGTTCCATAGGCCCAATGGAACGTTCAGCACCGGGGCAAAATTCGCGCAGCACAGAAGGGCTTAAGTACTTTCAGGCAATTTTTTACAGTGACCTCGGGATCAGGAGGGTTGATGCACTACTTCGACAAGTGCTTTTGGGAGGTACCTGAGGCAAAGGCTGGTGCAAGTATCCTGCAGGTGTTTGAAAAACACCCAAACGTTTTTAGTCCCAGAGAAAACTAAGCCTCACACCAGTAGATGAAAGCTCAGCTCATATTTAATGTGAAATAGTGGGTGAGTGAGTAAGTGAAGGGATGGGTGAATGGCGGAGTGGATTAGTGAAAGGGTGAATGGATGGATACTGAGAGAAAGGATGGATGGGTGAGTGGGAGGATGGATGAGAGAAAAGGTAAATAGATGGATGTAAGGGTGGAAGGGTGGATGATATGCGACTGAATGGGTGGATGGGTGAGTGAAATGGTGGATGGATTGATATTTGAAAGGGTGGATGGACGGATGAATGAAAGGGTGGATGTATGGATGGATAGATGAGTGAGTGAAAGGGAGGGTAGCTGGACAATAGGATGGGTAGATGAGTGAAGGAGTGAAAGCGTGGATGGATGAGAGGAAGGATGGATGAGAGAGGATGGATTAGTGATAGGGTCAATGGATGGATTCATGAGTGGATGGGTGGGTGGTTGGATGGAAGGCTGAATGGGTGGCTAAGAGAAAGGGGGATGGAGAGAGAAAAGGAGGATATGGATGACTAAAAGGGTGTAAGGGTGAATGGGTGGATGGATGAGTAAGTGAAAGAATGGCTGGATGGGTGAAAGGGTAAATGGCTGGATGGATGGACGAGTGTACGGATGGATAGGGCAAAAAGGTGGATGTAGGGATGGATGAGTGAATTGATGGATTGAATGATATATGAAGGATAGGTTTGCAAATAGTTGAATATGTTTGGCCATGGATGGGCACACAGATGGAAGGACATGGTGAAATGAATGAATGGCGAAAGATTGAATGATGGATGAAAGAATGATTACACCTTGTAGCCCCATTATCTTCAGAACATTGACTTTCACATTTATATGAGTCATTGTCTTTATATAATGTGTGTGATGTAAAGCACTCCGACACCCTGCAGTACACACCTGGGATGAGTAGCACTATAAAAGAAATCAAATACACATGAGGGACGGTCTATGTGAAGATGAGGGCACCATTGGAGGGTGGTAGCAAGGCTGACTGGCCACACCGGCTATCAGGCGTTTCCCTGGGAGGCTGGAAAGGTGGGGGCGGGTTTGTTACTGGGGGCTGACACTGCAAAGTTCCTTGAAAATCCAGCATTTGTTAGCCAACAATAAAAGCAGCATTGCTTATATTCAGGTGTGGTTCACCAGGATCTGGTGACTATTGTACCTGCTGGAAGATTGAGTTTTCATCTGTGTAAGAAGCCTCTGTCGTTTAACCACACCCACTCACAAACCTGAAGTTAACTAAACACACTTATTGTGTTGGACATTATTTGCTGGATATGGCCCGGGATATTAGGGTGGTGGTCAATAATGTGGTGTACGAGATTCCAGAAATTTGTCAGGTGGAGGGGGGGCCCGACTTGTAAAAGAAATCAGCTGGGGGGCTCAACCTACAACATTTTGAAGACATCTGTTCTACTCCTTGTCTCTATGTTCACAGTGATACTTATACCACTTGCTTAGTATATGGTTTGTGAGGCCCCTAGGGCAAAACGTATACTGTGTAAGCATGGGCGGAAAATCCGTTCCGCTTGCGGATTTTCGGTAAATTCGCAATCCGCGAACTCTCGCGAATTTACTGAAAATCCGCAAATTCGCACGCAGCGGATTTTTTTGCTTGGTGATACAATATTGCGGCGTGCGGCGTTCACTTACCGTCATTTAGCGTTTGCCGAGTTGTTTTCTCGATATTTTGCGAGTGCTGCGCCATTTTGGATCTTGCTGCGGGATCCCGCGGGAGTTTGGCGACGCATCGCGAGAGTTCGCAATTGCGAACATGTAGATGCGGCGGGCAGCAACAATCTCGCACTCGCCAAATTACAAAATTTGCAATTCTGCACAAGAAATCCACTACCAAGCAGCATAAACCTTCTGAAAATGATGAGTTTTTATCAGAATAACTCCTCAGGTTGACATTTTCCTGCACTTTTTTGGATTTGAGGCCTTTTTGACTTTCTTTGGATCACTTTTGGATTAGAAATCAACTTTCACAAGTAAGTTTGTTTGGGGCATTACAGTTGCTGTTCTGCAGAAAAACGAGTTTTGCAAAACTGAAAGCACTCAGCAGGTGCAAAAGTTCACTCATCATTAGTAACCATTCCCTGTAGTGCTTCCTGAGGGGTCCCTCTAGAGTTCAGTTGCCTATGTTTGTTTGGGGCATTACAGTTGCTGTTCTGCAGAAAAACGAGTTTTGCAAAACTGAAAGCACTCAGCAGGTGCAAAAGTTTAAACTCATCATTAGTAACCATTCCCTGTAGTGCTTCCTGAGGGCCCCTCCAGAGTTCAGTTGCCTACTTGCAACTATTCTATGACCCTGCTCTGACCCTCACAGCAGGGTCATAGAACAGCTACAAGTAGGCCGGAAAAAAAATTGCACTGCAACAGAAAGCAAATTACAGATAAGGAAGCAGGTGCCAGACAGGAAGTTTAAATTCAGTGACACATTAATCAACCCCAAATTAATTCATGTCAGCTGAAGCAGGGCAGGTGTGCTTGCTTTCCCCCCCATAATCTACAGTGCTGAACCAGAAATTAATTCATGTCAGTTGAAGCAGGGCAGGTGTGCTTGCTTTTCCCCCCCATAATCTACAGTGATGAATCAGAGGGTGGCAGTGATGTACCAGAGGGTGGCATGGGTCAACCAGAGGGTGGCAGTGGTAAAACAGAGGGTGCTGTGAACCTGTAATGATGAACCAGACGTAGAAACAACAAAGTCGCGACCGTTGCAAGCCGACAAGTAAGTTTGCAATTGCGAACTGGTACAAAACCCTCGCGAACTGGCAGAAACCCTTGCGAACACAAAAAAAACGCAAATTCGCGAGAATTCGCGGATTTTGCGGATTGCGAGTTCGCAAATACGCAAATTCGCGAACGCCAGGCCAGATTCGCAAAATTCGCCCATGCTTTACTGTGTGCTACTTAAGTTTTCTTTAAGTACCTTTGCCTCTAGCCTCATAAAGAGACTAGAGGGGTGTGTTTAGAATAAATACATATATTTTATATATATACCTTGTATGGTTCTCCTTTCATTTGATCATTCATGAGATTATAGACTGGTAAAACAAGCTGCTTTACATTCCTCCAAGAGTTAGCCTGAAGGCTGCTCTCCACAGCTACCACTAGGATAGCTTTCTATAAAGGTTGTCTTAAACCTACCATCAATAAGGGTCATTTCGACTGGTGCAAGGTGCCCACTAGAATACTGGACAGCATATGCCAGACCAACTTCTCACACCAAGCTTGAGTAAGGGAAAGTAGAACAATAGGGATCCTGTCACATGGAGGTGTGACCACCTCTCCAGACTGGGCTTAGTGTATTGGGCTGGGGTGGTAGAGCTTGCCAGCGCCACCAGGCTGCTTTGTAGGGCACGTTTGGTGCCCTCCTTGCATACTCCAGTTACAACCTCTTCAGGGAGCCCTTGGTTCCCGCTCTAGCAGGAAAGTGGAAAAAAGGACAATGGAGTATTCTGCCCTCTGTCCAGTTCCTCCTTTCGGAGGGATCCTGAGTCGTCGTAACCCCTTTGCTAGGGTATTTCAGGGCTTACCTGTGGGTGGGTCCTCAGATTCGTCGTGGGACAAGATTCAAGCCTGAAACCACATCACTCTTACACCGTCGGGATACTTGAACTTGCTGGACTTCGCCTGGAACCAAGAATGCATCAAGTAAGATTCCTGCAGCTTCTGGTTCCGCTGTCCTGCAAGTCTTCTTCATCATCTATGCTTCTTTCAGGATCTGCAACAGACCTGTGTGCCTCAAGGACACCCGAAGTAATCTCCCTTGGAGTGAAGAAGTCACTCCCCTGCACCACAACAAAGCTGCCCAGTCTGTTGCTCCTGCCGTCCCACATACTTCATAAGGCTCAGCAACACAGGTGGTGGTTCTGCAACTCTCTTGAGGCCTGACCTGTCCTCTCTGCAATTTTGAGGCCAGTATCCCTCAGCGGAACTGCTGCGACCAAACCCCTGTGCACTGCGTTGAGTTGCCGTTGCCAAGGCTTGTTGGCTCTGCACTCCAGAGATCTTCAGGATACAAGAAGCTCCAGCCTCCAGCATCTCTTCCTGTCAAATACAGCATCTTCACGGCATCCCCCGCACCGTGGACGTTCCTTCTTGGTGAGCTGCTTAAAGTCCTCTTGCGAATCCTGTGCCTTTGGCCTCTGGGTCTTCTTCTACTTCATGGCGCTTCCCTGCTTGCTTGGGGCCTTCTCTGACTCTCCTGCTTGTGGTGTTTCAGGAGTCCCTTGGACCTTGCTAGTCCTAACATTGCTCCTGCTTCGCTTTCCATGCTGTTGCAGCTGCCAAGGTTTGTCGGTGCTCCCGCCGGACATCGACCCCCTGGTTCTCGACCTCCGACGTTAGACAGCTCGTGCACGGCTCCTTGTCTTCCTCAGTGTCAGCTGGTCCCCACAGCTGCAGAGACAATGTCACCCTCAAAACTTTTCAACAATCCGTCATCAGTTGGCATTGATCGTCCCTGCCCCCTGATCACCTCTGAGTGGCATAGACACTGTCCGAAGGAGGTTGGCTTAGTATATGGTGCACACTTATTTAAGTGAGCACCCTGCACTAATCCAGACAACCCTTATGGCACCTTTAGTGGTCTTAGACAACCATATAAATATTTCTAAGTGGTAGCTGTGGAGAGCAGCCTTCAGGCTTAGTCCAGGAGTGTAAAGCAGCTTGTTTTACCAGTACTAATTATGTAGTGTAAGTTTAGAGAAAAACAACCACACAATGTTGTTATAAAAATATGTATTTAATATAAAGACTCACTAACATTTTGGTATATCTCCTGCCTGGAGATATAATCACAATACAGACATTACTTCAACAGTATAACAGGCATGGAGCACAAATAGACAATGGTCTCCAGGGGGAGACCAAACCATTTACTAATAAAGTGGAATGCGTAGCGCTACTTAAGTCCATACTGGACCCAGAAGACTTAGAAGAAGAGCTGGGGACCAAGGAGCCACTCATGGTAAGTACCACGGAACCATACTGAGGCTGTGTGCAGAGTGGAACATGACCGTGTGCTCAAAACAAGTCAATGGGGAAGTCGCGGTTTAAGTTTTCAAGAAGAAGGACCCTTCCCAGTGTACCATGAAGAAACCCCATGGAAGTTGGAGAGTCGCCCAACCCCACATCCCAGGAACCAGGATACCTACACCAGGGAAGCCGGGTGCATAGGTGTGAAGTGACGTAGGAAACTGCCGTAGACCACAATGGAGGACTTCTGAGAAGATGTCGCTGGCAAAAAAGGTGAAAGAGTCTTGTGGAACCCAGGGATGGATTCTTCAAGAGGAGCACCATCAAGAAGAGATTCTGGAGTGACCAGAAGGCACGGAAGACCAATGACCACCGATGAACGAAGATGCAGGAGAGTTGGCGGTACCCTTGTTGCTGCAGCTGTGAGGACCAGGAGCCATTCAGGAGCCAATCACAAGCTGTCCCACGTCAGAAGTCAAGAGCCAGGGGAGTCGGTGTCCAGCTGTTACACCAACAAGCCTTGGCAGTACAGCAGGTGAAGAAAGCGAAGAAGGTGCAGTGTGGGGACCAGCAAGGTTCAAGGGATTCACCAAGTGCAGGAGAGTCAGAGCAGGCCCGAGCAAGAATGGGAGCACACTGGAGCCAAAGAATACCTTCAAGAGGAACCACAAGCCGAAGGCACAGGAGTCACAAGAGGACCTCGAGCAGCTAACCAAGAAAGCGGGCCCACAGTGCATAGGATGCAGTGAGGACAAAGATCTTGGTAGCAGGAGATGCAGGAGGCTGGAGCCCAAAGATCTCTGGAGAAGAAAGTCAGCAAGCCTTGGCTACGGCAAGTTGACGTGATGCACAGGGGTACTGCTCCAGCGGTTCCGACGAGGGATACAGACTTCAAACTTGCTGAGAAGACATTGCTAGCCTTCAGGGAGTTGCAGGACCACCACCTGTGTTGCTGAGCCTTTTGGAGTACGTAGGATGATGGGAGCAGCAGACCGCTCACCTTAGTTGCGGTGCCTGCAGATGCAGGAGAGTGACTCCTTTACTCCGAAGGAGATAGATGCTTTTAGGTGTCTTAGATGCCCACAGGCCTGGAGAAGAACCTGTATGGAGCACAGGCGGCATCGAAGAATGGCAGGACGACAAGACGAGGAGCAGCAGGAGTCTTCCAGATGCAGTCTCGGTTCCCAAAGCAAAGTACAGAGTAGAGCCAGGTGCCCAGACTGTTGAAGATGAAGTGGTGTCTTAATAGGAATCTTGTTCCACGATGAATCTGAAGACCCACCCACAGGTAATCCCTTAGGTACCCAAAGGAAAGGGTTGAGACGATTCAGGGGTCCTTCCCAGAGGAGGGGCTGGACAGAGGGGAGGATACTCCCATGTCCTTTCTTCAGTTTCGCACCAGAACAGGAGCCAACAACTCCCTGAATTGGTTCCAACTGGAGAATGCAGGGAGGGCCTTTTGGAGTACGTAGGATGATGGGAGCAGCAGACCGGTCAGCTTAGTTGCGGTGCCTGCAGATGCAGGAGAGTGACTCCTTTACTCCAAAGGAGATAAATGCTTTTAGGTGTCTTAGATGCCCACAGGCCTGGAGAAGAACCTGTATGGAGCATAGGCGGCATCGAAGAATGGCAGGACGACAAGACGAGGAGCAGCAGGAGTCTTCCAGATGCAGTCTCGGTTCCCAAAGCGAAGTACAGAGTAGAGCCACATGCCCAGACTGTTGAAGATGAAGTGGTGTCTTAATAGGAATCTTGTTCCACGATGAATCTGAAGACCCACCCACAGGTAATCCCTTAGGTACCCAAAGGAAAGGGTTGAGACGATTCAGGGGTCCTTCCCAGAGGAGGGGCTGGACAGAGGGGAGGATACTCCCATGTCCTTTCTTCAGTTTCGCACCAGAACAGGAGCCAACAACTCCCTGAATTGGTTCCAACTGGAGAATGCAGGGAGGGCCTTTTGGAGTACGTAGGATGATGGGAGCAGCAGACCGGTCAGCTTAGTTGCGGTGCCTGCAGATGCAGGAGAGTGACTCCTTTACTCCAAAGGAGATAAATGCTTTTAGGTGTCTTAGATGCCCACAGGCCTGGAGAAGAACCTGTATGGAGCACAGGCGGCATCGAAGAATGGCAGGACGACAAGACGAGGAGCAGCAGGAGTCTTCCAGATGCAGTCTCGGTTCCCAAAGCGAAGTACAGAGTAGAGCCACATGCCCAGACTGTTGAAGATGAAGTGGTGTCTTAATAGGAATCTTGTTCCACGATGAATCTGAAGACCCACCCACAGGTAATCCCTTAGGTACCCAAAGGAAAGGGTTGAGACGATTCAGGGGTCCTTCCCAGAGGAGGGGCTGGACAGAGGGGAGGATACTCCCATGTCATTTCTTCAGTTTCACACCAGTACAGGAGCCAACAACTCCCTGAATTGGTTCCAACTGGAGAATGCAGGGAGGGCACCAAATGTGCCCTTCAAAGCAGGTTTATGGTTCTGGCAAGTGCCCCCACCCCAGTCCAGTTAGGATTTTGTCTCAGGTTACTTTTGTGAATCGGGCCCCTATTGTTTTACCTTCCCCTGCTTGAGCCTTGCTCAGCAGCAGGAGGGTAGAATCTTGTCTGTGATCGGCAGCAGCACTAGCTTGCTGTTAGACCCTGAAAGGCTGGTACTGAGAATTCAGTGGGGCTCCCTAGTGGCACCCCTTAGAGTACATGGGATCCTGCATCCAACACTGGAATCGGTTTTGGGGTTGGATTCCAACATGTTTGATATCAAACATGACTGGTTTCAGTGCAGCCAATATATAGTTAGACGTTTCATAATTAACCCTGGGCAAAGCACTACGCTAAGCTCGCGTAGTTTGCGAAGTTTGCGCAACTTTGCACTACGCGAACTGCAGGTAGCACAGTGCAAACATGGGTAGCGTAGGGTAGTGCAGTGGTCATTTTTTGCTTGCTCGTGGTCCTCAACGTCAAGTTGGCGACCGCGAGCAAGCAAAATGACATCCTGGCGAGATTTTTTCCTCGTTCGTGATCAGCAACATCAAGTTGCTGATCGCGAGCATGGAAAATAAACCTCCCGGCGAGATTCTCAACGCGGGGAGGTCAGGTTTCTCATTGCAAGTGGTCGCGTATGCTCGCGACCGCTCGTGATGAGAAACTACCAGTCTGCGTTGAGAAAGCTGCCGCTCAAGTAAAAATCTCCTTGAGCGGCAGAAACCTACAGCTCGCACTGTGCAAGATGCTGTTTTCAATGATTGCACAGTGCCGGATGCTTTTCCGCACTGTGCAATCATTGAAAACGGCATGTTGCACAGTGCGAACCCGATACTTCGCAGTTCGCGTAGAGCTACGCGTAGCTCGCGTAGTGCGAAGTGCACTTCGCGTAGCTACGCTTAGCGCTCCTTCACGAACTACGCCTAGGGTTACTCATTATTGACTTGATGTTCACTATATGTCTAAAATGAATGACCACACTTACAAAGCCGGGAGAGTCGACTCCTAGGTTTGTAGGGGTGTCCTGCTCAATCAGGGCACCCTCACACTTATAACCAAGCACCCTACCTTCAGGATTGAAAGGCCTATCTTAGGGGTGTCTTATAGGTTTTAAATGCAGTGACCTTAGATATAAAGAAACTTATATCTGTTGTGAGTGGTGTTAGCACCAGCTCACACAGGCTGCAATGGGAGGCCTGTAGTCACAGATGATTGGTCTCTCATAGGTGGCAGAATACATGCTGCAGCCCATGGGAGACCACTGGTGTACCTAAGCCCTGGACACCTCAGTATCATATACTAGTGACCTAGAAAGGTACACTAGTAGCCAATTAGGAAGGTGCCAAAGTACTTACCATAGTCCAATTTTGGGTGAGAGCACACTGACTGGAGTCCCGATTAGCAGGATCCCAGTCAGGCTAGTCAGAAAAAAAGAATGACACCAGCAAAAAGTGGGGGTAACCATGAAAGCAGATCCTACTTTCCTACACTGCGCTCTCTGCTTACAAGTTCTCCTCTTCAAGAATTCATCCCTGGACTCCACCAAGCTCTGGCACAGTCTTCTCAGTGGCATCTTTCCTGAAGTCCTCCATTTGGTCCACAGCGGTTTCCGATGTCACTTCGCACCTATGCACCCGGCTTCCCTGGTGTAGGTATCCTGGTTCCTGGGGTATTCATGGGTGGTGTGACTCTCCAACCTTCTGTCTTCCACTGGGTTTCTTCAGGGTCCACTGGGAAGGGTCCTCCTTCCAAACTGCAACTGTGACTTCCCATTGACCTCTATTGGACACAAGGCTGTGTTTCTACTCTGCACGCGGCCTCCGTGGGGTTCCTTGTGTCCCCAGCTGTTCTGAGTCTCCTGAGTCAAGTCTTAATTTTGGTCGCGTTTCGCATTCCACTTTTTTGGTCTATGGTTTGGTCTCTTCCCCGAGACCACCGTAATTTGTGCTACTTACCTGTTACAATAGAAGTATTCTTGTGTATTTGTGTTTATATCTCTGGGTAGGTGAAATACCAATGTGTTAGTGAGTGTTTGTAATAAATAGAACTATTTTTATAAATACACTATGTGGTTCTTTTTCATTTAACCTACACTACATGATTAGATCTGGTAAAACAAGCTGCTTAACACTCTTTCAAGATAAGCCTGAAGGTTGCTCTCCACAGCTACCACTTTTTAAGGTTGTCTAAGACCAGGAAAATCACCTTAAGGGTTGTCTGGATTAGTGCAAGATGCTTCACTTATATAGGTATGCACCATATACTAAGCAAGCCTCCTCCAATCACTTTTTTGTATGCCTCATTGTGACGCCCTACATGGGACGGGCACATGCAGACGTGGGTCCTCTGTGCACTGTGCCACTGGAGCCAAGCTATACCCGACTGGCGAGCCCTAACAAGGTAGAAACCCATCTTGGGTTGTTTGTGTTCTGGTTGAGGGAAGACCTGGCCTGGCAGTTCTAGACTGGACTGTTTGTTCCCATTGGAGAAGTCAAGCCTGATTAGGATATGGCTGGGTCCAAACTAAGGTGGCATGAGGAGCAAACAAACCAGTGGCTGAGATGAATTCAAGCATCCCATCCATCACTGTTTTATATGCACCAGCTTGATAAGAGCATCAATGACGATGGCAGGTGGAGGTGGTGGAGAAAGGGCTTGAAAGACGTGTCAGTTACAGCGAGTGGACATGGTAAGGTGACTGCACTAAAGGAGCAAAGGAGGGGCAAGATTATGGAGTGAGAAATGATGGAAGAGAAGAAACTGGGGAAGAAGCTAAGAAGCCAAGGGGGTGGGGCAAGATGTGGGAAAGGGGGTAGAGCAATGTAACGTTGGCAGTGCAGACACGCTCACCAAGCGTGATCAGTGTGGGATCCTGCGATGTAGCATATGCGGGGGAATCAGAGAGGGCAGAGCTTTCATGAATGTCAGTTAGGGGTTCTTTTACCACCCTGATACACATGGACACAGCATCCTGTTCCATGTTATTTCAGAACTTTTGCAATGTTACTGTAACCGATGTTCAGTTACCCGTTGTTCGACAAATGACACGTTGTACCAGTAGCTGTAATTTTGATACACTCCAGAGTGGTCAAATCAGCAACCGAGAAGCTATTATGTTTATTCTTTTCTTATAATTTGGAAATTTACCAATTCCACAAGCTCTTCATGCTTCTTCATTTTTTGTGTAATTGAACAGGAAGATTTTATCAATTCACTGATTCAATTATGATTAGACATTCCTCATGTAATGGTCATAAGCAAGTCTTTAATGAATGATCATCTATTCCCCACAATTGCTTGGTTGGTGTCTCATTCTTCAGTGCCTTCTGAAGATTATGATATTTAATCCATTTTCACCATTTCTTTCTCTTGGGTTGGTGTACTCACCCCTCGGTGTTCTCTGTGGGGCGTGGTTTTAATTATTTTGCCCACTTTGATTAAATTCTATAGGGTAAGTCACTGTTTTTCTTTCTCTTTTTGCTTTTGTTCATGGGTGTGTTACTTCTTTCTTTAGTTTTAACTTACATTGATGTATATATTGATTGAATATTCCGTTATTACAGGGGTCAAATAACAGCCTATTTCTCATCCTGAGGATGGTCTAACGGATATATACACCAACAAGACTGAAACGTCAACAACCTCATCAGCGCGCGCCTTGTGCCGGGCTGTGTGTGTGTGTCGAAACGCTGAATACTTGCATTATTATTCTTCCAGTTGATTGAGAACTGTGGTTTTAGCTGCTTTTAAAATTTTTATATTTGCACTGTGATTGAGCTTAAAAATTGCGGGGCTTGTGGGCTTAAAAATACGAAGTATATTTGCGGGGAGCTGGGTTTCTGATTTCTGGCCCCTGTTCTGCCCGGTCTGTCCCCGTTCCGCCACAGCATTTTGGTGCCGCTAGAGCGGAGGGACGCGACTCCTCCCACCCACAGCCTACAAAGGCTCCAGTATTCGGCCGCGCTCGGTGAGAGCAGCGCGCGCCTTGTGCCGGGCTGTGTGTGTGTGTGTGGAAACGCTGAATACTTGCATTTTTGCACTTTAAAAACTTGCACTGTGATTATTATTCTTCCAGTTGATTGAGAACTGTGATTTTAGCTGCTTTTAAATTTTTTATATTTGCACTGTGATTGAGCTTAAAAATTGCGGGGCTTGTTGGGCTTAAAAATACGAAGTGTATTTGCGGGGAGCTGGGTTTCTGATTTCTGGCCCCTGTTCTGCCCGGTCCGTCCCCGTTCCGCCACAGCTTTTTGGTGCCGCTAGAGCGGAGGGACGCAACTCCTCCCACCCCACAGCATCACTTCCTGGGTCAGGGATATATATGTCATGTGTATCCGGCCGCGTAGCGGGCGAGCGCAGCGGGTGCGACGATGGCATGCCGAAGTTGCGCCAAAGTTAAGCCCGTCTGCGCCCGTCCGAGGCCGGGCACGGTCCAGGGCCCTAACCCCTGCCCTTTCTCCTGCTGACCCGATAACCTATAATAGACGGGACCTATGGGACTTATGCCTGTCGATAAATGAGTGTTGCAGGCACAAAATGGAGGCTATATCTTCTATCAAATGCCGGCATTGCCCATTTAAAACCAGTAAACAGATAGGCAACAAAGTGCGGACAAGGGGCCTCAGGGGAGGCTTGTTGAATTGTCGATCCCTCCCGAGACACGCCTTGCAAATCTGGGACCTGCTCTTAGAGGAGAGCCTTGATTTACTCTTTCTGACGGAAACATGGCTGGGGGCAGATTCCGACCCCGAGATTATCGAAGCCCTATTATAGCCAGGGTGGATCGACCGTCAGGCAGAGGAGGCGGGATTGCAGTGATCAGCAAGGCCCCCCTGGTGTGCTCCCTCGAACCTCTTGGGGTAGAGAATTGCGAGGCCGGCAAATTTGCATTGAAACTTGGCCCTCAGGACCATATCTCAGGTGTCCTCCTTTATAGACCTCCTGGGATCCTGGGAAATTTTAGGCATAGTCTGCAAGAACACCTTGCTCACCTGGCGCTTAGGCATAGGAAGGTCCTGCTTCTGGGTGATCTAAATATTCATTTTGATGACATCCAGTTAAAGGAAGCCACGGAGATGAGGCAGGAATTATGAAATACTGATTTGGAACTGATAAATCAAACACCCACACATACTCATGGCCATTTATTGGACCCGGTGTTTGCCAACTGGGAGGGCATAACCACGAGTATTCCTAACCCACTTCCCTGGACAGACCATTTTCTAGTCCCTTTTGAAATTGGCACTTCAGGTAGCATTGACCCCCAGTTGGGAGGCAACAATAGTTACCCATACCGTAAATGGAAAAATTTCTCACAACCTATCTTTAGCGAGATGCTAAGTTTAGGGGGGATGCCGAGAGGCACGGATAGTGAAAGTGCTAATCGAAACTTAGAAACCCGGATCCTTGATGCCTTGAACAGGGTAGCACCTTTATCTAAGGCCAAACAGGGGAACAGAGCTAGGAGATCGGCCCTATGGTACACGATAGAGCTGCAGTCAATCAGATCAGAATGTAAAAAGCTGGAAAGACTTTGGCGCATGGATATGAATGAGCGCAGTAAATTTCAGTATAGAACAGCCCAGAGAAGTTACCAAAAGCAGATTAGAGCTGCTAAAGCCACATATTATGGAAACAGAATTAGTGAGGCGGATTGTTCGTCTAGAGAACTGTTTAAAATTTACAAAGAAATCTCAGCCGTCTCAAATTCCAATGTTCCGGAGACTGACTCCGTCTTGGAATGCAATAAGGTGGCAGAAAATTTTGCCAACAAGGTTAAAAAAATCTACAGTTCTTTCTCCAGATGTCCTGCTGATGGAGAAACCTTCGTAGAACTGAAGGAAGTGGCAGTGCTGAATTCTGAGCTGAGGTTAGAGTGTTTTACCGTACCGCCCAGTAAAGAACTTGAAACCATTTGCACTAATATAAAATCGGGTTCTCCACGAGACCCCGCTCCCCCGAGGGTCCTGGGTGCAATCATAGTGGCTCTAGAACCATACATCCGCCTTGTCCTTGTAACATCCTTTGACTCCCAGACCCTTCCGGTAAACTGGAAAAAGGCCATTGTGTTACCTATTAGGAAAAAACCTAATGTAAGCCATGATGTCCTGGAGAACCTACGGCCCATTTCTCTGCTACCCTATACTGCGAAAATTGCAGAGAAAATTGCAAATGTGCAATTGATGGCATTTGTGGAGAAGACTAATCTCCTGCACTCCTCCCAATCGGGGTTCCGAAGGGGTTTCTCTACTGAGACGGCCTTATTACGAGCCACCGAAACTCTACGTCAAGGGGCTGACGCAGGCCTAACCAAGGCACTGGTCATGCTAGACCTTAGTGCAGCGTTCGACACTGTAGCACATATTACCTTGCTACAGTGTCTGAACAGAGGAGGTGTGACTGATAGAGCACTCGGTTGGCTAAAATCGTTTCTGACGGGCAGAAGCTTTCAAGTCCAGCGGGGCTCGTTTCAGTCTGAGGAGATGGTATTGGAACAGGGGGTGCCACAGGGCTCAGCTCTGAGTCCTACTCTTTTTAATCTATATATGGCCCCCCTGGCTGAGGTAGTCCAATCGTTCGGCGTAGAGATTGTTTCCTACACCGACGATACTCAGCTCCTACTCACCCTCACCCAAACACCTGCAGCTGGAGCCAATAACTTCCGAGCCTGCATGCAAGAATTGGCTACTTGGATGGATAATCACTGTCTAAAACTGAACGGCTCCAAGACAGAAGTCTTGGTGGTTGGTGGTGATCAACAGCTCTGGACATGTGACTGGTGGCCAAGCTGTCTAGGCTCTATGCCTACACCCTGTCCTGAAGCTAAGAACTTAGGGATATGGGTGGATCCCACACTCTCTTACGAGACACACATTAGTCGATTAGTGGGCAAGTGCTTTGGAGTCCTAAAGACTCTCAATAAAACCCTGCACCACCTCCCCTTGGAGGCTCGGCGCACTATGACCCAGGCACTGATTACATCACGCCTCGACTATGGGAATGTCCTCTTCTTGGGAGCTTCTAGTAAAAGTATAGGACGACTCCAGATACTGCAAAACGCTGCAGCTCGCCTAGTACTTAGACTCCCAAGAAGAGCCAATTCCAGAGCCGCCCTGGAGTCCCTCCACTGGCTCCCAGTGAAAAAAAGAATAATGTACAAAGCCCCCCTAATATGTCATCGGATCCTTTGGCATAAAGCTCCCGGCTATTTGGCGGGTCTGGTTACCTGGTATGAGCCATGCAGACCGCTCAGGTCGGGCGGAATGGGCACGCTTGTGACCCGCCGCTATAGGAGAGTAAAAATGGGAGGTCGGTCCTTTAGAGTGGCTGCGGCGATAGGCTGGAACAAACTTCCCACCAGTCTCCGCCTGGAGCCATCTGAAACCAAATTCTGCCGTCAACTGAAAACACACCTGTTCTGCTTGTAAGTCTACATTAGTGTTTCTGGCCATGTACTGACCTCTCCTCTGGCGAGCTCCTTCTCTCTTTAGCGCAGGGACACGCCGGGATGGCGTAACCATAGCGCTTTAAAAATGTCTTTATCATTATTATTTCCTTATTGTTTAATTGTTCTTTAGAAAGTGTTTTTTGTTTTGTTCAGATTCACTATTCTGTTCATGTATTTTTGTTTGGAATAGATGCTTGCAACAATGACTTGGAGGTATCGATAGCACAGAATTCCTTTGTAAACCTTGGTCATCTTTGTGTTACTTTAATATCTTTGTACCCTTTCTATTCATATTAAATACATTTGATTTATGAAGAATTCACACCGTTTCATCAGTATCTTTTGTAGACCTGCTGGGAAGAAATTGAAAACTGAATTGAAGGTTGTTTAACTAAAGGTTACCGGCAGGAACCTTGATATAGCATTGCATGTGCATGAACTGTTTGACTAAGTCCACATAAGTGAATCCCTTGTAGGCACTTTTACCTGTTAATAGTTAGGGGTGCCAGCTGCTGCCCCAGCCTGGCCTCTGTACACCCTGTGATTAGGAAGACAATTATGGTAGGAACAGACTGTGAAGAGGGTTCAAGTAGCAGTGTTTACATTTTGCAGTGCACACTCATTGCCCCTTTCTATTGTTTCTCAAAAGGAACCATAGGCTATTCAGTAAGTAATGACGAGACTCGCCACAATCCTGTGATTTCAGTAGTGCTTAATTTGAGCCGGCACCGGCACTTAAATGCTAGCACCAGCATTTATGACAGTCTGCCACATGGTGGTGCTGTCTGCCTAATTAGGGATCAGCACAACAACGGCTGTTTATTAATTGAATATACATTAACAGTGATTAATACCTGCCGCCCAAACCATTCTTATAAGTTTGGGGGCCTGAAATATCTCGCATTGTCACACTTGTTAGAGTGTGATGGATAGTTGTGGTGTTGTAGGGGCAATACATGGTGGGAGCTGCAGTGGCCTGCTGACGAGGGCCCTGGCACTTTTTTGTGTAGAAATGCAGCATTGTGTGCATGATGTCACTTCCGCTACCATGGCATTTGGTGAATCTCCATCCCGGCGCGTGGTCGGTCACGCGCACGCTCGCGCCATTATGGCATCTGTTGTTCTAATGAGATCGGCAGTTGCTGCCGTTTGATTCGGTTGCTCTTTCTCGGGGAGGGATCCCCCTCGTCGAGTTAATCACCGGGGTAATGATTTGCTGCTGCGGCACCTCGGATTGCGCCCGTGTCAGCGGAGTGATTTGTAAGCGGCTAGGAGAAGGCGCGCAAATTGTTTTTCTTTGACTGGAAGTGAAATTAACGTCCCGGATTCTCCATTCATTTATTCCGTGTTCAAGACCCAGGGCATACATCTCGCTGGCAGGAAACTCTTGGGTTTTCTCTCCATGCATAATTGAAGATGACGCCAGCAATCTCGGAGACTAATTACAGAGGCACCGGGATGCAGCACAGTGCCTGGCTGCAGGGCGGAAAATAGAAACAGTGAACAATGCAGGCTGCAAATGTCATGTATGCTGAGTTCACCCACCTGTAACAAGGGGAGCTACTTAAAAGCACCAGTGGGATGAAAATAAGAGAAGATTCTATGCAGGGCTGTCCATCAGTTTATTATCAAAAGACACTTAATGAAGTAATCTCAATGTATATGAGCACAAAGGCAGTATATTGGGTTATAGTTGGAGAGAGAAGGAAGCAAAAACACCTCTGATTTCTCTTTGAATCAAAAATATTTATATAATCCTTGAAATGAAATACTGTTACAAAGTAATACATTTGAACATATAATTCGGAGTGAAAGGTGTCCCAGTGCAAAACAGAACCTAGAATGTTAGTGACATATATGTGAAATATATACAAGGTTTCCAATGCTTCCTATAAACGACCATTTACATATATCTGTACAGTATACAGCACTACATACAGTGATCAGTGCTGGTGAACAATGGTTAGTTTATTCAACTTGTCAACGGCGTTTCGACCCTGTGTGCAGTGTAGGGTCTCTTCAGGACCTATGATCGTAGGGTATTATGTGGTGAAACTAAGGTTTCGTTTGTATAGTACCTGAAGGGTAAAGGACCGGCGGGTGTGGCACCGTGCAAGGGATAAGAAAGGGATACTCACGGGGGTTCCAGCTGGGAGCTACACTCGTGAGAAAAACGAGGAATTAGCATTCAAATAGTTGGGGTTGGAGGCATGACATAGTATTGCAACTTGGAACAGACCTGGAACTTACCCCAAGTGTGAGGTGGGTGGTGAGCAGGTTATTACATAAATGCACACAATGTAAGGATCCACGTGTGTGGAAGATGGCACGATCAAAGCTCTGTCAAGACGGGTCTGTGGAGAGGGGGAGGGAGCATGTGCATTGGTAATAGTATGGGGCCACTTGTAATGAGATGAAGATATATTAAATAAAGGCTCAGCACTTACAGAGTTCCGATTCTGAGCGCATGCATGGAAGCACAATATAAGGATCCACATGTGTGGAAGATGGCACGATCAAAGCGCTGTCAAGGCGGGTCTGTGGAGAGGGGGAGGGAAATGAGCCACATACTGACATTATTCCTCATCTTCTCATAAGTGTCCCTACGATCATAGCTCCTGAAAAGACCCTACACTGCACACAGGGTCGAAACGCCGTTGACAAGTTGCATAAACAAACCATTGTTCACCAGCATTGATCGCTGTATCTAGCGCTGTATACAGTACATATATATGTAAATATTTGATTTGATTTTTAAATTTATAGAGCGCAACGAATGCCCGAAGGCGTCTTGGCGCTAAGGACACGGATAAGGCTAGCATGTGAATGAACATTAGAGCTCAGCTTGGAATAGCCATGTTTTTACTGCCTTCCTGAATGTTTTCAAATCTGCGCTATTTTTAATTACTAATGGAAGAAGGTTCCATGATTTGGCAGATCTCAGCAAGAAACTCCTACCTCCCCATCGTGCTTGCTTGGACCTAGGAATTTGCAACATTTTTTTTGTGCAGATCTAAGGTTCCTAGACGGGGCGTAATATTTTATACGCGCTGTCAGGTACGAGTGGCCTTTTCCCTGGAGTGCTTTGAAGGTGAAAAAAGTCATTTATATAAAGCATTGGAAACCTTGTATATATTTCACATATATGTCACTAATTTTCTAGGTTCTATTTTCACTGGGACACCTTTCACTCAGAACTATATGCCGAAATGTATTACTTTGTAACAGTATTTCATTTCAAGGATTATATACATTTTTTTGATTAAAAAACAAATCAGAGGTGTATTTGTTTCCTTCTCTCTCAAATATCACTATAACCCAATTTACTGCCATTGTGCTCATATACATTGAGATTACTTCATTAAGTGTCCACAGGAGCCTTTGTCTTTTGATAATAAGTTTGTTACCCTTGTTCCGTGTGAGTAGGGTTCGCTTGTTCCTGTCCTACTAGTAGAGCGGTGGCTGCACCGCAAGGGATTATCTTGTTAACAGGATTCCCACTTACCCCATGTTCACATAGGGTGTACTTGTAGCTCCCTGGGTTATGATGTCAGAGAGAGAAGCACCCCTATACACCGATGAGTACATCGCCAAAATAAATAGTGGCCCATCCCTGTTCTCCAGTCATCTTAGTACTGTTGTGAGCCCACTGCAGCAACTGCTAGAAAAATTGGAAAAGGCAAAAAAAAAGCATGTTAGGACCGAACTTCATGCTCGGATGCTAACAGAGTATTTGAAGACTGGTATTATTCCGCAAGGGTTAAAGGTCAGAAACGTTCCGGGTATATTCAGAGAAGATCCCAATTTCAAAGGGGGCTTCAGCCGTATCTCCACAACCTGTTCACACCACTGGATGGTCTGGAGACAGCTATTGAACACGCAAAGGCCGAACTCAAAGAAATTGAGGAATTGGAAAAATAATTATTGGGAGGTGGCGGAGTAGCAGAGGCAAAGATACTCCTGGGCAAACTTGATAAATCAATAGATGATTTCAACTCCTTTGAGTTGAAGAAAAAGGCAGACAAAGTTACGAAGGACATAAAAAACTTCTCATAAGAAAAGGCCTATCCCTATTATACAGAAGATTACTACAACACCATAGGTATCCAAAACAGACAAAATACGTGGGGCAGATTTATGAGGAACCAGCCAATCACATTTTCAGAGTCATCAGGGGGCTCGGACGACTAGAATCCCAACCAGGTCCAAACCGTTCTGATAATCACCCTGGTCAGCCTTATTTAGATTGGGCGGGAAGAGAAAGGCCAAAACATGGTATCATACTCAGGAGAGAGACAGACGCGGAACAAGCATTACCAGTGGGGGCCCCAGCCATGCTGAGTCAGGGACACACCAGCATAGACACAATCCCCATTTTCAATCTCTCACAACATGTGTTATCCTCCTCAGAAATTTCCCTTCTCAGTAAAGGCCTATATTTTGTGATAACAGATCGGACTAATCTTAAAACTGAATTATACCAGTTTTTCCGAAAAATACACCTGAAACTGTTCTTTATGGACAGGAATGAAATAATATCAGACTTGGCCACAGGATTGAGACCACCTTCCACCTTTTACCCCGCTAAAGCCGTTTGGCCGGCAGAACTTCTTACGTCTGAAAAAAAATCATCCTTACAGGCATAGATAACCTGAACACCAGTAGTCAATTCAAACGATATAATGTTTGCCTGGATGAAAGGAAAGCCTTAGAGGGCTTCAAGAATGACAAATCCATTATACTGAAGCTGGCAGACAAAGATGGAGGAATTGTTATTCAAGAGTGAAGTGACTATGACATTGAGATCAAGAAACAAATAGGAGAGGTCCGACACTATAAGAAATTAGACGGAAACCCATTGTAAGACATCAGAGAAAGAATAAGTCTTTCTAAGCAAAAATGAATTTGAATTCCTTAACATAGAGAACCCGAGAACCACTGTTCTGTACATCATCCCCAAAATTCGTAAGAGCACCACAAATCCATCAGGGCGCCCAATACTATCAGGGTGTGGGTCTGTTCTAAAACCTATTGGGAAATACATAAACCACTTTATTAAGGATTTTGTTCCACAACAAGAAACATTCGTAAGAGACCCTATGTTCATGATTAATTTGATAGAAAACAAGCCATACAAAACTGAAAAGGATTGACTGGCTACGCTTGACATTACGTCTCTACACACCAACATACTGCAGAATGACAGTATTCAGGTAATAGAGGACCTACTAGACATCAGACCCAGACCTACATTGGTTCCCACTGCATTCATCATTTCCTTACTTAAGATCGCCCTCAGATCCAATTACTTTGTGTCAAACGGTGTGTATTATCAACAGTGCTTGGGCACAAGCATGGGAGCTATTTTTGTGCCGAATATAACAAACATCTACATGGACCATGTAGAACAAAAGTTTGCTCTGAGTGACATGAACCTGTACCGCTCCAACATTTAAATGTTGGAAGTGGTATATTGACGACATTTTCCTCATCTTGTCGGGGAGCAGGTCTGACTTTAATGACTTTGTTACTTACCTGAACAATATCCAAAAACACCTCACTTTCACCTCCACCATTGATAAGTCCAGTATAGCCTTAATGGACCTCAGTATTCAACACGAGAATGGGGCACTTTATACTTCTCTCCATAGGAAACCAACAGAAAGAAATACACAGATACAAGATGACTACATGAAAGAGGCAGAGATTCTGAAATCTAAACTGATCACCAGAGGGTACCCCTAACAGGCTTGTTAGAAGGTCGCTCAAACGCGCCTGGTTCTGTCCTAGGGAGGTACAACTGGTTACTATAGAAAAAACAAAGGTGGACAGACTAATTTGAGTGACCACATTTAGTATACATACCAACCAGGTACGGAAACTGATAACAAATGACTGGCACATAATAAAGAGTATAGATTCATCCCTTGATGTCCCTATGTTTGCATTTAAGCGTGGCAAGAATGTGAAAGATCATCTAGTCAGGTCATCCACGGAGAGTATTCCAAAGACAACCAGAACACTGACGACCGCTTGGGGCATGCTGAGGTCAAAGGCAACTTAAAGTGTGGCAACTGCGTGTCATGTGCCTTCACTCACAATACAAAAACATTTTAACACAAAAACATCAAACATACATTGGATTTATTTGCTAATTGCAACACAAGAAATGTAATATATTGCATATTCGGCCCCTGTTAACTGCCCTATATTGGACAGACACAGCAACCGATAAAAGCTAGGATTAGTCAACACTGTAGCCGCATCAGACACTGTAGTCAACGCCCCATTAGTCAGCCACTTCACCGAAAAAAAACACACAGCAGATGACATAGGCGGCAAGTCATAGACAGAGCCTCCATTCCAGAAAGGAGGAGATCTTACACAAATTCTCCAACAGCTAGAATGTCATTGGATAGAACGTACTGACTCGATAGCACAAGGATTGAATAGAGCGGAGGGAGTAGCGAGGATTAATCACTACACTGAGTAACTAACCTCATTAGATCTCAACGAGCAGCATAATTAGACAGCACTGTGCTACTTTTTCCCACACATGTAAATTAACCATAGCTGGGTAAAACACAAACATGGCAAGTACAATACTGAAAATGGCATACCAGCGGAAACAGGGGGGTATATTGTACATAACTCCTTACCAGTACTACTGGTTGCATAACACATAGGCTTCACCACCGGGTTGGTTAGAAAACACAATACAGGGCCACTGGATTGTAACAAAATGTGTAGTAACTCCTCCATACTTGTATAGAGTTGTAACCGGCTATCATGTCCCAATTATGCTACCCCACAAATCCGATTGAGCAGACAGTATTCCTGATAGTGGAATAATTGTTCATACCTGTTAAACACTCTGCACGCAATCACTACAATGCGTATCCAATAAAGTATTTGTTGAATAAGGAAAGTGAAACAATCCAATGTGAGCATTTCGGCATGTTGTAAACAATAAGTCCAAATAAGATGAACAAATTGTACATATTAACAGAATTGTATATGATATGACTATCACTTACAGTTGTAAAGTCTTGTGCACTGAGCGGATCATCTTACATGTGATATAACATAATGTTTAGAACACGTAATTTAGTGTCTTGATGTCAAGTACCATTAATGGATTATCGTATGGTTGCCACAATGTCATACCAACCTCTACAGCCACTCTAGGCACAACTGTTAAACGTGCAACCTGAAGGCCTCATCACATATGTATTGTGAATGCTATATATATGTTCTTGACTATGTAAATAATGTGGAATAACTGTCCTGACGTACAATTCCATACAATGGGCTAGCTCAAAGTGGGTGAGCCTATTATACCCACCAAAACGCCCACCGTAGGCAATAGGAACACCTATTGTCTTGGCGCTAATATGATCAAGACATAGTACAGACCATGTAAATGGCACACGACATCACTGTCCTTTAACATAATGGTTATCGGACACAAGTAAGCGCAAATTAAAACTAGGATACCCGGCCAGTCGACAAACTCAACAAAATCATCAAATTTATTATGGTATAAATGTCTGCAATCTATAAATAAAATCCACGCACAATACATGCCCTGTAGAACTAGGATGGGCCTTACACACGCGTCAGGCAGCGGTCTGGTTTTTGTTTTCCTTACTGATAACAGAAATACAGATCTCATCCACTGATAACACACCACAGTCGACTTTTGGAGGGAAGGCAGGCCTTTATAAATCCAGAGCAAGCATTAACCCCTTGTCATCATACCTGAGCAGACAGACACACATTGTCCTGCTACTTGGAAGGATTGACACAGGCTGCAGTTGATTCCTTCTCCATAAGAGGTAAGCGGGCACACGCCCTGTACTTGAATGATGTCAGTGCAGTGCTAAATCACATTTTCCCCGAGCGCACATTTTTTAATGCATTGACCTCTTCTTTTAGACACCAAAGTGAGAATATTCTCACCCTCCATGTGAAAAAAGTATGGCCTCGTCGTGATTGACGACAGAAGGAAGTAGCCTGCTTCCATGCATGCGCTCAGAATCTGAACTCGGTAAGTGCTGAGCCTTTATTTAATATATGTTCATCCCATTACAAGTGTCCCCTTACTATTACCAATGCACACGCTCCCTCCCCCTCTCCACAGACCCGTCTTGACAGAGCTTTGATCGTGCCATCTTCCACACACGTGGATCCTTACATTGTGCGCATTCACGTAATAACGTGCTCACCACCCACCTCACACTTGGGGTAAGTTCCAGGTCTGTTCCAAGTTGCAATACTATGTCATGCCTCCAACCCCCACTATTTGAATGCTAATTACTCGTTTTTCTAGTGTGTAGCTCCCGGCTGGAACCCCCGTGAGTATCCCTTTCTTATCCCTTGCACGGTGCCACACCCGCCGGTCCATTACCCTTCAGGTACTATACAAACGAAACCTTAGTTTCACCACATAACACCAGTTGCTTAAAATGAGCCACATACTGACATAATCCCTCATCTTCTCATAGGTGTCCCTACGATAATAGGTCCTGAAGAGACCCTACAATGCACACAGGGTCGAAACGCCGTCAACAAGTTGATTAAACTAACCATTGTTCACCTGCACTGATCACTGTATCTAGCGCTGTATACAGTACAGATATATGTAAATGGTTGTTTATATGAAGCATGGGAAACCTTGTATATATTTCACATATGTCACACATGTTCTAGGTTCCATTTTTCACTGGGACACCTATAAATCAGAAATATATGTTCAAATGTATTACTTTGTAACAGTATTTCATTTCAAGGATTATACAAATATTTTTGATTAAAAAACAAATTAGAATTTTATTTGCTTCCTTCTCTCTCCAATATCACCATATGCCAATATATTGCCACTGTGCTCATATACATTCAGATTACTTCATTAAGTGTCCACAGGAGCCTTTGTCTTTTGATAATAAGTTTATTACCCTGGTTCCGCATGAGTAGGGTTCCCTTGTTCCGGTCCTACTAGTCCAGCAGTGGCAACATCATTCAGTCCCAAGCTGCAGGCGCGGCGGAGAGGTAGTGACTGCTGTCATGGAAGGCAGGCCTGCGGAGAGGTAGTGACTGCTGTCATGGGAGGCAGGCCTGCAGAGAGGGAGTGACTGCTGTCATGAAAGGCACGCCTGCAGAGAGGTAGTGACTGCTGTCATGGAAGGCAGACCTGCAGAGAGGTAGTGACTGCTGTCATGGAAGGCAGACCTGCAGAGAGGTAGTGACTGCTGTCATGGAAGGCAGATCTGCAGAGAGGTAGTGACTGCTGTCATGGAAGGCAGACCTGTGGATAGCTAGTGACTGCTGTCATGGAAAACAGACCTGCAGGGTGGTAATGACTGCTTTCATGGATGGCGCGCCTGCAGAAAGGTGGTGACTTCTGTCAGTGAAAGCAGACCTGTGGAGTGGTAGTGACTGCTGTCATGGAAGCCAGACTTGCGGAGAGGTAGTGAATGCTGTCATGGAAGGCAGACATGCGGATAGGTAGTGACTGCTGTCATGGAAGGCAGATCTGCAGAGAGGTAGTGACTGCTGTCATGGAAGGCAGATCTGCAGAGAGGTAGTGACTGCTGTCATGGAAGGCAGACCTGTGGATAGCTAGTGACTGCTGTCATGGAAGGCAGACCTGCAGGGTGGTAATGACTGCTTTCATGGATGGCGCGCCTGCAGAAAGGTGGTGACTGCTGTCAGTGAAAGCAGACCTGTGGATAGGTAGTGACTGCTGTCATGGAAGGCAGACCTGCGGAGAGGTAGTGACTGCTGTCATGGGAGGCAGGCCTGCAGAGAGGTAGTGACTGCTGTCATGGAAGGCAGATCTGCAGAGAGGTAGTGACTGCTGTCACAGAAGGCAGATCTGCAGAGAGGTAGTGACTGCTGTCACGGAAGGCAGATCTGCAGAGAGGTAGTGACTGCTGTCATGGGAGGCAGGCCTGCAGAGAGGTAGTGACTGCTGTCATGGAAGGTGCTCCTGCAGAGAGGTAGTGACTGCTGTCATGAAAGGCACGCCTGCAGAGAGGTAGTGACTGCTGTCATGGAAGGTGCTCCTGCAGAGAGGTAGTGAATGCTGTCATGGAAGGCAGACATGCGGATAGGTAGTGAATGCTGTCATGGAAGGCAGACATGCGGATAGGTAGTGACTGCTGTCATGGAAGGCAGATCTGCAGAGAGGTAGTGACTGCTGTCATGGAAGGCAGATCTGCAGAGAGGTAGTGACTGCTGTCATGGAAGGCAGACCTGGGGAGTGGTAGTGACTGCTGTCATGGAAGGCAGACCTGCAGAGAGGTAGTGACTGCTGTCATGGAAGGCAGATCTGCAGAGAGGTAGTGACTGCTGTCATGGAAGGCAGATCTGCAGAGAGGTAGTGACTGCTGTCATGGAAGGCAGATCTGCAGAGAGGTAGTGACTGCTATCATGGGAGGCAGGCCTGCAGAGAGGGAGTGATTGCTGTCATGAAAGGCACGCCTGCAGAGAGGTAGTGACTGCTGTCATGGAAGGCAGACCTGCAGAGAGGTAGTGACTGCTGTCATGGAAGGCAGACCTGCAGAGAGGTAGTGACTGCTGTCATGGAAGGCAGATCTGCAGAGAGGTAGTGACTGCTGTCATGGAAGGCAGACCTGTGGATAGCTAGTGACTGCTGTCATGGAAGGCAGACCTGCAGGGTGGTAATGACTGCTTTCATGGATGGCGCGCCTGCAGAAAGGTGGTGACTGCTGTCAGTGAAAGCAGACCTGTGGAGTGGTAGTGACTGCTGTCATGGAAGCCAGACTTGCGGAGAGGTAGTGAATGCTTTCATGGAAGGCAGACATGCGGATAGGTAGTGACTGCTGTCATGGAAGGCAGATCTGCAGAGAGGTAGTGACTGCTGTCATGGAAGGCAGATCTGCAGAGAGGTAGTGACTGCTGTCATGGAAGGCAGACCTGTGGATAGCTAGTGACTGCTGTCATGGAAGGCAGACCTGCAGGGTGGTAATGACTGCTTTCATGGATGGCGCGCCTGCAGAAAGGTGGTGACTGCTGTCAGTGAAAGCAGACCTGTGGATAGGTAGTGACTGCTGTCATGGAAGGCAGACCTGCGGAGAGGTAGTGACTGCTGTCATGGGAGGCAGGCCTGCAGAGAGGTAGTGACTGCTGTCACGGAAGGTGCTCCTGCAGAGAGGTAGTGAATGCTGTCATGGAAGGCAGACATGCGGATAGGTAGTGAATGCTGTCATGGAAGGCAGACATGCGGATAGGTAGTGACTGCTGTCATGGAAGGCTGATCTGCAGAGAGGTAGTGACTGCTGTCATGGAAGGCAGATCTGCAGAGAGGTAGTGACTGCTGTCATGGAAGGCAGACCTGGGGAGTGGTAGTGACTGCTGTCATGGAAGGCAGACCTGCAGAGAGGTAGTGACTGCTGTCATGGAAGGCAGATCTGCAGAGAGGTAGTGACTGCTGTCATGGAAGGCAGATCTGCAGAGAGGTAGTGACTGCTGTCATGGAAGGCAGATCTGCAGAGGGGTAGTGACTGCTGTCATGGAAGTCAGACCTGCAGAGAGGTAGTGACTGCTGTCATGGAAGGCAGATCTGCAGAGAGGTAGTGACTGCTGTCATGGAAGGCAGACCTGTGGATAGCTAGTGACTGCTGTCATGGAAGGCAGACCTGCAGGGTGGTAATGACTGCTTTCATGGATGGCGCGCCTGCAGAAAGGTGGTGACTGCTGTCAGTGAAAGCAGACCTGTGGAGTGGTAGTGACTGCTGTCATGGAAGCCAGACTTGCGGAGAGGTAGTGAATGCTGTCATGGAAGGCAGACATGCGGATAGGTAGTGACTGCTGTCATGGAAGGCAGATCTGCAGAGAGGTAGTGACTGCTGTCATGGAAGGCAGATCTGCAGAGAGGTACTGACTGCTGTCATGGAAGGCAGACCTGTGGATAGCTAGTGACTGCTGTCATGGAAGGCAGACCTGCAGGGTGGTAATGACTGCTTTCATGGATGGCGCGCCTGCAGAAAGGTGGTGACTGCTGTCAGTGAAAGCAGACCTGTGGATAGGTAGTGACTGCTGTCATGGAAGGCAGACCTGCGGAGAGGTAGTGACTGCTGTCATGGGAGGCAGGCCTGCAGAGAGGTAGTGACTGCTGTCATGGAAGGTGCTCCTGCAGAGAGGTAGTGACTGCTGTCATGAAAGGCACGCCTGCAGAGAGGTAGTGACTGCTGTCATGGAAGGTGCTCCTGCAGAGAGGTAGTGAATGCTGTCATGGTAGGCAGACATGCGGATAGGTAGTGAATGCTGTCATGGAAGGCAGACATGCGGATAGGTTGTGACTGCTGTCATGGAAGGCAGATCTGCAGAGAGGTAGTGACTGCTGTCATGGAAGGCAGATCTGCAGAGAGGTAGTGACTGCTGTCATGGAAGGCGCACCTGTGGAGTGGTAGTGACTGCTGTCATTGAAGGCGCACCTGTGGAGTGGTAGTGACTGCTGTCATGGAAGGCAGACCTGGGGATTGGTAGTGACTGCTGTCATGGAAGGCAGACCTGCAGAGAGGTAGTGACTGCTGTCATGGAAGGCAGATCTGCAGAGAGGTAGTGACTGCTGTCATGGAAGGCAGATCTGCAGAGAGGTAGTGACTGCTGTCATGGAAGGCAGATCTGCAGAGAGGTAGTGACTGCTGTCATGGAAGGCAGACCTGGGGATTGGTAGTGACTGCTGTCATGGAAGGCAGACCTGCAGAGAGGTAGTGACTGCTGTCATGGAAGGCAGATCTGCAGAGAGGTAGTGACTGCTGTCATGGAAGGCAGATCTGCAGAGAGGTAGTGACTGCTGTCATGGAAGGCAGATCTGCAGAGAGGTAGTGACTGCTGTCATGGAAGGCAGACCTGCAGAGAGGTAGTGACTGCTGTCATGGAAGGCAGATCTGCAGAGAGGTAGTGACTGCTGTCATGGAAGGCAGACCTGTGGATAGCTAGTGACTGCTGTCATGGAAGGCAGACCTGCAGGGTGGTAATGACTGCTTTCATGGATGGCGCGCCTGCAGAAAGGTGGTGACTGCTGTCAGTGAAAGCAGACCTGTGGAGTGGTAGTGACTGCTGTCATGGAAGCCAGACTTGCGGAGAGGTAGTGAATGCTGTCATGGAAGGCAGACATGCGGATAGGTAGTGACTGCTGTCATGGAAGGCAGATCTGCAGAGAGGTAGTGACTGCTGTCACGGAAGGCAGATCTGCAGAGAGGTAGTGACTGCTGTCATGGAAGGCAGACCTGTGGATAGCTAGTGACTGCTGTCATGGAAGGCAGACCTGCAGGGTGGTAATGACTGCTTTCATGGATGGCGCGCCTGCAGAAAGGTGGTGACTGCTGTCAGTGAAAGCAGACCTGTGGATAGGTAGTGACTGCTGTCATGGAAGGCAGACCTGTGGATAGCTAGTGACTGCTGTCATGGAAGGCAGACCTGCAGGGTGGTAATGACTGCTTTCATGGATGGCGCGCCTGCAGAAAGGTGTCGACTGCTGTCAGTGAAAGCAGACCTGTGGATAGGTAGTGACTGCTGTCATGGAAGGCAGACCTGCGGAGAGGTAGTGACTGCTGTCATGGGAGGCAGGCCTGCAGAGAGGTAGTGACTGCTGTCATGGAAGGTGCTCCTGCAGAGAGGTAGTGACTGCTGTCATGAAAGGCACGCCTGCAGAGAGGTAGTGACTGCTGTCATGGAAGGTGCTCCTGCAGAGAGGTAGTGAATGCTGTCATGGTAGGCAGACATGCGGATAGGTAGTGAATGCTGTCATGGAAGGCAGACATGCGGATAGGTAGTGACTGCTGTCATGGAAGGCAGATCTGCAGAGAGGTAGTGACTGCTGTCACGGAAGGCAGATCTGCAGAGAGGTACTGACTGCTGTCATGGAAGGCAGACCTGTGGATAGCTAGTGACTGCTGTCATGGAAGGCAGACCTGCAGGGTGGTAATGACTGCTTTCATGGATGGCGCGCCTGCAGAAAGGTGGTGACTGCTGTCAGTGAAAGCAGACCTGTGGATAGGTAGTGACTGCTGTCATGGAAGGCAGACCTGCGGAGAGGTAGTGACTGCTGTCATGGGAGGCAGGCCTGCAGAGAGGTAGTGACTGCTGTCATGGAAGGTGCTCCTGCAGAGAGGTAGTGACTGCTGTCATGAAAGGCACGCCTGCAGAGAGGTAGTGACTGCTGTCATGGAAGGTGCTCCTGCAGAGAGGTAGTGAATGCTGTCATGGTAGGCAGACATGCGGATAGGTAGTGAATGCTGTCATGGAAGGCAGACATGCGGATAGGTAGTGACTGCTGTCATGGAAGGCAGATCTGCAGAGAGGTAGTGACTGCTGTCATGGAAGGCGCACCTGTGGAGTGGTAGTGACTGCTGTCATTGAAGGCGCACCTGTGGAGTGGTAGTGACTGCTGTCATGGAAGGCAGACCTGGGGATTGGTAGTGACTGCTGTCATGGAAGGCAGACCTGCAGAGAGGTAGTGACTGCTGTCATGGAAGGCAGATCTGCAGAGAGGTAGTGACTGCTGTCATGGAAGGCAGATCTGCAGAGAGGTAGTGACTGCTGTCATGGAAGGCAGATCTGCAGAGAGGTAGTGACTGCTGTCATGGAAGGCAGACCTGGGGATTGGTAGTGACTGCTGTCATGGAAGGCAGACCTGCAGAGAGGTAGTGACTGCTGTCATGGAAGGCAGATCTGCAGAGAGGTAGTGACTGCTGTCATGGAAGGCAGATCTGCAGAGAGGTAGTGACTGCTGTCATGGAAGGCAGATCTGCAGAGAGGTAGTGACTGCTGTCATGGAAGGCAGACCTGCAGAGAGGTAGTGACTGCTGTCATGGAAGGCAGATCTGCAGAGAGGTAGTGACTGCTGTCATGGAAGGCAGATCTGCAGAGAGGTAGTGACTGCTGTCATGGAAGGCGCACCTGTGGAGTGGTAGTGACTGCTGTCATTGAAGGCGCACCTGTGGAGTGGTAGTGACTGCTGTCATGGAAGGCAGACCTGGGGATTGGTAGTGACTGCTGTCATGGAAGGCAGACCTGCAGAGAGGTAGTGACTGCTGTCATGGAAGGCAGATCTGCAGAGAGGTAGTGACTGCTGTCATGGAAGGCAGATCTGCAGAGAGGTAGTGACTGCTGTCATGGAAGGCAGATCTGCAGAGAGGTAGTGACTGCTGTCATGGAAGGCAGACCTGGGGATTGGTAGTGACTGCTGTCATGGAAGGCAGACCTGCAGAGAGGTAGTGACTGCTGTCATGGAAGGCAGATCTGCAGAGAGGTAGTGACTGCTGTCATGGAAGGCAGATCTGCAGAGAGGTAGTGACTGCTGTCATGGAAGGCAGATCTGCAGAGAGGTAGTGACTGCTGTCATGGAAGGCAGACCTGCAGAGAGGTAGTGACTGCTGTCATGGAAGGCAGATCTGCAGAGAGGTAGTGACTGCTGTCATGGAAGGCAGACCTGTGGATAGCTAGTGACTGCTGTCATGGAAGGCAGACCTGCAGGGTGGTAATGACTGCTTTCATGGATGGCGCGCCTGCAGAAAGGTGGTGACTGCTGTCAGTGAAAGCAGACCTGTGGAGTGGTAGTGACTGCTGTCATGGAAGCCAGACTTGCGGAGAGGTAGTGAATGCTGTCATGGAAGGCAGACATGCGGATAGGTAGTGACTGCTGTCATGGAAGGCAGATCTGCAGAGAGGTAGTGACTGCTGTCACGGAAGGCAGATCTGCAGAGAGGTAGTGACTGCTGTCATGGAAGGCAGACCTGTGGATAGCTAGTGACTGCTGTCATGGAAGGCAGACCTGCAGGGTGGTAATGACTGCTTTCATGGATGGCGCGCCTGCAGAAAGGTGGTGACTGCTGTCAGTGAAAGCAGACCTGTGGATAGGTAGTGACTGCTGTCATGGAAGGCAGACCTGTGGATAGCTAGTGACTGCTGTCATGGAAGGCAGACCTGCAGGGTGGTAATGACTGCTTTCATGGATGGCGCGCCTGCAGAAAGGTGTCGACTGCTGTCAGTGAAAGCAGACCTGTGGATAGGTAGTGACTGCTGTCATGGAAGGCAGACCTGTGGATAGGTAGTGACTGCTGTCATGGAAGGCAGACCTGCAGGGTGGTAATGACTGCTTTCATGGATGGCGCGCCTGCAGAAAGGTGGTGACTGCTGTCAGTGAAAGCAGACCTGCGGAGAGGTAGTGACTGCTGTCATGGAATGCAGACCTGTGGATAGGTAGTGACTGCTGCCATGGAAGGCAGACCTGCAGGGTGGTAATGACTGCTTTCATGGATGGCGCGCCTGCAGAAAGGTGGTGACTGCTGTCAGTGAAAGCAGACCTGCGGAGAGGTAGTGACTGCTGTCATGGAATGCAGACCTGCGGAGAGGTAGTGACTGCTGTCATGGAATGCAGACCTGCAGAGAGGTAGTGACTGCTATCATGAAAGGCAGACCTGCGGAGTGGTAGTGACTGACCTAGAAAAGTCTCTGTCCCTACTTACCTCACAGCCCATGCAGCAGTGCTTAGTGAAGGTGTGCAAGCGTGCCCATGTTGCTGCCGTACATATTTCTGCACCAGGAACCACTCCTGGCAGGTGCAGAAGTGGTATAATTAGCCCTGGTGGAATGGCCCCTGGTGGTCCCTTCTGGAGGGTCTCTCTTGGCCAAGGCGTACAGGGGATGATTTCTGGTGAGAGAGCCCTCTCTTGTATCGCCTTACCTTTTTTTGTACTATACCCACCAAAGACTGGTCTTCCAGTCATAATTCCTGAGTGCATTCCATGTAGTAATTAACTGACCGCCTTCTATCCAACCGATGCAACTGTTCCTCATCTTTAGTAGGACGTGGTGGAGGATAGAGGGTTAGAGGGGTGATGGATTGACCGAAATGAAAAGGGATCATCATCTTAGGAAGGGAAAGCAGCCCTGGCTTGGAACACTAATTTATCAGGATAGAAGGAGGTGAAGGGAGGACGGCAGCTAATAACTTGCAACTAGCTAACCAATCTAGCAGACGTGAAAGCAACCAAAAACACAGTTTTGAAAGTTAAGACTTTTTAGAGTACAACTATGAAGGGGATCAAAAGGAGTCCACATCAAAAAGGTAAGAACCAGATTCAAGTCCCATTGGGAAACCACAATAGGGTGGAAGATATAAGTTTGTTGACCCTTTGAGGAAATTTATAACAATAGAGGACCTAAAGAGGGATGGGTGGCCTGGCAGATAGAGGAATGCAGACAAAGAAGCCAAATACCCATTAATAATGCAAACTGCACTACCCTCCGAGCACGTAAAAGAGCATATTCCAGGGGCAGCGTGCAGACAAGAATACGTCCCCCACCTCTGGCAGCAGCTGAAAGTAGCTCAGTTTTCCCGGCTCAATCTCCAAGCATGTAGGTGGAGGAGATTGGAGTGCACAATTATTCTGTCCGACTGCATTGCAGCATTGAGATTGGTCAAGGGAGCCTGGGTGGGTGCTTCCTGATCCTGCCTCCTGTTAAGCAGAAGTAAGGAAGAGAAGACACAGAGGAGCAAGGAGAGGCGGCGGCCAGCCAGCAGGCCGGCAGGTGGTGTTTCTTTTTCTTTATACCCACCCTTCCCCACCCCACTAATACCATTGGGAAGCAGCCATCACCAAGGGTTATGGAAAGTTGGGAGGTTGCTTTGGAGCCAAGTCTAATGGCGGAGCAGGACTGCATGGAGGTGGGGCTTCTGAGGTCAAGTCGACTGACTCAGGCTCCAAGGACGAAGGTCCTGTGGTAGACAGAGAGCAATGTGGAGACTTACCATTGGAGTGTTTCTTTGATTTTCTTTGCTTTCCATTTTTCTTGCCCACTGAGGAGGAGGAAGGAGACCTAGAGCAGGGACGTGACCGTTTGCATGGTCAATGGTCCTCCCTGGTCTTGGCCATGAAGAGCTTAGCTTCCCGCTCTTTTATGACTGTAGGGTGCATGCTAAAACAAGATGATCTGACCCCAGGCACCAAATACATACTGCACAGGATCTGAAATGGACATTTGTCCCTCACAATCTCTGCAGGATTTGAACACTGATTTCTTTGGGGGAGAAATGTTACTGTAATAGAATTTAGTTGAGGAAACTCCTCAGATTGAGGGAAGCTACAGATCCATGTTGAAGGCAGAGGTTGTTTTGCTGGGGTGTGCGCTTTACAGCATTGGTGATGCTGCCTAACGTTATCTGAAGCCAGCGCCCCCTAGCTGTGACTTCAGAGCTTTGGAGTTTTTCGGTCCAACCAGGCACCAGGAGGTTATTCTACAGGCAAGGAAACAGCAGATAACCATACCCTTCAGATATATTCTGCTAATAAAAGAAAAAAGTGGTCAAAATGAGTATCATAGTGGAGAACAGTACAGAAGTAAGAAAACTGCGAAGAGAAAGTGTAGGAAAGTAGGATCTGCTTCCATGGTCACCCCCACTTTTTACTGGTGCCATGCTTTCTGACTAGTCCGACTGGGATCCTGCTAATCAGGACCCCAGGCTCAATGCTTCTTCTCTATATTGGACATGGTGAGAAATTAGGTACACTCCAGATTGGCTACATGTGTTCCCTGATAAGTCCCTAGTATATGGGAATAGGTACACCAGGGGTCTCCCATGGGCTGAAGCATATATTACGCCACTCATAAGAGACTCAAATTGTGACTAAAGGCCTGCCACTGCAGCCTGTCTATGTTGGTGCTAGCACCACTTAAGACAGATATAAGTTTCCTTATATCCGAGGTATCTGCACTTGAAACCTGTAAGTCACCCTTCCGGCAGGCCTTTCAATCCTGAAGGCAGAGTACTCGGTTCTAGTGTGAGGGTGCCCCTACTTGAGAAAGACACCCCTACAACCTTCGTAGTCCATTCTTCGGGGTTGTAAACCATCAGCCATTAAGATAAATAGAGTGGCCATGCATCATTACGCGATGACCATCTCTATATGGCTGTAACGAACCCTGTTGTGTTTGGTATCAAACATAAAAGAAATCATACCCCAACACTGTAAACGGTGTAGGAGGTATGATTCCATGCACGGTAAAGCTCCTCCAGGAGGCCCTCTGTTCTCCTGGTACCAGTCTTCTAGACCCGCACAGCAAACTATGGCTGCTGCCGACCAGAGACACGATTCTGCCCTCCTGCTGCTGAGCCAAGCTTGAGCCGATGAAGACAGGACAATAGGTATCCTGTCACGGGGAGGTGTGACCACCTTCCAGACAGGATTTAGTGTAATGGGACAGGGTTGGGGCGCTTGCCAGCGCTACTAAGATTGCTTGAAGGGCACATTTGGTGTCCCCATGCATAGACCAGTTCAAACCAGCTCTTAGAGCCATTGTCTCCTGCTCTGGTGCAAAACTGGACAAAGGACATGGGAGTATCCTCCCCACTATCCAGCCCCTCCCTTGGGAGGGACCCCTGAATTGTCCAACCCTTTCCTTAGGGTACTTAAGGGCTTACCTGTGAGCTCCAATTGTTTCTATTTTTTGGGAAAACACATTGGCTGGAATATCTTGTCTTTATCTGATGTAGATTGTATTTTTGTCTGTATATGGCATTGCTGTGCCATCTACAATATTTTTTTCTTTAATTAGTATATGCTCTGTCTATTTTTTAAAGTTATTTTATGAGGAAATCCCCATAATTACCACCTGCCGCCTGCCCCCTTTTTTTAGGTTTTGCCTGCACAGTGCTAGCACAGTACTTGTGAGATCTCTTGTATTCAATATATCTTAATAGGGGGCTCTTATCAGTTTTCAATCCCCGAATTGCTGAGTTCATTCACTTTTGTGTGGATGTTTTTTTTGTAATTTACCCTGGCTGCACGCATTCAGGATACTTCTTCTAAAGCCGTTCGCACTGTTTAAGCCCCGTTCACTGTCAAAATAAGATTTCTTCCTGTTGAAAAGGCAGACAGCTTCTAACAGTATGCTGGAATATTTGTTTTTTATTACTTAGATATGTAAAGCAGATGCTTAGCCTTAGAATCTTTCTGGTATTTCATTTTCATGCCTCAGTACCTTTCTTTTCACTGAGAAGGCATTAGCGGATTGATTTTTTTCAACTTAATCTATTCGGTCATTATGATCAAATTCTAAATGTTGTAATAAACATTGCACATTAAAAATAAAGTTGATATACAAGAGCTATGCTATATTTTACTCCTAAAAAGAGAACCACAAGTGCAGCTACCTTATGGACAATGGGGTCATGATTTGAATGGTGTAGCCGGTGCAGTAACACCGGACCAAAAGTAAACAAAACTCCTCTAAACAGATAATATTGCTATATCTGACTATACAGGCTGTCACAATTGTAGTTACCTGGCAGTTAAAAGAGACTTTTTTTGAATGGTGCAGCAGATGCACTAGCACTGGGGCCAAAAGCTCTAGGACCCCACTAAACCCAGATTATAGCTAAAAGTTCGACTACTAACCAAGAGAGTAACAAGTGCATTTATCTTGCAGGCATTAGGGTCATGAATTGAATGGTGAAGTAGCACTAGGAGCTAAAGCTCTAGACACCCCACTAAACACCTAATAATGCTATATTCTACTACTAAAAAGGCATTCACAAGTGTTGTTACCTTGCAGACAACAGAGCTATGATTTGAATGGTGCAGCAGGTACAGTGGCACTGTGCCTAAAAGTTGTCAGAACTCCTCTAAACACATAGTATTGCTATTACCTCAATTAATGTTCCTATTTCCTCTTTAATTTGTCAAAATGTAGCAATTACTTACTTACCCACACTATACCACTAATAGCAGCACAATATATTGCCTTTTTGTACACAAACAAGTCGTACATAACACTTTACCAGACTTTCTGTAACTTATATTGTACAACTACTCAGCAAGCTACAACTTACAACAAAAAACAGCATATTATTCATCACATAGGCAAAACCCAATGCATTTACCAATGCTTGCTTATACTTTCTCATTATCCTTTCTCGTACCCTTAACTGTTTTAATTATTATAGCCCTAACGTGTCTTTTCTCCTTGCCCATCTAGTAAATTCAGACAAGGCACCTGCATGGGGCTCCTGTAAGGAATCTGTGGGAGCTGAGCCATCCATCATAAAGAAAACTGCAGAAGGTATATACGTCCTCCTTTCTTTGTAACACAGTGCCAGTAGATATCTCTGTGTTAACAGGCAGAGCAAGTGGAACACAAGGTGATAACGGAGAAAATAGAGGTTTTCCCCTTTCATGAGTGCAGACACTGCATACTGAGCCGTCTCTTAGATTGTTTAATCTTTCTACCTGCTGCATGTGTCTAAGATGACCAAAGACGGCACAATTCATGTTGGGTTAACCCCTGCAGATGTTAGCCAAGAAACACAAATCTCACTTTTATTTGTGACTGTGTTATTTCTCTTCTTACGGGCAGTACATGTCCTACTGTGTCAAAAGGAGGGAGATTAGAGAAGGAGATCAATCGATCAACGGACACGGTTAACCACCCAAGGAGGTGGGTGGAAGGTCCAGTTGCAGCTTGTGTCCGTGTTTTACACTAAGGAAACAAAAGAGGTCGCTGTACTGTTCCTATGGGAAATGGGGGAAGTGTTTAGCTGGCATGACCACAGATGTTAGAGTAACATCCTGGGGCATCCATTTTGTTGGATATAATGGCCTCACACACCCCGAAGGATGTCATGCTTCATCATCGGCAGTTGCTCCTCGTCGGGGAGGCGGTGCAATCCCCGACGGGCTCACCTCAAAGAGGGGCTCTTTGGCGGAGATCTTTTTCCAACTGCCTTATGGTGAGGTGGGGGTGTGTGGACCGGGTTAGGTGTGGTGGTGTGTGGGGTATTAAAATGTAGCAAGGGGTACCGGAATTCAGTTTATTCTGGGGGTCCCCTGGCTGCAGTTAAAAAGAGGGGTTAGGCTCACTAGGAGTCAACAAGTTAGGTCAGGTGACCCTAGATGAGGCTAAAGGTGATGAAGGTCGACATGTTTCACGCTATGGGTCTAGTCACCCGCGATTCATCAGGACCGTGTAAAAGTGCAGTGTCAAACATGCTAGTGTCATGTATGTCTTATGTTTACCTCTGTGGGTACTCCTATGCCTAAAGGTTGAGGACTACATGCCACATGAGGGGTCGGCGGGATTAGACATCAGGGAGAGCCCTCATCTAGGGTCACCTGACCTAACTTGTTGACTCTTAGTGAGCCTAACCCCTCTTTTTAACTGCAGCCAGGGGACCCCCAGAATAAACTGAATTCCGGTACCCCTTGCTACATTTTAATACCCCACACACCACCACACCTAACCCGGTCCACACACCCCCACCTCACCATAAGGCAGTTGGAAAAAGATCTCCGCCAAAGAGCCCCTCTTTGAGGTGAGCCCGTCGGGGATTGCACCGCCTCCCCGACGAGGAGCAACTGCCGATGATGAAGCATGACATCCTTCGGGGTGTGTGAGGCCATTATATCCAACAAAATGGATGCCCCAGGATGTTACTCTAACATCTGTGGTCATGCCAGCTAAACACTTCCCCCATTTCCCATAGGAACAGTACAGCGACCTCTTTTGTTTCCTTAGTACATGTCCTACCCCATCAATTACCCCCAAAGACTTCACAGTGATTCCAGCAAAGAGTTTTCATTTCAGCAAAAAAGGAAGCACACACAAACAACTTATCCTTAAAGGTAATGGCAAGTGGTTCTTAACTCATTAAAAAGAAAATACCCTGAGACCATGAAGTCCTGTGCCCAAATACTGTTTGTGGGATAGCATGGGCAAAGGAGAAAAAGTTGCTTACCTCTGGTAAAGCTCTTTCTATTGGATACTCTTATCTAAGCACAGATGCCTCACCTTTAGAATATACCCAGAGGCCAGATTGGATCCGGAAATGTATTTATTATTATTTTTTTTTCAAAGACCTTTATTGTAACTTTAACATTATACACAGCTTCTGGCCTACAACCCCCTGGGCCGGCCGCGACTTATTCACAGGTACTCTATAATATCAGGATAACACAGCCCATGTGCCGACATCCCAGGGGTACGGCGGCGTTCCATAACAATGCAGGTACACCATTCACAGTAGGATTATAAGTCTGCATAGGTCCTTTTTAAATTTTTTTTAACTTGTAGGTATTACATCAAACACGGTAGACGACATAAGCAAACATGTGTGTAGTATTTTTAGTATATATAGTGCAGTTACAGTTAAGTCCCCATCGGTATATCATCCGTAAAGCAATGGCTAAATTCTGGAATGGACTGAAAACCCACCGTACAGCACTTAGTCGTGTAAGCGGGACTTTTAGTCTGAAAGGGCCTCATCCGAGTCAATCCGTGGCGGTTCACATATATCCCCTCTGAACTTGTTCCATGCCCCCCAGATCTGCTCCCATTTCCTAGGGCACCCCCGATGAACAAATACCGCTTTCTCGGCAACCATCGCTACATCCATGTCTCTGCACCAGTCCCTCAACGTAGGTAACGCTTCAGCACCCCACAGTCTAGCTATGTTACGCTTTGCCACCATCATCCCTAGCATGGCCCAGTCCTGCTGACGATAGGTTAAGTACGTTGCATCCCATACATTTAACAGACAACGCCGGGGATCGGGTAACAGGGAAACAGTCGTGGTTTGGGAGATGGTGCGCATCACAGCAGCCCAGAACATAGCCACTCGACCACAATCCCAAATGGTGTGATAGAAAGTCCCCCTCTCTCCGCACCCACGGAGACAGTACTCGTGAGAGGCCTTCCCTAACCTATGCAGGACTGTTCTGGTGTAATATGTGCGGTGCAATATTTTCAGCTGAACCAGTTTAAGTCTGGAGGGGATCTCTGTTTCCCGCGGCGAGGAGATGGCCTCCTGCCACTCTGAATCATCAAAGTCGCCAACATCCCTCGACCAACTCAACCGCAACTTAGACAACATGTCAGGGAGGTTGTTGACCAGCTTTCGATACGTGAAGGATGTTGCTTTGCGGGGCATGTGTTCTGTCAGTAACCTATCCTCAAGAGGAGTGGATTCCTGTAGGACTGTCCCTGCCGGGACGGCTGTCTGCAGTGCATGTCTGATTTGTATGTACCTATAGTGTTCAGACTGTGCCATATTATATTTGGTTTGTAGAAACGCAAAGTCTACTACCTTGCGCTTTTTCCAAAGGTCTCCCACTACTGATATTCCTATGTTGTCCCAAGCCTGGAACCCTTTACTGTTGCGAAGGAAACCTAGGATCCGGAAATTTCAAACAGCATTTCTCCGACATACTTGTAGGTGGACCAGTACAGCTCCCCAGAAGCGACAATGCAGCTGTATATAAGTGCCACCCCTGGCGTCGACATCAGCTTATTTCTTGATTCTGTCAGTGCCCTTGGATGAGGACGCAGATCTCTAGTTTGGGACTTTTTAAAAAAGGGGTCTATTTCACAAAATTAGGGAGGCAGCTGGGCACTGAAGAATCTGTGGTTAGATAGACTATTCCCCAGAAAAAGTGTTACTAAAGGTAAGAAACTGTTTTTTCTGATGGATACCTCTAACAACAGACAAGCTTCTTGGAAACTCCAGCACGCAAATGTTTTGAGACTGCGCGTTTTTGATGGTGAGGACATTATCTAGCCACAATACGGATGGAAGATGCCCTGGGCCACCTCTGGATGTAACCACTATTCATGACTCACCAGGCAGTGCCAGTTGAGTTTGCCTGTTGTGGCATTCAAAGATAACGCTAAATGGTTCATGACCTGGGAAAAGCCCTGAAGCTTCAGCCAGTTGCAGATGCAAGTGCCTCTTGGCACAGTACCAGGACCACACGCTGCCATGCTTGTTGCATTACAAACTGGCGTTGGTATTGTCCGTGAGACCCTGAACTAGCCTCCCTGTGATGGATGCAGGAAAGATTTCAGCACCAGGCAAATGGTCTGCAGATCTAAATGGTTGATGTGGATATTGGTCTCTGCCAGAGATCAGAGTACCTTGATCTCATCCTATCCGAGTTGACCTCCCTATCCCAGCAATGGCACATCTATAACCACAATCTGCTCTGGGTCAGCTGGCCATTCCAATTTTGGTTGAGCAGCCATGACTGCAGCTTTTCTGTAGCCTCCTCCGAAACCTGGATGAAACCAGACAGATTATCCTGGTGCTGTGCCCACTGAGACTTCAAGTTCCATTGCAGAGCCTGCATGTGTCTCCTACCATAGACAACAAGCAGGATGAAGGAGGCCAAGAGACCAAGAAGCCTCTGAGCCTTCCTCACTGAGACCTTGGACCTAGATTGAAAGTTAGGTATCATAGCCCAAATGTCCTGAATGCATTGTGGTTGAGGGAAGGCCCAAATTAGCACTGAATCCAGAATGGTCCCAATCAAAGGGAGTCTTTATGAAGGAGTCAGGCGTGGCTTTGGCCCATTGATAGTGAACCCAATGAAGTCAGGAGAATCACCTTCGCCTGGAGGTGGTCTGCAACTGACTGTGGCGAGCCCACCTTCAACAGCCAAAACATTGAGGTAGGGGAAAACTGGAATCTCCAATATCTTGAGGTGTGCTGCGACCACTACAATCACTTTCATAAACTCTGGTGAGGCTAACCTGCAGCACAGCAAATTGAAAATGCTCCTTGCCTACCTTGAATCGCAAGTACTGTCTGGTTGACTGCAGAACGGGTACATGAATGTAAGTGTTCTACAGGTCAAAAGCCATCATCCATTTGCCTGGATCAAGGGCAGACAGAAACTAGGACAATGTGAGAATTTGTATTTATGCTTCCACAAGAAGGCATTCAGAGGTCAGAGATCTAAAATAGGACTAGGCCTCCATCCTCTCAATGGCTCCTTTGGCCAAAACAGGCTGCACCCCTTGAAGCAAGATGAACCATGCTCCTCTGAAAGATAGTTTGATGTAGGTAAAAGAGGCAGTGGGTCAAAAAGGAATTACAGTGCATAGCCCTGTTTAATGATATGGAGAACCCACCTGTCAGATGTTACATTTTGCCACCCTAGGCAAAATATCCTGCTTCCAACAGGGTGGTTGTGTGCAGCTGAGGGCAAACTAAAGGGAATTGGCGGCTAATGCTGCTGGGGTGGGGGGCAGTAAAGTTCACTGTCCTTAGTGGCATGGACGTTGTCTGCTTGATCCCTGCCCTGACCATGAAAGGGCTGGGATACCAGTTGCGGAGGTGGTGTGCATTTGCACTGCCAGTACAGCAAAACTCTGGAGAAGCCTAGAATGGGGGAAAGCTGTTGAGGGTACTGTCTCGCAGGAGTAAAAAGGCCTAATGAACGTGTCATGGACCGGCTTTCTTTGAAATTTTCCAATGCAGAATCAGCCTTCTCGCCAAACAGGCCAAATCCATTAAGTGGTATATCCTTCAGTGAAGTTTCCATGTCCCAAGAAAAGGTTGTGAATCTCATCCACGCATGACGCTGAAGCATCACACTTGTCCAAACCGCTCTGCCTAAGCAGTCGGTCATGTCCAACCCAGACTGGATTATATATTTGACAGCATCCTGGATGGCTTTAAATCCCTCAGGGACTGCTGGTAAGATCTCACAAACCAGGTGCCAAAAAGCGTGGGGATAATATTTCCCCAGCAAACTGCTGGCATAGACTGATCAGAGGGCTAGGATGGCCAATGAAAACATCTGCTTCCTTAATGCTTCAATTCTCTTTAATTCTCTGTCTGGAGGAGTCGTATGGAATTAAACCTTGCTGGTGGAACCCTGAACCAACAGGCTTTCTGGCATATGGTGCTGTGTCAAGAAATCAGGGTCATGTGGTGTGGCATTTGAAACCCGACTACGTGCCTGTTCTTGATGGACAGGAACATGGCTTAGACCAGGTACCCATTAAAGTGTCAGGCAGTGCTTTGCTGAATGGCAATAAAGTGGAAGTCTGCCCCGGTTGCAAAACTTCTGTTAACACATTGATCTTAATGTCCATAGATGGCAGCTGTAAGTTTCTTTGCAAGTCTTATCACCACAGCAATGGTCCATGGGAAGAACACAACCCAGTGTCCAGGGAAGTGCCTAACCCACTGGCCTTCAGCAAATCCATATAGAGGTTTTCACCATCATATCATCTTATTATCTCCACTGTCATCTCCTAAAGCTTGTTGGCTCTTATCAGATTTGAAAGCAAAAGGTTGTGGGATCGCTGGGTGTGGCTCTGAGATAAAGGCATGCTTCTGTCTGAGTCAGATTGAACTAATACTAAAAGCATTGGTACGGCTTCGGACATGACCGTGGTCAGGTTTAATACAAATTCAGCTTACAGTCAAATATAACTATGCGAATTGTCTTGCCCGGTGCCAGTGGCGTTGGGGTCGGTGTCAACCTCAAAGGGTTTGATGTGGATATAGGTGCTGGATTAAAATTCGGCTCTGACTTGGAGCAAAACAAGAGATGGGTGCAGGACACACAGACAGCACTGAAGAAGACCCTCCAGCAGTAACCCAACAGGAGACCTCTGTGGATCCCTGGAGTAAGATGGAGTCCAAGATGGAACCAGTAGAGAGCTAAAGATTCCGAAGTTGGCATCTTTTAAGGCCTCATTCTGTTGTGATGTCGATGATGGCTCTAGAAACTTGGGTGCACCTGGATCAGCTGCAGAATGGCTCCTGAGCAGGGACTGGGAGAGAGACAGAAAGGCGAACTAATGTCCTTGCACGTTCTCCATTTGAGAGTGGTGGGATTGTGATGAATCCCACTTGGCCGTTGGGGGCTTCCATTTTGACTTCGACTTACCAGAAGAGTTAGGCTGTGATGAGGACCTGTTGTGGGAACGTCCCTAAGAAAGGGAACAAGTCTGCGCCCCCTACATCAAGTGGAAGTAGGGCTTCAGAGACTTCTAAAGATGTTCAGAGCTGTACATTTTGCTTTATGTTCCTGGATCCCCTTCGGATTTATCAGGTCACACTCGGAGGAGTTTGAGTTGTGCTCCGAACCCAAACATCAGAGGCACACCTTCTGAAGGTCTGACATAGATATTTGTTCGAGGGGAACAAAGTCAATACAAAGGCACACAGAGCCACTTAACAGGCGTGCGGGTGCAATGCTGTTTACATTTTACTGGTGTAATATGGCATCTGAGGATATTCTAAAGGTGAGGAATCTGTGGTTAGAAGTGGTCATCAAAACTCATATGTTGCTTAGCAAGCTATCATAGTTTCACTTTAAAAACTATATTACCACACAGAATCAAACTATATTACCAGACAGAATCAAACTATATTACCACACAGAATCAAACTATATTACCAGACAGAATCAAACTATATTACCACACAGAATCAAACTATATTACCAGACAGAATCAAAATATATTACCACACAGAATCAAACTATATTACCAGACAGAATCAAAATATATTACCACACAGAATCAAACGTTTATGGTCAGAAGCAACACAGTCTAGGAACACAGGTACTTTCCTGGACTGGACTGCCTATTTTCTCTCTAACATAGTACTTCCCTCTTTCTCACCTATACACTATTCTCCTCCAAACCTGAACACCCTTATAGCCTCCCATTGCCCATCTCCTCTTTAATGTGTCCCTTAGCCCTCTATGTGATGTCCTTTTCTCCTTCAACTTCAGCTGGTATAGTTACACAGATGATATGAAAATTCTGCTAAAGCCTGGAAGGCCATGAGATATCCATTCCTGTGCCACAAGGCAATGAGGGCGTTTTAGACCACAGTAGGTGGTCGACCAGCCCACCAAATCAGCATCATAGCATTCCCCCCCTCTGGCAGAGTACTGCCCATCGTATCATGAGATCCCTGCCCACCAAGCGGAGATCTCATTGCCTTATGTGCATCTGCTGGTGCGGTAATGGCACGGAAGGTAAAGAAGATTGCCCAGTGGAAGCCAGGCTGTTTTGGAACTGCTATGCAACAAACCCCTGAAGCAGGTTTGTTTCTGAAAACTGATAAGTAAATTGCACTAAAGTGCTGTCGGTCATTTATGATTTTTCCTGTTTGAGTATGTCAGGCTTTTCGTAGTGGCACCAGGGAGGAAAAATATAAATCACTTGGACTGTAGTGTTTCCAATATACAATAACCAACATCCATGTGGAAGACAAGCCACTGGTCAAAGGTTTCCATTGGTGGAGCCAGCTGCGGCTTCAGTGCTGGAAACACAGTGCTTCACCCACCTCTAACTGAGGCGAGCAAACTGCGAATAGAGCGGGGTAGGAGCCCTGCTGATTTACAGCATGGTTCCTGTTTGACCAAACTCTAGGAGGGCCAATACCTCCACAAAGATGATCAATGGAATCTAACTAATCACCTAAAGCTCAACACATTGAAAACTAAGGTACTAACAGTCTGGAAATGGGCCTTAAATTCAAGTCTAGTCAAAAGAATGTGGCCTAGCAGCAATTGATCCGTCAAGCTTTCAAGAGGGCGAAGTACTATGAATGGGATTCGTTACTGAGTGGTACCAAACGGAAACCCTCAGATAGACTAACTTGTGTCATAAATCACTCATCACTGAATTATAAGATCAAAAACATAACCAATAAGAACTGGAGCATATTAGAAACTGAGGAGAGTGAGTCCTTTACCTCGAAACCACTAGTGGCTTATAGAAGGAATAAAAACCTAAAAGACCACTTAGTCCATACCAAGAACAAGCAGAGTATAAGCTATATCCAGACATCCCTTGTAGGCCAAAATCCAGTACTGGGTAATTATAAATGTGGATCATGCCACGCCTGTGATGCAGCAATTTTAACTGATTCAATGGACTATAACAACTTTAAAGTGAGACTCAGATCATTGACAAATTGCAGGAGTAGCAATGTGATTACATTATTTTGTGCCCATGTGGCCTTGCTTATGTTGGGGAGACTGGGAGGGAATTTCGGACGAGATTCAGTGAACATAAGTCAGCTGTCAGAATGAAGAAGATATCGGCACCCTTAGTGCAACACTGCATAGACTTAAACCACAATGAAGCAGAACTGCGTTGGTGCATATTAGAAAAAGTACAATTTAGAACAGGTCAAACAATGGAACACACTCGTAGAAAACGGGCGAGTTTTTGGATCTTCCAATTTGACAGTATACGTAGGGGATTGAATGAAAATATAGCATGGTTCGTTACGAAACAAACGTAATATGCCTATCCCTGGTTAAACCTCCTTTTAGCTTGAAAATTAGTCACTTAACTGTTCAAGTAAAACCTTTTGCATTTTTTGAGCTAATCTCATGGTTTAACTTCTGACTTTGATTCCTTTGAGAGGTTGATCTTTTAAAGATGCTGGTTGCGAATAAGAGCATTACTTACTAATATTTTGTTTTATGTAAAACAAAGTTGTTGTCCTGTAAAAGGACATTCCTGACGTAGTGGGTATTTACACCCTATCTACATTACTCGATAAACTATATTACCAACCCATTCAAAGATGGTGCCTATCTTTCATATAAGAGGATACTCATTGCTCAAGAGGATTTAAGAGATATTTAAGTGTCGTTAAATCTAAGATCTAAATGATCGGGAATTTACTGTTAAGCTTCAATGTCTTAATGTGGACAAATGGTGTTCGTTGGTATAGTTTGCGGTTTGCCGATAATGGTATCGTGCTTTGGTCACCTAATGTTTACATTACTAACCTATTCCAAAATGGCGTCCACCTTAACAAACAGGAAAGAAATCTAATTATATCCGATCGAATTACTTCTGGTTCCCCATACGCTGTAAACTAAACCTCGCGTATCTGTAGCCCCTATTTAAAGCTCCGCTGCTAATCGATGCCTCTTACATCAGCTGGAGTTTGGGAGACGTGGCAAGGCGACCATACACCTCGGTTACATGAATAACAAAAGGTAGGACTGCGCACCACTGAAGATGTTAGTCTAATGGTGTAAAATAGCTTTAGAATATCTGGTAGCTATAGTAATAATCAGTATATTAAATACCAATAATGATTCACTTTTTACTCATAAGTGAATAATTGGAGAGGGGTAACAACATTTGAGTGGAGTAACAAAATGCCAAGTGTAACCTTCGTCGAATTGGGTATTACCCATTATACATGATGTAATACATTTGTACTCGAACAGCCCCCTGTTTTATAGATGCATGTTAGCGAAGAGGGTTGTTAGATGACAAATAATAAGTGCTCTCAGTTAACAATATGGAGATAGGGTAACATTACACTCTTGGAAACCGATCATGTTCGAGGGTAGGCACACGCAAAAGGAATCCACTGGTGTGTCAGGCGCTGCTTAAATTATAAAGTGAGACATGTGTACCGGGATAGGTGAAAATATGCTATTTTCGAATTTTAGATTGCACTACCTAGAAGAGTGAGGGAACAAAAGAAATACGGCATGATTTGCACATCACAAATATAAAGGAGGATTAAGGAATCGGATCCTCCTACTCCAATTAAAGGTTAGTTTATACATGTAACACTGGGAAATAATATTTACTAACAAAAAGCATTGTAGGATGAAATAATGCAATTGTAAACCTATTCTATTCAGGCACAGCCTTCACGAGGATTATACCAGACAACGTCTTGCCCTGCTAAATAAATTGAGATAAGGAATACTCCCCAAATGATGGTTCTATGACAAATTTAGGGTAAGAGTTCCCCTCTTTTCAACATTATAGCCATCTGGATACATAGAACTTGCAAATAAGCATCTAAAATACATGCTCCATTGTGGTTTTTTTCAGGTTTTTTTTATATGCTTACTAATGCCAGCGAAAAAATAATATCTATTTATAAAGATATGCAAATCTCTCCACCATACAACGCAACTTTGGTGAGATTATATTACAAGTCTTTCTCTATTGGAATCTCTTCTTAAAGGGATATTTGATAATAGGATTTATATTTATGTGCTGTAAATAAATAGTCTCCAATCACTCTTAAAAGAAGTTGTGATACACTCAATTTTATAGGTAATTTGCACTTGGAATGTATTAGATAGACCATGCATGAGCCCCAACACTCGAGTGTCTTTGGTGTAATGTGGTGTCTCAAAGCTAATGTATAAAGTAATTATCTGATGAAGTACTGCAGATTAAGTCAAACGTCCTTCTTTCAAAGATTTAGTTTTAGGTACATTACACTTTGTTTGTAATTTCAGGTTCCCTGTAGATACACGCAGAGGAGAGAATAAAAACTCTTTCCATTTTGGTCCTGAGGAAGGTGGTCTTATCCCACCAAAACGCGCGTAGACCTGGCGTGGAATAATACACAAGCAACAACTGTGTTACCTCAACCTTAGGAATTGGTTTTTGTTGGGAGTAGGACACGTGTGAAGTTGTATGAATGTGTAATGTGTTTGGGGATTGATGTGTGAGAATCAGGGTGATGTTTTGTATTGTAAAAATATTTGAGTTATAAATATGTCATAAATGTTTTTGATATAGCTTACTATATCTTTTTAAAAATTGATTGGATTTGTACCAACAATTATGAAATTGATGTACACGGAAAAAATGATTTAAAAAAAAGAAAAAAATAATTTGTATACACTATAGAAAAAGGAAAAATAAATAAAATCATGAAATAAAAATATCAATTGTGTTGTACCTATATCGTTTAGAAGGTTAACGGATCAATTTGATGAGTTCTATTGCATGAGAAAGTAAACAGTGACCACGGGGGAATTTTCATATGTTCTGTGGCCCAGCAGCAAACCTTCGAACCAAGTAAGGAATTGGGAGAGATTTAATCTCTCTCTTGTGGCACAAGTTAGTCTTCCCCTAGCTTGGATAGTGTCAGTGAATACAGCCACCATCGCCTTGCCTTAGTATTTCCCATTCTAGACTATGCAGCCGGGATGTACCTCAGAGCCTCTCTCCACCGTCTCCACTAACTGCAGATAATCTATGATGGAAGTCCTTAATCTAGACTCGCATTTGACCAGCCCTTCAATCATTGGAGTTTTTGACTTTGGCTAGATTTGTAACCTTTTAAGCAATATGCATCATACATCGAGTCATTCTTGACAAGAGATCACACTTCCTTCAGCATAGACCCTGTATCTACCGCCAATCCAGAAAATACGCTCTATCAACGCTGTCCCACAACTGATAGTCCATCCCCCTCAAACATATCATAAACAAATCATGGCAAAAGAAACTGAAAAGATAGGGGGACTTATCATCTGCAGAGCAGCAACCAGAAGGGCAGGAGGAACATGGAATGCAGAGGGGTGTTCCATTGTCATTGTGGGTTCATGTTGGGTTCTAAAGTTCTAAATGGTTTTTAAAGTGCCGCGGAGTGGTAAATAAAGGAGGTTGTACCTAACACTACCCTCCTGTCTAGTCTTAAAATCTGTCACTAGCGGAGGGGGCTCAGTCCAATGGCTATGTTATGGAACTCAATTCCTACTAGAAAATCATTAAATGTCAACCATCTTGAATTCCTGAGTGCATTAAAAACCTGGATCATACCACTCACGTTATTGTATTTGTATTTGTATTCAGTATTTGTAAAGCGCAAACTGTTGCTCCGAAAGGAACATCCTGGCCCTGAGGAAAGTGTGCAGAACATTTATGGGATCTAAATGGCGGCAATTACATAGACATCCGACAGATTAAAAATCCAGGTTTTTAGTTGCTTCCTAAAGACATTCTCCGGATCAAGGAATCCGAGATCTTTGGGCATGGCATTCCAAACTTTGGAGGCCAAGACAGTAAGGGTCTTCCCACCCTTGGTTTTATAATGGAATCTGGGTATGTTAATCAGGTTACCGCCTGATGACCTCAACACTCTAGAGGGATTGTAGCGGGTGAATCGTCGGGAAAGATACCGCGGGCCTGTGTTGTTCAGTGCTCGAAAGGTAGTCACCAGGATTTTGAACAAAATCCTTTTGTGCAGGGGTAACCAGTGCAAGGTCTTAAGGGCAGCTGATGCAGAAGATTTTCTCGGTAATTTAAGTACCAATCTAGCAGCGGCGTGTTGTACGCTCTGCAGTTTTTTTAACGTGGCCTTTTTTGCCCCGACCATCAAGCCATTACTATAATCTAAACGGGAGAGTATGAGAGCCACCGCCACAGCCTTTCTTGAATCAGTGGGAAGGAAGTCAAAAAATTTCTTTAGGGATTTAATAATGCTAAAGCAGCTTCCAGCCATATTCCTCACATGCTGATCAAAGGAAAGTGCAGAATCGAATAGGACCCCCAAGTTTCTAGCTGTTTCCACTGAATGGGGCGGTGCGGGGGAGTCCTCTGGCCACCATTTACTAGGGCAGAAGTGGACATTTCTGCCTGAAGGCAAAATCTATGTCTTATTAGCATTACATTTCAAATGATTATTTTCCATCCACAGGAAAACATCCGTCAGGTAGTTCTTTAAATTCTGTTCAGCGTTGGTGGAGTTCTTGTCTATGGATACAATCATGTATCATCGGCATACGATGTTACGAGTATCCCGTATGACTCAATTAAGGTGATAAGGGGTACCATATAAATATTAAATAACAAAGGACTCAAAATAGAGCCTTGCGGAACTCCGGATGTAACCTTTTTTTCTTTAGAAAGGAAGGGGCCCACTGAGGTGGTTTGTGATCTCTCGGACAGAAAGGAAATTATCCAAGCCAAAGCCACCCCTGTGATACCTATATATCTCAACCTCTCGATCAATATTTTGTGGGAGATGGTGTTGAACGCCGCTGTTAGGTCTAATAAAATCAGAACGGCGTTTTTACCCTCATCCTGTAAGAATTTTGATGGAGTCGGTGAGTTCAATAAGGGCCGTTTCAGTCGAGTGCCTTGGGCAAAAGCCCGACTGCTGGGGATGGAGGAAATTATATGTTTCAACAAAGTTTTTTAACTCTTGGTGGACCATCTGTTCTGTTACCTTTCCCAGAACAGGGAGGAGGGATATTGGTCAAAGATTAGAAAGGTCACTGGTGGATTTATTAGGTTTTTTCATTAGTGGTTTCACTATTGCTTTTTTCCAGTCGGGAGGGACGGAACCTGTGCTAAGTGAAGCGTTGACTATCACATTAATAATGGGGTTGACTACGTCAATTATCTGATGAAGTATTCGTGGGGGCAGGAATCCGAGGGTGCCCCTGATTCACCGGCCAGAATAACTTCACGCGTTTGGAGAAGACAGACCGGTTTAAAAGTACTAAAAGTGTGGGCCTTTGTCTCCATCGTATCAAGATAACCTGACGTGGAGGGCAAAGGAATGGCCAGGAATGCCCTATGTAAGAGGTCAATTTTCACCTAAAAAGTAGTCAGCAATTTGATTGCAAAAGCCTAGGGACGGCAAAATTTCGGGCTGAAGGACTTTCGGATGTGTGAAGGATTTCACTATGGGAAAACAGTTTTTTGTTTTTGCTGAGCTTCTTTAATAGCTTTAATGTAATAGTCCTTCTTAGCAATTTTAATGCTGGAGAAGTATGATTTCCTATGTTGTATATTTGTATTTTGTATTTGTATTTATTTTATTTGTAAAGCGCTAACATTCATCCTGAAAGGACATCACGGCGCTGAGGAAAAGTTGCAGGTGATTTGACGGCAGCACTAGTTGAGAATTATTGATCTGACCTGGGGAAGAGGAATGTTTTTAGTTGTTTCCTAAATGAGAGGAAGCAGTCAGTTGTTCTGAGTTTGGGGGGTAACTCATTCCACTTTGTTGCGTCAATGTGAGAGAAGGCCCGTTCTCCCATCCTGACAGTCCGAGTTCGGGTGATGGATGCTCTTCCTGACGTCATAGATCGTAGGTTTCTAAAGGGTTTATGAAATCTGATCATGTCATGTAGGATGATGGGGCCTGTATCGTGGAGTACTTTGTGTGAAATACACAACAGTTTAAAAATGGCTCGTTGTCGCATTGGAAGCCAATGAAGCTCACGCATGCAGTTTTTGGCTGAGTCGTATTTTCTTTTATTACAGATGGCTTTGGCAGCGGCATTCTGAACCATCTGTAATTTGGAGAAGAGGTAATCTGCCATTCCCACAAACAGTGAATTACCGTAGTCCAACCTACTCATCAATAGTGATTGGACTAGTGTTTTCCTGCAATCTGTCGGAACCCAAGGGAAGACTCGTCTAAGCATCTTCAGAAGGCCGAAGCCTCTGCCGCTGCCTATGGAAACATGGGATTTCATGGATAAGTCCCTATCCAGTGTTATTCCTAGATTTTTGGCTTTTGCAGTAGGATTGGGAGGCAAGCCCGAGTCGCTCGGCCACCAGCTGTTGTCCCAGGCCTGTGTGCCTCTGCTGAACAATAGAATTTCTGATTTGTCAGCATTTAGTCTGAGACAGTGGTCCTGCATCCAAATTGCCAGCTCAGTCAAGCAGTTCGTCAATCTAGTTTTAGTCATCATTTTCATCAATGGTGACCATCAGCTGGGTGTCATCCGCATAGGAGCACATTTCGACACCCCACTTTTTGCCGATGGTTGCCAATGAGGAAACGAACACGTTGAACAGGGTTGGGCTCAACGACGCCCCCTGGGGAACTCCGTATTTTATAGGTCGCGGAGGGGATGTGTAGTCACCCAAGCGAACTGATTGGGTTCGATCCGCTAGGAACGATTGTAACCATCCTAATGGTTTGTCTTGAATTCCTTTCTCTGCCAGGGTGTTCAATAATTGATCGTGGGGTACGGTATCAAAAGCCGCTGATAAATCAAGGAGTATCAGAGCGACTGTTCTACCTTGATCCACCTTGGTTCTAATACTGTCTGTCACCGCTAAGAGTGTAGTTTCGGTGCTATTGTTTGTCCGGAACCCTGTCTGTGAAGCGTCCAGCAAACCGTTGACTTCCAAAAATGTGGAAAGTCGTCTGTTGACCAACTTCTCCAGGACCTTTGATAAATAAGGTAACTGGGATATTGGTCTGTAATTGGCCGGATTGTTTACGTCTGCCCCTGCCTTCTTTACTAAAGGGGTAACTAGGGCCTGTTTCCATGATTTTGGGAATTCGGCAGAACTAAGGGAGAGATTAAGTGCTCTAGTGACTACTGGACATATTACAGGGGTTAGCTGGGAGAAAATGTGATGTGGGCATGGGTCAAGTGGTGAACCAGACTTGACCTCAAGCATGACTTTTTCTACCTCCTCTTCTGTAAAAGGGCCAAAACTGTGACAGATGGTATGTGCAACGGTTGGTACATATTGTTCGTTTTTTACCGTCCCTGGTTTTCGAAAGGAGGCATAGATGGTATCAATTTATTCGCAGAAAAAGTCATTGAGCTTGTTACAGTTCTCCTGTGAGGGAGTAAGATGTAAGGAGAGATTGGTTGGGTTGCATAATTCTCTGACAATTTTAAAAAGTTCTTTTGAGGAATTTTTATTCTCGGATTCTCTGCGTGTGAAGTAGTCCTTTTTTGCATTTCTGATCGCTCTATGATAGAGTATTTGTGCTTTCCTGAAGCTGTCTTTGATCTCATCTGTCTTGGATACTCTCCATTTATGCTCAAGGGAGGTGCAATTTCTTTTTAAGAGTTTAAGCTCAGGTCCGTACCATCTCTCTAATTTTTTGTTGCCCGGTTTGTGATGGGATTGGGTGGTCGAACAATGTTCAAGTGCATTTTTTATGTTTTTATGAAGGAGGTCTATTTCCTCATGGATATTAGTACTTGTACAAGAGGGGTGTGAGAAATGATTTCTGAATTTATCAGGTGTGAAAGATTTCCAATTTCTCGTGTTTGCTGTGAATGCACTGGGTTTTTTGGTCTGGGGGATGGGGAGATTAATGCGGAAGGTGATCATGTAATGATCGGTCCATAACAATGGTGTTAAAGGGTCAATGTCAATGGATTCGATATTAGAAAATATCAAATCTAATGTATGTCCTGCAATGTGTGTTGGTTGGTGGACTCTCTGAGATAACTGCAGGATAGCCATATCTTCCACTAATAGGTTTGTCAAGGAGCTGCTGCTGTTGTCCAGATGTATATTAAAATCTCCAAGGAGGAGGATGTTCTTGTTCTTTAAACAGACAGGCATGATTTGTGTGAGTAATTGTGTACTAAAATTTAGTGTGCAGCCTGGGGGATTATAGATTAAAATGCATCCGAATAGCACATTGGTGTTTATGGACACCGTAAATGCCAGAACTTCATAGTTTTCAACCGGTACGATACTCTCTTGCCTGCCTGAAAGGTGGTCTCTGAACAGTAGAGCTACACCTCCACCCTTTTTCTTAACTCTATTAACATTCAATATCTTATTGTTTGGGGGAAGGGCTGTGACTATGTCTGGGATATTGTGGTCATCAAGCCATGTTTCAGATAAACACACTAAATCAGGTTGATGTTCATTAAGAAGGTCCCAGATGTACGTGGAATGTTTGGGTAGTGATCTTACGTTCGTATAGATGCATTTAAGAGGAAATGTGGGTAGATTTAATTTCACAGGGTTCAGAATAAAGAGTTTTGGCTGTCTGGTCATACGTTTTTTTCCATTTACGTTCGCTTTTCCTACACAATAGATGCTTTTCGGCCAAAGTTTGTGAATACCAGGGGGCATTTATCTTCCCCCTTTTCTCCTTTGCAGGGGGGGAGTTTGGGTGGAGCCCGCTCTTTAATAACTTGCTGCATCCAGGTGTGGAAGAGTTTTGAATCCTGAACCACTTCCCCGGACAAGCTGGGAACCTGTGACTGCTGAGGCGGTTTAAGCCTAATACTTTCCGCCACCACCCTCCAATTTACATTGGTTGAGGGCTGCTGTCTGGCCTTTACTGTTTTCAAAGAGCGAGGCACGCAGATGTTGAGAGGAATAAAACAGTGATCTGTCCAGATTTGCGGAATGGGTGTCTGTGTCGCCAATGAGGGAAAGTAAGAACACAACCCATCAAGAGTGTGTCGGGCACAGTGAGTGGGTTGGATCATACTTTGGTGCAGGCCAAAAATCTCAAGAGTCTGATAGAAATTAGTCGCTTGTACATCAGTTTTATATTCCAACTGTAAGTTGAAATTGCCCAAAAGTGTGAAGTGTGGGTAACGAAGTAGAAGCTGCCCTAGAGAATCCCCCAGGGAGTCTAGAAACGTAGTTGCGCTGCCTGGGGGGCGATAAACCAGGCCTCCTGAGAATGAGGAGGAAGCATTTAGCATGATGGAAAAGCCCATCCCTTCTGAGCCTTTAAGGGAGCTCAAATTGAATTTGTGACACTTTAGGGAGCTTCTAAGAACTAAGGCCACTCCGCCTCCTCTTCCACTCAGCCTGTCCTGCCTAAAGATGGAGAAACGGGACGGAAGAGCAGTCGCCAAGTCTGGATTACTAGTGTCATTTAACCATGTCTCGGTTATAAAGAGAAAATCAAGATTAAAGTCAAGGATTAAATCCTTGATGTCTTGGCTATGGCGACACATAGAGAGTGCGTTGATGAGCCCCCCTTTGATATTGGAAGGACAAGCAGTAGTAGTGTCTAAATAAGGCAAAGGCTCTGGTGAAGACCATGGTGTAGTCCATTTGCAGGTTCTAGATGAAAAAGGGCCCCATATCCGTCCCATGACAATGCAACACAGACACTTACTTGGGACATTGAGCCTGAGAAGGTCACTATCATGATAGGTTTGTCTTGGCGGAATTAGTCCTGCCTGGTCTGCGCCTGTCGCAGCCTTGGCGCGGACGGGCGCAGACGGGCTTGCCTTTGGCGCGTGCGCTATGCCCACCCGCTGCGCGGACGGAGATCGATGCTCATTTTATAGTAAAGGAGGAGGGTGGGAGGCAGCCAACAGCTGGTGCGCTACCCTAGTTCTCCACCTAAGATGGCGGCTACCCCTCTCTCCTACCGCGTCAAAACTATTCGTCTACGCGGGGAGCAGGGTTTGCGGAGCGGCAAAGGACAGGAGTGAGTTAAAAAGAGAACACAAAATTATAAATTTACAATGCACCAAAATAAAATGACAAGATTGTTAAAAGTTATTAGCAGCCTAGACCCCCGGCTTTCCGCCTCAGGGGAGAGTTGCACACTTAATCTGTGCGCGCGCGCTTCGTCGCGATTCAAGTATCAGGGAGGGCGGGAGGGGAGACAGCCAACAGCTGGTGCACTACCCTAGTTCTCCACCTAAGATGGCGGCTACCCCTCTGTCCTACCGCGTCAGCGCCTATTTGACTGCGCGGGGAGCAGGGTTTGCGGTGCGGTGAGGGACAGGAGTGAGTTAAAAAGAGAACACATGGCACAGACCAATCCTTAAAACAGTAGGTATCCATGTGTGCAAACATATCTATTCCTACACCAACGGCTTATGTTGAGCAACTAGTTCAGCATGCCATATTTACAGCATCTCTGCGAATCTGACATTTATCCTGGTACTTCCCAAACAGACCAAGGATCAGTCTCCAAAGTTCTTTTGGGCTCTTTTACATACCATCACGAGTGAAGATATCTAGAGATGCTAATGATATTCAAGTCTTGCGCTTTGATGTCGATGAGGAAGCAAAACAACTGCCAGGAGCAGTTCAAACACCATAACCACTGCAAATTAAATCAAATGCTCGCTTTGTACAAATAGAGAGCTGATAGCTTCTCTGCAGGGCTAAGGATGTGTGCCTAGACTCACACCTTCTCAGCGCCAGGATACCCTCTTGGGTGATAGTGCGCTCTGCAAATCTGCAAAACATAACGTATAACATAACATAACATGGATATCACTATGGCAAAACCAAGGGATCTTAAAGTAAACATAGCAAAGGTTGAGCACTGACTGCCTGCCTGCCCTTTATACTGTGAGAAAGGTAGTATCGGCCCTTTGGCGGGCCCTTCGTGCACTGCACGTACTCACATCAATAGTTGTTCACGTGTCTTCCTGGCATTCCATGTGACCAGAAGGCTAGGAGCGCTCAGCCGTTGGTCCGACAAGGACCCAGGTAAGGAGATCTAAAGTGTCAGTGTGAGAATGGCAATGGCCTGTCTAGTGAGAGAACTCAAATTCAAAAGGCTGCCAGGACTGAGTTGCAAGAGGCTGCCTACAGATAAGAACTCTAAAGAGACATCTGCAAGGCAAGGGTGTGGACCACGAGCGTCAGTCAGGGTTTGGTTGTCCATGCTGGAGTCAGCAGGAAAGCTTGGGCAACTAATAAGTTTGTAATTTGGTGCTGGGGCTAGGGTTCAGTTATTTTACTTATGTCAGAAATGCTGGAATGCGATAGCGTGAGTGTCTGGTCTGTGGGGGCACACTGCGGGAAGCCTTGTGGTAGACTCTTGAGGTGTGGAGTCTCTCTTGCCTCCTGATGATGTCTCTGCAATGTATGTATGTATGTATGTAATTATTTTTGTAAAGCGCACATTTCACCATTAGGTCTCATAGCGCTGACAGAGGGTATGGGGGATGCAAAAAAGAAGGATTATTGTGCTGTTGCTTTGAATAGTAGAGTTTTAAGTTCTTTCCGAAAGATTTTGTGATTCTGGTTTGATCTTAAAGCCATAGGCAGGGCATTCCATACCATAGGGCCCACCTTCGAAAAACTCCTATCTCCATTTCTGACAGTGCGCACTTTTGGTATTTTTAGGAGATTTTTGGTTGAGGAACGCAGTGTTCTTTCTGGACAGTATCCCTTGAGTTTGTTTTTTAAATATATGGGGCCTTGTCCATTTAGTGATTTATGCACTAGGCAGCAAATTTTGAATCTTATGCGCTTTTTGACTGGAAGCCAGTGCAGTTTCTTCAGGCACGGGGCAGAGGGAGTGCGTGGGGGCAGATCTAGAGTCAATCTGGCTGCTGCATTTTGGAGTGTCTGCAGTTTAATTAATGTGCCTTCATTCGCCTCTGCGAGAAGTGCGTTGCCGTAATCAAGGCGGCTGGTGATTAGGCCATGAATCAGTGGTTTACGGTATGTCAAGGGTAGCCATTTAAATATTTTCCTTAGGCTCCTCATAAGACCTATGCAGGTGTGCACTACTTTATCTGCATGGGGAGCCATGGTCAGTTTGTCATCAAGGGTGAAGCCCAGATTTCGAACAGTGCTTTTAGGGGAAGGGCAGGGTTCAAGTTCCGGTGGCCACCACTCTTGAGACCAGATGGATTTGGCCGCGCCGAAAAGCATTATTTCGGATTTGCCTGCGTTGAGCATCAGGAAATTATTGGCCATCCAGCTCTTTATTTCCAACATGCAATTCCTAAATCTCACTTTTGTCTCTGATGGCTCAGGGCCGAGGGTTATGAGAATTTGAGTGTCGTCGGCGTATGACAATGTGTCGAAGCCGAAGTCCCTAATTATTCTGGCCAGTGGTGTTACGTAGACATTAAACAAGGTTGGGCTCAAAATTTAGCCCTGGGGCACTCCCTTATCATTGTCTATCATCTCTGATGAGAAAGGACCTGATTTGACCCTGGAGCTACGCCCTGTAAGATAGCTCTGGATCCAGCCTAGGGCTTGGCCTTCGACACCTATCTCCGCTAGTCGCTTTAAAAGGACTCTGTGGGATATGGTGTCGAAGGCCGCCAAAAGATCTAGCAGGATGAGAATGGCAGACTGTTTGGAATCCAAAGCCAGCCGGATGTTGTCAACCACCTCTATTAATGTGGTCTCAGTGCTATGAGAGGCTCTAAATCCTGATTGCGAGGAATCCAATAGCATGTGTCTTTCAAGGTATTTTGACTAATTTCGCATTGATAATGGATTCCATTGATTTACCAAAAAGTGGTAATAAAGATATAGGGCGGTAGTTTATAGGTTGCTTAGGATCTGTGTTATTTTTCTTTAGGATTGGCCTCACAGTAGCTTCTTTCCAGGGAGTGGGGAAGGTGGCGCGAGTAAGGGACGCGTTAAAAATAGATGTCAGTGTAGGAGCCAGGGCGGGTGCTAGTTTTGCTAAGATCTGGGCAGATGCTGGGTCTTTTGGAGATCCTGATTTGGCCTTTTTTAGTATTTCAGCTACCTCGTCCTCCGTGATTGTTCCGAAATCAGCTAGATTTTGCTTTATAGGGTTTATAGTGGGTAGGACTACCTGGCATGCCTCACTTGTTGTGCCTATTTCTGTGGGAAATGATTCATGGATTATATTTATTTTGTCTTTAAAATAGATGGCTAATATGTCAGCCCATTCCTGAGATTCTTGAACGGCATTTAGGCAGGCAAGGGGGTTTAAAAAATCTTTTGCAATAGAATAGAGTTCTTTTTGTGAGTTACCGGCTGCTTTGATTTTTTCCCCAAGATAGGTTTTCTTGGCGGTAGCTATTTTGCTCATATATTCTTTATGTGCAGTTTTGTAGTGAAATTTATCGTCAATGGTTTTTGATTTGCGCCATTGTCGTTCAGTTTTCCTAGTATGTTGTTTAATAGTTTTCAATTCATCAGTAAACCAGGGCGATTTCATTTTTGGGCAGTTTATTTGGCGTTTAGGAGCTATGACATCCAGTGTCTTACTGATTGCGGAATCAAAGTCTAGGACTGACTTATCTAATTCTATGTCCTCGCTTACTTTCGGGGGAGCAAAGATTTTGGAAAACTCTTCTAAATTAATCTTTTTCCATGGGCGGCTCAGCTTTTTTCCTTTAGGATGAACCTGTAATGAGTCATTAGTTTTAATGGTAAATTTGATAAGTGAATGGTCTGACTATAAAACAGGAATTACTTCGTTTATATATGTATCGTGGGAGTTAGTACATACAATGTCCAGCGTGTGACCCGCTTTGTGTGTAGGGTCAGTTTCAAGTAGTCTTAAGTCCAGGGACTCAATACAGTTTATTAGTTCCATTGTATATGGGTCGTCATTTGTTTCCATGCTCTCTCCTTAGGCTCTTCTCTCTTAAAGAATTGCCCCCCTACCTCTTTCTGGTGTGGGAGTGAACACTGCTCTGGCCTCTTCCATGGGCAATGTCCTTATGCATGGCTCTGGGACTAGGAACCTACATCAGACTGCCATGTCCAACCACCTACAGCGTCACGTCTTAAACAAAGCCACGCATAGAATCTTAGAATCTAACTCCCCTGACTACTAGTTTGATGGCCGAGTAAGATGTGCCTTCATAGCAGTCATCTATATGACTTTTTGAATGCACCCTTCAGAAAAGGGGAAAAACCTATGTGCCAATCTTATAACTCATAACAGAAGATGGAGAATAATACTGAAGTTACCAGCAAGGCACCAAACTCCATTGACATCAAGAAGGAGAAAAGAGTCAAGCAGGAATTCCATGCATAGAATTCAAAGAAAATCCTATTCCTTGAAGTCAAAATCAAGAACAAATTGTAGGAAGTGGGTGAAGAATTCACTGAAAAGTAAGGGAACAAATGCATTGCAACGCATCCTCAATGAGCCATTTTCTCCCTAAATATGGTTCAAACAGGAACTGACATCACAGGAAAAAGGATCTACTTTATCCTGGATCAGAAACCTAGAATGCCAACCTATGGACAGATCACCATCTTGGGGAGGGTTGATTACCAGGCTTGTCCATGCCTCTTACCAGTAAATTATGGCACTTTCTTGTGTAACAAAAAAGAAGTCCAAACTTGACAACCTTCCTTCCACACTAGACTGCAGAGCCCAGCAGCCGGCCTTCATGCCCGAGGAGCACCCTTTCGGATAACTGTGAACACAGACACCAGCGCAGTCCGGGCTTCATGGACCTTCACTCATGCACTAGGCGTGGCGTCCTGGAACACACTGCCCCTACCTGAAGGTGCTTAGTCAGCAGCTATGGTCTCTGTTGTGCATTCAGCATGGATGTAGCAAAATGTGACCAGCACTCAAGCTAAATGCTGCAGAAGGCCAGAAACACAATGTTAACTTGCTTTGCAAATGTCAACTAGAGGAAAGATTTCAGGATCAAATTTGGGATAAAACAAAATTTGAATAAAGAAACCCATTCCAAAGGAGATCGACCTACATCATCATCTTAAATTTGCTAGACAGATGTCATTGGCTACCTTCAGATTTTGCGTGGTGCCATGTCTCTTAAATAAATGTGGAGTGGTGTTGCTCACTGGTTAGAGGCGGCAGACCCGAGAGCAGAGAACGGCCCGGGACCAGGGTTCAATTCCCGATGCGGCAGGGTCGTGGACCAGGGTCAGCAGACTCGATAATTCTCACCTCGGTGCCTACTCTAACCAGGGATCACACTCGGCAACTCTGGGCATTAGCTTGCCTCATCTCCACAACGGCCCCCCACATACGCCGGGGATGCCTGGTTTCACCTTGGAGATACCCAGAAAGGGACCATCTCACAGGGAAAGCCAGGACGGGTTCCCCAGGGGTCTACTGCGCAGAGATACTCCTTCGGGAGTCGATTCTAGCGCATTACAACCCCATAATTAAACCTCAGGCCACACATTGCATCAGTGGGGGACTCAGCCTGAGAATGTTACTTGACATTTTTTGGTAAACTCTTCGCTCTGATACAAATGTAAAGGGCACAGGAAATTCACATGCCAAAGATTACTGCTACCCACAATCCCGCTGCACTTTATGAATGACCTCACTAGGGCGTGAGTGCCTTTGAGATGTGAGTACACACTTTATTTAATATTGAGGATTAAGCTCAGAGTATTGTTAGTTGCTTATGTGCTGTGCACAGTTCATACACTTATTTTCCATTATAAAATGTTGTTTAGTTTGCTAGGGTGCTGCTATATGACTGATGCAGGTGGAGCACCATTGTAGAAACAACTGCAGATTCAAAGAAACAAGGGCTCCATTTCCACTGTAGATGTATTGGCCTTCAGTTTGAAAAGCTGGCAGGGATCCTCCCACAGGCAGGTTTGCAGTAAGTGGCTGCATCCACTAGCACAGGAAGGCCTGTGATCCCTGGTACCGCCTGGAGCGCCCTCCCAAGGGGTACTATTTTGGGGCACACTGACTGTGTCACCTTCTATGTTGAACATAATCCGTGTGCCACCTGAGAGATCTTTTGTCCATATCATCCGTGTCTGTAATACCGTGTGAGCATGGCAAAGGGTTCCCTTATTTGCGGGGTTCAAGTCCCGCGCTGGGTTCCACAGCCCCTCCTGTAATATCAGTGCCATGGGGGCACAAACGCAAGGCACACACAAGCAGTGAACTATGATACTCGGTTGTTATTAGTTGATCTCCCCTACTCTCTGAACATGGTAAAGCGTACCCTCACTTTTCTGTGTACTACCCTACCCTGCTCTTTGTAATGAATTTGATACTACTGTTTCGATTACTCTGCTCTCTGTAAAGTTGTAAAGCGCTCTGATACCTGCAAGGGCATGTTTGCGCTATAAAAAACTATTAATAAAATGTTTAAAAACTAATGTGTATATCGATGGTGTCTAAGCAAGAGAAGCCTCTCTTCTAAACAGAAGTAAATTTGTCAAAAAGGCGCCTTCTATTTCACACACATGCTAAGAAGGCAACATTTTAACACTGCATTCACGACGGCCCCACAGTGGCGGGAGCCAGCACCGACAGTGATGCGCGAACCACGCACAGACAGTGATGCGTGCGCGGCACTCTCGCGCTAAGTAGTCCTGGATGGAATACACCCCCATGAGGCGTTTCAAGTGGGTCGTGCTGATATGCAGAATATACATTTATATAAGGGAGCAGGCGTGCAATGCCCAGAGGGCTGAAAGGGCTTCTACCACAAATGACCCCCCCCCCCCCCCCCCCTGTTGTGTCTCAGCCTGGGCTGCTGCAGCTCGACCTGCTGTGGGCTCGGCTGGGCAGTGTTTGAAAGCTTATCTAGGGCACGCTCAATTTTTTCACAGGTCTTTAAAGACCATTTGCATATTTTCATACCTTTGTAAACTGGTTACCGAGGCTTAGTTTGTTTTCTCTTCCTATTCCTTACATTTGTATTTACCTTTTATTGCCGTAGTGTGAGAATGCATTTCATGAAAAGGAATATAAAGTAGGGTTCCCAAAAGAAAAATACCAGCCATTTACAGTTTAAATAGGCTGCAAAGGCTTCGTCTTGACAATGACAAGGATATCAACAAAATAGTATGTATTCATTTGTAATGTGACTTTTCTGTATTTGTTCCCTTTAATTATCAGTCATGGATCATTCAGGCAGCCCTAGAACACAATTAAAAATGCTTTCTATTTATATTTGCTGCACCAAACATGCACAGATAAGTGCTGAAAATAGGCTTTAGGTGACTGCCTATTTTTCTACAGCCTGGGACATCAATATAATGAGCTGGTAACCCTAATCCCAAGAATGGAAGTTTGTTGCGGAATGAGCACAATATTTATTTCCTTCACCCTTGATCCCTGAACAAGGCAGGATTGGGAACGCAAACCGGCCTTGGAAATTGAGTCGGAACGGCTGCTGGCGGGCAGGGAGGACAGGGTGGGGGGGGATGGGGGTGCGCTTGGAAAACACTGCAGCAGCTTTTGGTACAGGGAGCCGATATTGCAGCACTGCTGCAAGACCGCCCCCTGTATCAAAAACGGCCCTCACCAGTCCAAAACCTTGCCCCACCCTTCCTGCCCACTGAGAAAACGCTTGGCCAGACCTTGAAAAATACCATAATAGCAACAGTTTCACTTATATATGAAACCCTACGACAGCCCTCAATAACATGCTGAGTTACTTCAAGTGTCTGAGAATGCACCCTGCATTCAGACAACTCACTCCTCATTCTCGCCCTTAACTTTCACACTCACCCTGCACTCACAGCGATCACAATGATCACCCTGCACTCACACCATTCCCCCTGCACTCACACCATTCCCTCTGCACTCACACTATTCCCTCTGCACTCACACCATTCCCTCTGCACTCACACCATTCTCCCTGCACTCACAGCAATCACACTGCACTCACAGTGACCACACTACACTTATGCCACTCGCCATGAACTCACACAATTCTCCCTCCACTTAACCTGAGGTTACATGGGCACACCGCTCACTCTGCACTCACAGTGATCACTCTGCACTCACAATGCACTTGCGCTGTACACCCTGTACCTCACCCTGCAGTCACACGAGCACACTACTCACCCTGCACTCTTGTGACACTTTACTCACCTATCCCCCTCACTGCTCACTCTGCAATCTCACTCAAACAAGCCTATCAATAACCATACGTTAATTCGTATCACTCTGCACTTACATCCGCCCCCAAATTCATATGGTCACCTCGATCACCCTTTAGTCACTCCTCTCACCATACTCTCACACTGTTGAATCACTCACTGTGCACTCCTGTCACCCACATAGTGCAGATGGTCAATGTGCCTGCTACAGAGAATGTGTACCATGCAGATCACAGAACTGAGTGTGAGTAAACTACGAGTAGCCCTATAAAAAAATGAAATGTTTGTCAGAAAGGTGCTATAGAGAGATGAGGTGAATTGGTGGCGAGTGGTAGTGAGGGAATTCATGGAGAAGGAGGAAACAGGGGGAGGGTTGCCAAAAAAGACTGTCACATCGTGCACGACCTGTGCTAGGGCCAGCCTGGCTGGGAGTCTTAGCCCCCCCCCACCCTCCTCCGAAGTTCGAGTCTAGTGGCGCCCCTGTAAGGGAGCATATCCAGGCCAAAGGGGTGTAACTCTCACTTACCAGGAGTAGAGGATCGTCCCCACGACAGATGTCAGCTTGCTGTTTTCCTGCTTCTGCTTTGCAAGACCAAAGTCAGCTGGAGATCAACAGAAAAAAAAGATTTACAAATTAGCAGCTTGGCCTTGATTTTGAATCATAGGCGTCTCGGGAAATGTGTTGCACAGCAATAATTAGACAGCGCAAAAACTGCCACCCACCAAAGAAGCGGCTCGCTTTTCTGTGAAGTGACTGTTCTGCTATCATAATCACCAATTAATTGTACAAAGTAATATGTGGATGACATGATTATTTTGGGTCATTTATACAAAGGAGTGTGAGGACAAATGAATGAGGTTTATGTACACACTTTCCTCCTAATTGCACTTAAATGATTCCAAGCGCAGAGGCGCCCTCTAGGAAGGAGTCAACATTTGAAAGCACCAGGGCGGGAGAAAGGATGATGCAATTGTTGACGTCATTATGGTTCGGGGTGACTTGGGGTAGATCTGTCTTCTGCTTTCCTTCCACCTGTGTGTTTGGCTGTATGATAAGATGGGCGTTTCTACTACAAGTGTACTGGGGCGGTAAAGCCCTCTGCATGGTGATGGTCGTGCGCCCACGCCCTAAGTGCCCCACTGTACTGATGTCTGGATCCCTAATGTTGTCATAGACAAACAAAGATCATGTGTGTTTGCCATGACATAGGCCTGTCTCACGGATGCACTCTTTTTGGACCAGGAGGGCCCCCCGAAGTGCTACCCTCGTAGTGGTGGAAGGCTACTGCCTTCACCAGGAGTGAAGCAGCACGAGTGCGGTGGTGGCAGCATACGGTGTGGTGATCGGTAGTAGTGACTAGGTCCTTTTTACCCTGGGTCACTGGAGTTAGGCCACAGGCTCACTCATCATTTTTAAAGTTCTGATCCTGTGTGCCTAATTCACCCTTAGTCTACATCAGTTTGGTGTGAAATAATGCGCAGCGCAGGTGGGGTGTACCTGCGTTGGATATGTGTGCCGATAAGTGGTAAAGTAATTTTTTTTTATTTTTTAGAGTTTTATATAGCGCAAACTAGATCTGAAGATATCAGGTATCAGAGCGCTTTACATAGCACCAGTTTCGTTACATGAGAACACATTCATTTTTTTTGTTAGGCACAGGGAGAAGTGATTTGCCCAGAATCACAGGATGTTGATTGTGGTTGCCGAGACTCGAACCCGGTTTCCCAGCTTCTACGTCAACCGCTCTAGCCATAAGGTTACATCCTCTCTACCCAGACTGTATCAATGTGTGCTAAAATGAAAATATCGCCACAGAACGTGCAGCATATTTTGCCTTTTTTCCGCAGTTGATTCCTCCATAGCCGCATAATTCCAGTGGTGGTTGCAAGCTATCCTGGCTGAAGACGGCTGATAGCCAGAAACCGGTCCTAGGATGCTTGATTCGGTTCCAGGGAAGACATGGCTTGGCAGTTCGGGCTGGACTGTTCCCATGAGGCACAGGGTCAAGACTGATTTGCATATGGCCATGTCTGAACTGGGGTGGCTTTGTGAGCAAAATAACGATGGATTAAACCCAGATCTGTGACTGGGGGGTGAATGTTTTGCCATTGTGCAACATTCCGTCCACCATCTTGTGTGTGGTGCTGTAAATTGCCATCTACCCTTATTTTATCTGGTCCGGTTCACTGTCAGGAACTTTGGACTTCTGCTGATTCGTTTTACTGGATAGTTAACATCATTCCACAAACTTCAAGGTCTTAAATCCAATCTTCTGTAGCACAAGAGCTAAAAGACTCCTTTGGACAGAACAAGGCCTACTCCTGATAGAAGGCAGTTTTGTCTAAACAAGAAAGCAAAATATTTGCTCAAATCGGCAGACTGAGCGGAAATATTATTATGTGACAAATCTCCAGTCTGGGCTATTAGCCATGGTGGTGCGTAGTTCCAGGAGCCAGGCAACCCGTTAACTATCCCCATCTGCTCCAGGAAGAGTTAATAAACAAGCGCCCGCCACTCCAGTTTAATTTGAGTTTGTTTTTAAATCAATAGTCACAAAACTGTACCAACATGAAGGATGTACTGCTGTGCAGTGCAGGCAAGTTAAATCATGTGCAGGGTGTATGCGTACCTGTGAGTAATATGCCTCCTTACATCCCATGCCTTTTTTCCGCATGCAATTACAACGCGGTCGTTACAACGACCGCGTTGTAACAACGGATACCATTACCCCGCAAGTCAAAACAACTTGCTCTAGGGGGGGGCGCTGGATGTTGGAATAGTATAATTTACTATTCCAACTCCAGTATGTGCAACAGTAGGGAAGGTGTTGGATTTTAAATCTAACATCTTTTGCCACATCCATCCACTGGGGTAATGGTATGCTTTGTTACAACGCGGTTGTTGTAATGACCTCATTGTAATTACATGCGTTAAAAAGGATTCATGGTAAGCGCTGTTTACCACCTGTGAGTGGTACAGTACATGAAGAATACAATGCTTTGCAGAGAGCATATGCTACATGCGGGTGCTGGATGTAGATGTGCCTGTGAATGGTACAGCACATGGAGGATACAGTACTGTGCAGTGTGTGTATGCATCATACATGCACTGGGTGTAGGTGATAGTACAATACATTAAGGGCCCAGGGTTCTCCATGGTGAAGCATGGAGAGGAGGTAGAGAGAGCCCATGACAGATTTGTGTATTGCTGTATTCCTGTAAACTGGCTGGGACACTTGAGAGCGGAGAGCCACGCTTCCCATATACACTTCAAAGGTTGCTCTTTGATTCAGTGAGAAGTCACAAGGAAGGGGGCCTTTGTCAAATCTCAGGAAGGAGATGGGGCTGATAGGAGAATCATAAAGAGTGAGGCTGGGTCCCAGAGCTAACCTTTTTGTGTGCCTTTCACTGTGGCTGACACAGTGTGAACTCTATTCACTTCCGTGGCCTGTGCTGTGGGACTATCCACTGTGCAGTCATCCCTGCTGTGACAGACTGCTTTTTATGAGGAAGAGAGGGCAGAGGAGTGGGTACTTAAAAAGAAAAAACCCTCACCATAAAACTTCAAAGACTCAGGCCCTGAATCACATTTGGTGTCTAGAAATGACTTAAAGAAGGGGCGTTTGAGACCCGAAAAATTGTCGTCTGTCATGTAGCCAGACGGGCTGTGTGAGGAAGGGAAGCTCCCAAATACTTCTGCCTGTGACGAGGACTGGGGCCAAGGCCTGCTAATCTCCCTGCTGAGTGAGGGGACCTCACCTCTGGAATCCAAGACCACCTGCCCTGCAGCACTAGCATATGCCTGCTTGCCAAGACCAGTGTGTTCCCTGCGAAGAAGATGAAAGTTTTGAAGGAAAAAAAGTCTAATAAGAAGCCCTGTTGAGTGGACTTCCTATGTGAGGTGTGAGGAGATGGCTGCTACACTGATTGGGATGTTGCCCATGTGCAGGACAGTGCCGGCGACCACTGTATGCCAGGAGAGAGCCGCTATCAATTGATCTGTGTGTCGTGCTTTGCTGATTGGGTTGGAGCCCAAGTGCAGTGCCGAGTTGGCAATGCCCTATGCCAGCATGGGCCGCTGTGAAAAAGACTGCAATGCAGTAAGTGCTGTAGTGGGCAGCAACCCTGTATGCCAGGATTGGCTGCCTTGCAAAAGAATGCAGTACGGTAAGGACTGTAGCCTAGATCGGTAGCAGGCAGTGACCCTGTATGCCACGATGGGGCCACCGCTAAGGATTTCACAGCACCAATCGGACAGGAGCCCATGTGCTCTGTTATACAATGACTCCGTATACCAGAGGGGGTAACCAAGAGCATTGAGAACTGCAACATGATTTGCCACCTCTTGCCATAGAAGTGAGGACACAGTGGGAGCACCTGAGCACCATCACCTAGGCGAGGGTCTAGGGGCGAAAAATTCCACTATGCCACCGTAGTTCGCTGAGTTTTGCCCACCCGCTCTCAGATCAGTGTACCCCAGAACTCTGCAAACTGACGTGGAGCCGAATTATTTCTCTTGCGCGGCTCGCCAACATTAAGTTGGTGAGCGTGAACAAGAAAAATCGCATGCTAGACCCCCTCCCAGCAAGATTTCTCAATGCAGGAGGTCACGGCAGGTCACGACCGCTCGCGTTAAAGAATCTGCAGCTGGCATTGAGGAAACTGCCGCCTGAGTAGAATATCCACTCAAGCGGCAGAAAGAAGCAGCACCCTTTGATGAGACGCATAATGCCAATCACACTGATTTTACAGTGTGGGATAAACTTCTGGCACTAAAAATCATTGCAATCAGCGCAACACTCTGTTGCTTGTGGAACTCCACAGAGCGTGACAGAGTTTTTCGGCACATGCGGAGTTCTGCGGAGCAGAACTCTGCCCAGCCCTACGAGAGACCCAAGACAGGATCATTGCTGCCACCCACCAATCAGTGCAACACTCTGCTGCTTGTGGAACTCTACAGAGCGTGGCAGAGTTTTTCGGCACATGCGGAGTTCTGCGGAGCAGAACTCTGCCCAGCCCTACGAGAGACCCAAGACAGGATCATTGCTGCCACCCACCCCCCTCACCACTCACCCCTAACCAGGAGAGAAACAACACTTATCCCACAGGAGGAGCAGCAGAGCATCCAGTCACTTCAGGAGTGTGACCACAAGTGAGAGAAACTGCACTCGCCGAATGTAGCCACCTGGGCTGCGTTCAACCGACTCACCTGCACTCAGTTGCAGCCATTGCGTACACCAGCTGACGTGGTGCACTCAAGAACTCCAGACGCTTCATGCCAGTGGTGCAGGCAAGGTGAACTCTTGAGACTCAGACTACTACTGGGGCAAACCCTGATGTTACCAATAGTACTATCGCTAACACGAGAAGGTAGAGGGACAGGGATCTCCACAGGAAGACTAGAGCCTCGACCTCAAGGAGAAGATGTTTAACTGTTTGTGTATTTCACATTTCTCCTTTGTGCTGGTAGCAGTAGAAAATTAAAACACATCCTTTTTTTCATAAAAGTGAATATTTGGCTAGACAATGATTTATTGCTGTGCTTAGCGCATTTTGAGTTGTGAGGCTGTATTCACTCCCCTGTATCCACACCTCCCCATGAGGGAGCCTTGGGCTGCTCGTACTATGCATATGCCAAGTTCAGTGCAGAAGGGGTACTTATCCAAGTTACTCAGAACCCACATTAAGTCGGGCTAGAGAGCATCAGGAATAATAGGCCTCAACCCCCATGGTTAAACCCATTAACTCCTGTTTGCCGTGTGGCCCTCTAAGAGGGATTCTGACGAAGTGGGAAACTAGAGCAGGTCTCCAAGGGGAGCAGAGGGCCCTTCAAGTGCGCTGCCCATGAATTTAGCTCTCTTGGGCCTCTGCCCATCCAATTTATGGCGACACAGGCCTGACATCATCCTGTTTAACCAGTGATGCCAGTTTGCCAAGAAGAAGCAGACCCAATGGAACCAAAGAGGTGGAAGACTAAGCACAAGACCTGGTCATTTCACCAGTGTGTGTCATCCTATAGGCTCTCTCTGTTAATCAACACGTCCTCATCAAACACATGTACATGAAGAAATCACCACTAAGGCTAATCAATTCCAAAGGCTTGTTATTGGGCAAAAGGAAAGCTTTGTATTTCACATAGGCCCATAGGTATCGTCGAACACACATTTGTGAAAAGTGGACTGACTGTTTGAAGCCGCCAGTCCACCTTCACTGTGTGGGTGGTAACACAGCCTGCTTTTCAAAGATGGGCAGACATCCCTGTACCACCAGGTGTAGTGGATGACTGCATCAATGCCCATAAGTGTGTCAGGGAGGTCCCTTGGACCCCAATAGCCACTGACGGAGAGCCCCTTCTACAGTGCATCTCCCGACTTTCTCTTTGTTCATGTGTCCACGTCTGTCATTTTGCATGGTTGCAAAGGGTCCCCTCATTTGCTTGGGGCATTACCCCCATTCAATTAAGGGAATACCCACTTGAGATCACACAACGCACATGTAGCAGTGGCGTGATCTGTATTAAAGTATCTGTGGCACTTTCTCTAACACCAAGGTGCACCAGGGCAAAACAATAAAGCGTACATGCCTTTTTGCACCCCTGGGGAACTGTTTGTAGTATGGCTGTAGTTAGCTGATTGTCCTAGTGCGGGAGTCTTTCCAACCGCGACGGCCTACACTGAATTATTCCCATCCTTACAATTTCCTAATCTCATTCTACATCGAATGTACAGTTATTGGAATGTTGAGTTATTTCATTCTTTCTATGGTGGACCCAGCATTTATTGTCTTTGTTATTAGGCCGTTTGTGAAAGGCAAGTGCGACAAAAATATAATGAATTTGTTACCCAAGATACTATTGTTGTCTTTCCTTTTCCAGACATGTCCTTGAGACGAACAAGTTACTTACCTTCGGTAACGCTTTTTCTGGTGGATACCGTATCTGCCTGTGGATTCCTCACATTGTGAATTTCCCCTGCGCCAGCAACATTCGGAAACTTTTGTAGCTCTCCACGCCGACGAGGACGTAGACGACGTCATAGAGGCACGACTCTGCTTGCGGCCTCGCTGAAGTCACTGGATCCATAAGAGAGCCTCGTCGTTGTGATGACGTCAGTTCCGCCCTTTTTTCCGTGTCACCGAGGCACAAGGACGGACCGACATAAATAGGTACAGTATACACAGTATTCAAACCAACACACACAGTGTGAAATCAATGCAAAAAACAAGAATAATTAAACATTTCCATTGAAAGATACAATCATAAAATAAACACTTTGCAGGTTTATAAGAGTGGACAACGGGGAGGCGGGTTGGTCAGTTAGGAATCCACAGGCAGATACTGTATCCACCAGAAAAAGCGTTACCGACGGTAAGTAACTTGTTCTTCTGATGGATACATCTTCCAGTGGATTCCTCACCTTGTGAATAGAATCCCACAGCAGTCCCCACTTCCGGAGGAGGGTGTCCACTCTTTTATACCAAGAAATCCTGTAGGACAGAGGGCGCAAAGTGGCCATCCCTCCTCATTTCGGAATCTAAGCAGTAATTCTTCGCAAAAGTGTGGAGGGAGGCCCAAGTTGCCGCTCTACAAATGTCCTCAACAAGAACACCTGTAGATAAGGCAGATGGAAAAGACTTTGCCCTGGTAGAATGAGCTCTTAAACCCTCTGGAGGTTCCTTACCCGCCAAAGAGTAACCAATCTTGATGCACAAACAATCCATCTGGAAAATGTGCGCTTGTGCACCGCTCTGTCTTGTCTGCAGCCAGCAAAACCCACAAAGGTCATCCACACGATAGTCTCTGGTTCTGTCAAGGTAGAAGCTCACCGCCCTCTTTGGGTCCAAGTGGTGAAGCCGCTCCTCCTCCTTGGAAGGATGATGGGGAGGATAGAAGGAAGGAAGGGTAATGGACTGCCCCAAATGGAAGGGAGTTACCACCTTTGGCAGAAAAGCAGCCCTGGTCCTGAGTACCATTCTTTCAGCATGAATGGTCAAGAATGGGGGCTTCAAACTCAGAGCTTGAAGCTCACTTACCCTCCTTGCTGAGGTAATAGCAACTAGAAAGACAGTTTTCAAAGACAACATTCTCGAGGGACACTTGTGCAAGGGCTCAAAGGGAGAACCCATCAAGTAGGTTAAGGCAGGATTTAAGTCCCATTGAGGCACAATAAATGGAGTGGGTGGATATTTGTTGGTAAGGCCCTTAATGAAACGTAACACAATAGGAGATTTAAATAAAGTAAAGATGGCTGATCCGGCAAACAAAAGAAAGCCGACAAAGCCGACAAATAGCCCTTCACAGTAGCCACTGGAAAGCCCTGCTGGGCTAAAGAAAGAGCAAACTGAAGGATGTTGGATAAACGGGCCCTTAAGGGGTCAATAGACTTCTCTCCACACCATGAGACAAATTTGGACCACTTATATGAATAAATAGACTTAGTGGAATGTTGCCTGGCCGAAAGAATAACATCCACCACGTCAGGCGGGAGAGAGAAAGTATCCAGATTGCCCCATTCAATCTCCAGGCATGAAGGTGTAAGCTCTGGAGGTGGGGGTGTAGAACCTGCCCCTGCGACTGCGAGAGGAGATCTGCCCTGAGAGGGAGACAGAGCGGAGGGCACGAGGTGAGGTGGCGAATATCCTTGTACCACACCCTTCTTGGCCAATCCGGGGCGATCAATATAACTTGGGCCCAGTCTTGGCGAATCTTCCTCAGAACCCGAGGAGTCCCGGCTATGAGAGGAAACGCGTAAAGGAGTTGTGAGTCCCAACTCAACTGAAAAGCATCCCCCAAAGCTCCCCGCATCGGTACTGGAGACTGCAGAATGACGGGCAGTGAGCGTTCTCATGAGTGTCAAACAGATCCACAGAGGAGTTCCCCACGCCCAAAAGGCGTGACGAACCTCCTCCGGATAAAACCTCCACTCGTGATCGGCTGAGAACTGCCGACTGAGACTGTCTGCACGCACGTTCAGAACCCCGGCCAGATGATTTGCAATTAGACAAATCTGATGGACCTGAACCCAGGACCAGAGACGTAGAGACTCTCTGCAGAGACAATGCAACCCTACTCCTCCCTGTTTGTTGACATACCACATCGCATTAGTGTTGTCTGTTAGGACCTGAATCATCTGACCGCGAAGGTAAAGGGAGGAAGACCTTGAGCGCCAAAAGTATCGCTCGTAACTCCAGAAGGTTGATGTGATGCAACCTTTCCTCTGGAAACCAAAGACCCTTGATCTCCAGATCCCCCAGATGAGCACCCCACCCTAGAGTGGATGCATCCGTTATCACTGCGGCCACCGATGGAGGAAGATGGAAGGGCTTTCCTTGAGACAGATTGCTCTCCATGCTCCACCAAGACAGATCGGCTGCAGCTTCTCTAGAGATCCTCACAGACTCCCTGAGATCTCCTTTGTGCTGAAACCACTGCCTGCGGAGGCACCACTGGAGCGCCCTCATATGCCAGCGTGCATGGTTGACCAACAGAATGCAGGAAGCAAACGGACCAAGCAGACGAAGGACCTTCAGGACTGGAACGACCGCTCCATTGTAAAATAAGGGAATCATTTCCTGAATATCGAGAATCCTTTCAGGAGGAGGGAATGCTCGACAGACAGTAGTGTCCAGTACCGCCCCTATAAACTGGTTGCGCTGTGAGGGCACCAGGTGAGATTTGGGTACATTTTTCGAAAAACCCAACTTGTACAACAGCCGAGTTGTCACCTGCAGATGATGAAGCCCCTTCTCTGGCGACTCTGCTTTGATCAGCCAGTCGTCCAGATAGGGGAAAACTGGAATCTCCAATCATCTGAGATGGGCTGCCACCACTGCCATCACCTTGGTGAAGACTCGAGGTGCAGTAGTAAGTCCAAACGAGAGGACCGCAAACTGAAAATGTTGTGACCCCACCCTGAAACAGAGATACTTCCTGTGTGACTTCAGGATCGGGATATGAAAATACACGTCCTGCAAGTTGATCGACACCATCCAGTCCTCTTGCTGCAGCACTTGAAGAACCTGCGCTAGGGTGAGCATCTTGAACTTTTCTTGCTTCAAAAAAAGATTCAAGATCCTGAGATCCAGGATTGGACGTAACCTGCCATTCTTCTTGGGAATCAGGAAATACCGGGAGTAGCATCCCTAACCCCTTTCCTCCTCTGGAACCACCTCTACTGCACCTTTTTTTAGTAAGGTTAGAACTTCCTCCTGCAGGCAAGGAGGGTAATTTGGAGGGAATTCCCGTAAGGGAAGAGCATACCCATTTTCTACAAGATTGAGAACCCAACGGTCTGAAGTGACCAATACCCAATCTTGTAGAAATTGAGTAAGCCGATCCCCCACAGGACCAACATGATCCAGAATGGTGGATCTAGGGCTACTTTGCTGTGGTAAGAGGGGGAGAGGTGGAGGAGGAGGTGGAGGAGGGCTGACGACCTTGTGGGCAACCTCTGTTCCTGCCCCTATAGAACTTGTATAGGGTGTTCAGCTGCTGTTGCTGCTGCTGAGGCTGTTTGTAGGTCCAAAAGGATGACCTCCTAAAGCCTCTGTAACTTCTATAAGAAGAACCCCTAGGCTGTGTCTGCAGACCCCGTGACTTGGCTGTAATCTTGCTGTCTTTGAATCTTTCTAAAGCTGCATCTGCCTTCTTCCCAAAAAGTCCAGAGCCATCAAACGGGAGGTCCAAAAGAGTCGCCTGGACATCCTGAGGGAACTCCGACGACTTAAGCCAGGCACTTCTCATAGATGCAACTGACGAACCCATTATCCTGGCTACAGTCCGCTGTATCAAGGCCACTCTGGATCACCTGTTTTGTAGCTGCTTGAGTGTCAGACGAGACCTCATCAAAGTTCTTTCTGTCCTTATCCTACAATTTTGGGGCCAGTTGTTTAGCAGAATCCATTAAAGCATGGACATACCTGCCCAAAAGGCAAGTGGCATTGGTGGACTTAAGAGCCATAGAAGCTGATGAAAACACCTTTTTAGCCACCTGATCCATTCTCTTAGACTCTCTGTCACCTGGAGTCTGAGGAAAAGCTCCAGCCGATTTATTTGAGCAGGCAGCTTGAATAACTAAACTCTCAGGAGCAGGATGAGAGGATAAAAACTCCGGATCTCCTGGAGCCGTCCTATATCTTCTGGCAACTGACCTCGAGACGGCAGGAGCCGAAAAGGGTTTTTGCCAAACTTCCATAATTGGCTCAGTGATAGCTTCATTAAATGGAAGTAAAGGTTCAAACACTGCAGAAGCACTTCTGTCAGAATATTAGACTGAAATACCGTTGTCGGAAGTTTGAAATCCAAAAAATCAGCCGCCTTACGGATAACAGTTTGGTGAGGAACCACATCTTTGGAGGGAACCTCTGAGGGAGGAGAGAGTTGCCATTCTGGTGATAGTTCCAAACCACTTGCTTCCCTTAGGTCGTCAAAAAAAGTCCTCTGACTCTTGAAGTTCTCCTTCCTCTATCTCAACCTCCCTATAACGCTGCTCCTCCAACAATCTTTGTGCTTCCTGCCTGGACCTTATCTTCGGGGCCAACGGAGTCATACATGGATCCAACGGAGTCGGAACCGGCATTGAACTCGGATCCAGGGGCACATTCGAAGTCGACCGAGGTCGAGCTGACGGCGTCGGAGATGGAGGAATCGACTTCAGTGTCGACGTCCTCGGCGCCGGGAAATGCCAAGAAGGGGCCAAAGGCATAAATAGCATAAAGGGAAATGGAGCATACCCTTGAGATACTCACAAATTGATCGCCATGGGACCCGAAGGTGCACCAGAGGGGTACATTGCCCTCGCAAAGATACCGTACATCGCATGAAGATAATGCGTCGGGTTTTGCCCTGGCCCAGGAAAAGGAGGGTACTCACCTGGAATGCGCTCAGGCATAGGCGTCACCGGACTCGGGCCTGCCGGCGATGGAGAAGGACTCGGCGCCGGCGACTGCGCCGGTGAAGCCACAGGAGAAGACACTTTCACCGGGGAAGGAGAAGGAGATACATAGTCCTCTCGATGTCGATGAGATTTCGAAGCCGATGGCTGAGCCTCCCCTTTATCCATACAGCGTTGAGATCCATGTCTCTTCTTTTTCTTATGCTTCTTGGATTTAGAAGCATGGTCCGAAGTCGACTTCGAGCCCGATCTTGACCTGTTCTTCGATTTCCTCCGACCTCTTTTTTCTTTACTCATCTTCGCCATAAACAGCTTGGCTTCCCTTTCTTTCAGAGCCTTCGGGTTCATCTTCCTGCAGGAAGGACACTCCTCGACGTCATGGTCCGATGACAAACACCATACGCATTCGTCGTGAGGATCTGTAATGGACATGTGTCCACTGCACTCCCTGCATGGCTTGAATCCTGATTTTCTTGACGGCATCCTTGAAAAGAGTAAAAGAAAGAACAGGATACAAACTGGAAACACAAAGTAACAAGCTAAGTCATCACGCCGACAAGGCTCACTTATGGATCCAGTGACATCAGGGAGGTGGCGAGCGGAGTCATACCTCTGTGACGTTGTCTACGTCCTCGTCGGCGTGGAGAGCTACAAAAGTTTCTGAATGTTGCTGGCGCAGGGGATATTCACAAGGTAAGGAATCCACTGGCAGATGTATCCATCAGAAAGATGGATTGTATCTCGATGTCATCAGCATTCGGAAGGTCCGGGTAACTCTGGCAGCAAGGCGAGCGAATGACACAATGTCATCTACTAACTACGAGGCTGCAGAGAACCCTGTGGTCTTGAAGCAGGTTAGCTACTGCTCTCTCAGAGATATCTCCAGACAGGGGCGTAAGAGACACTAAATTTCCGGGCGGGGACAAGGACAACCTTTTGGACTTTCCAGTGTCCCTATACAAATTGCCCATTGTCTGAGATGCTCCGTTAAATGAATACAATTGCTTAGTTTTGTAGTGAAACATTGATAAAGGGAGGCATGTACTCACAGTTTGCAAGTATGCTTTGTTATTTACATTCACAAAGTAATTAGACCAAATGTGAAAAAACATGTTTTTGAATCTTACATCTATATGCACCTAGCAAACAAAAGATTAGACGAAAAAAAAGAAGAAACTGAATGCTCTTTGCAACATTCCTAAACCTCAAAATGCGATTCGACTAATATTGGAGGAGACAGGCTCTAGGCACATAGAGCTATAAGAGCAGATTCGCACAACCTAAGAAAAACAAGCACTGGCATAGCCAATAGATCTCGCCTTTGGGACCTTATGTGTTTAGCCAGCACTTTTGGCAATGTTGTAAAGCATTGTGGCTGCTGTGCATTATGTTGAAAACTTATAATAAAAAGTGTTAAGCATTTTTGTTACCTTTATACAAACAAAGGCAACATTATATGCAACTGAAAAACCTGATTAAAAAAAGATTTTAACATAAACATTTTACTTTTTTTGTGCTTGCACTGCTGGCAACTACTTCCTGCCTGTTCTCATGCTTGTTTGTTATAATTTTTTTGTTATGGGGGGAGCAGGACATAAATAACGGGGGAGTGAATGAAAACAGTAATTTATTTAGAACACGAGCAGCGGACAGACACTAGGGGAGAATCAACAGATGCCAGATTCCAAGCGCAGACTGACGTGATGCTTAGGTGGTGCGCTGATGCAAAATGGTGGTGGTGAATGATGTGTGGTGCTCAGATGGTGACACTATACGGTTTGGATTGGAGGTATGTTGTGGATTGAGGAGTTTTGGAGTTGAAATATGTTGTTTGGTGTGTAATTATGAGGTGTGTATTGGAAATGTGTGTGGAGTTGAATTGTGTGGCCTGGAACTGTGGTGTTCTGTGAAATTATGCTTAGTGAAATTGTGTCATGGTGTGGAGTGCATTTTGCATTAAGTGCAGTATAATTGTGTAGCATATAATTATGTGGCGCTGAGTGGTATTGTGTGGGGTGTATGTTGCATTCAGTAGAGTGTAATTCTGGGACACGGAGTGGTATTTGAAGTGTATGTTGCATTGAGGGCAGTGTAATTATGTAGCATATAATTATGTGGCACTGAGTGGTATTGTGTGGAGTGTATGTTGGATTCAGTAGAGTGTAACTATGTGGTGTGTAATTATGTGGCACTGAGTGGTATTTGGAGTGTATGTTGCATTGAGTGCAGTGTAATTATGTAACATATAATTATGTGGCACTGATTGGTATTGTGTAGAGTGTATGTTGCATTCAGTAGAGTGTAATTATGTGGCGTGCAATATGTGGCACTGAGAGGTACTTGGAGTGTCTGTTGCATTGAGTGCAGTGTAATTATGTAGCATATAAGTATGTGGCAATATGTGGAGTGTATTATGTTGCATTGAGTAGAGTGTAAGAATGAGGTGTGTAATTATATGGCACTGACTGGTATTATGTGGAGTGTATTTACGTTGCATTGAGAAGAGTGTAAAATATGTGGCGTGTAATTATGTGGCACTGAGTGGTAATATGGGGAGTGTATGTTGTATTCAGTAGAGTGTAATTATATGTGTGTAATTATGTGGCACTGAGTGGTATTTGGAGTGTATGTTGCATTGAGTGCTGTGTAATTATGTAGCAAATAATTATGTGGCACTAAGTGGTATTGTGTGGAGTGTATGTTGCATTCAGTAGAGTGTAATTATATGGTGTGTAATTATGTGGCTGTGAGTGGTACTTGGAGTGTATCTTACGTTGAGTGCAGTGTAATCATGTAGCATATAAGTATGTGGCACTGTGTGGTATTATGTGGAATGTATTTATGTTGCATTGAGTAGAGTGTTGTAAGAATGAGGCGTGTAATTATATGGCACTGTGTGGTATTATGTGGAGTGGATTTATGTTGCATTGAGTAGAGTATAATTATGTGGCGTGTAATTATGTGGCACTGAGTGGTATTGTTTGGAGTGTATGTTGAATTGAGTGCAGTGTAATTATGTAGCATATAATTATGGGGCACTGAGTGGTATTGCGTGGAGTGTGTGTTGCATTCAGTAGAGTGTAATTATGTGGTGTGTAATTATGTGCCACTGAGTGGTATTTGGAGTGTATGTTCCATTGAGTGCAGTGTAATTATGTTGCATATAACTATGTGGCACTTAGTGGTATTTGGAGTGTATGTTGCATTGAGTGCTGTGTAATTATGTGGCATGTGATTATGTGGCACTGAGTGGGATTTGGAGTGTGTGTTGCATTGAGTGCAGTGTAATTATGTGGCGTGTAATTATGTGGCACTGAGTGGTATTTGGAGTGTATGTTGCATTGAGTGCAGTGTAATTATGTGGCATATAAATAGGTGACACTAAGTGGTATTTGGAGTTCATGTTGCGTTGAGTGCAGTGTAATTATGTAGCATATAATTATGTGGCACTGAGTGGTATTATGAGGAGTGTATATTGTATTCAGTAGAGTGTAATTCTGTGGCATGTAATTATGAGGCACTGAGTGGTATTGTTTGGAGTGTATGTTGCATTGAGTGCAGTGTAATTATGTAGCATATAATTATGTGGCACTGAGTGGTATTGTGTGGAGTGTATGTTGCTTCAGTAGAGTGTAATTGTGTGGCACTGAGTGGTATTGTTTGGAGTGTATATTGCATTGAGTGCAGTGTAATTATGTGACGTGTAATTATGTGGCACTGAGTGGTATTTGAAGTGACAATTTCACTCGTGACTCTTGTGTTTCTGCTGTTGTGGAGCACTTACCGTGGCTTATGTTTGAGTAACTCTTGATGTGGTGCACCAGTGTATTCATGTAAGTACAGCACTTATTGTTCATAGTGATAACATTTCTGGTTTGCTTCTGGTACGCAGCAGAGAACGGACAATAATTGCTGTCATTCTTAGCGTAAAGTGCCAAAAAGGCTGGTCTCCAGACGTGTGCTTAAAGGCCCAGTGGGTCTCCATATACTGTGAGCTCAAAGAAAGAGTTCCAAAACAGCGGAACAAGCCTGGAGAAGGTACATCCTTCTCATGTGGCTCTTCAAAATTGAAAAACTGGAACTGAGAAAAATGATTGACTAGGCAGATCATAGACCCTTGTGTGGGAAGTAAGGCCCAGTGCACTGTTAAATGAAGGAACCAAAGTAGAACAAGCACAGTGAAATATACAAAAGAAATTCAAGTGGACTCTGTCAGAAATAAGTAGTGAATGGTGTGAACGTGGCCACATCTTCCTTACTACTCTAATCACAGGCAGCAACAGCATTTTAGATATCTGCAGACTGAGCACAATATAGAGTGGATGACTCCTATACAACAAGATCTCAGTACGTGGTACAGTGTTTGCCTTTGTAAAATCTGGTTGGGCCCCACCACCACTTGAACTCAGCACAGACTTAAAATAGTTGGTATTATGTTTTCTGCTCATCATTTAGACTCTGCACTAATAATGTATGCATGTGCCAGATAGATTTGGGGATGGGGAGGGCTGCAAGATTAGTAGGGTGCAGACATTGTTACCACCACCTTCAATGATCCTCTCTGGCTAAAGTGGAGGCTAGGGACGTTTTTTGGGTTAGCATTCCCTGTAGCATACTCTTCCTGATAGCCACTTCTAGTTCTGTGGGGAGGCCACCGTAAATCGGGGTCAGGGTATGGAAATATCCAGTGTGGATCACCTAGGCCAGACTGCGGGAGCGAGAGTACCGAAGGCCATGAGGCCTTGACCTCTGCCTTTTCCCTTGCGCTCCGTCCCATTCCAGACTTTAGCGTAGACCACCGTATTCTTCTTTGAGGAGTAGGGAGAAAAGGGGGAATGGCGGAGATTGAGAGGATTCATTTTCCCTCCCTTTTGTTCCTTTCTCCCAACACTGCTTAGATTCATTGCTCATGACTTCGGTGGTTTTAGACCGATGTAAGAGGATAAGCATTGCAGTCTGGATTGTGGGTCATTTTGAGTAGACCTATAGATTCATGGTCACGTTTTCTGGGTGGCGGGTTTGATCTTCATCCTGTGAATTTACTAACAAGCTTTCCTATTAATCACAGCTTAGAAACACAGAGGGCTGACTTAGGCATTTTCTTTTAGAGGTTTTCTCTCTGGGTTTGGTCGATGGAATCTTGACAGAAACAGGGAAAGGGCCTGGAGCCTCTGGCTCTTCTATAATAGATTCTCTAATGTCAGGCAGTTGGCAGGTTGGAGAGGGGGGCACGGGTTGGTATGCGACTTGTGTCTGATTTGCCATTTGCCCAGGATCGTCTGCCAGAATGGTAGATATGGGTGTTTTTGCTTACATATGAAGTGGAAGTGCATCGATTGATCCTTGTTTCACTGGAATGGGTCTTTTGTTTGACAACTGTTACATGTATCTGCTGTAAGTGCATTCTGAATTGTGTGTGGATTTAAAAATGTAAAATTAATAGGACATGTAGGCCAACAAGTAGGTTTATCTTTTCTGTCCTCCACTCATGGAAGGATGCAACCAATACTGTATGAATTGTCCACCTTAAGGTGAGTGGATTGCAGAGCGTGGACATGATGCTTTTTGTGATCCTTTGAGGGGCATCGGTATCATTAGTGCAACCGATGAAGTGGCTCCAGTGCCCAGCAGTGGAAAGGAGGCAGACACATCACAGTTATGGCTTTTACTAACCAACCAGTGGTAATTATCCGCCCTAATGGCCGCCTCTTCTCCGGGGTGGCTCAGGTGAGGCAGGTGCTCGGGCTTGGCTGAACACTGGCGCGTGGGGGCGCAGAGGTGGCGCGAAAACACAACACTCAGCCTAGTGACTCCATTGCATGCAGAGGCTCCGTGTTTACTCAGAATTAATCACTCTGCTAAACCGTACCAATTGCCGCCTTGTCAAGTTGTGTCATGTCAGACGGTGAACTCATCCGGGAGGTTGTTTTTTTTTGTTTTGTTTTCTAACATTCATGAGCGTTGTTCATTTATTTCTGTTTCTTTTCGTCCTCCGCTTGAACCCGCGCTGCAAAAATAGCAAAGAAGGGCCGACTGTGGCTGTGAATTCATTTCAGAGTTTCTGGATATTTTTCACTGCTAAGGAATTCATAACAGATAAACAAGGAGGAGCACTGGGCGGGCAGGCCAAACTCCCCCAAACAATGACAGGCTGCAGTCTCTGCAGAGCAGACAGTTCTGCATTCTTGTGGTTTCTAACCTGCACATGCTAATGTGACAGGGCTGACGTGAGGAAAAACAAGCACGCGTGCCTTGCAGCAGGGGAGGGAAGAGAGGAGGGGGCCTCCGCGATTCACTTGCGGGAGGGAGCGACTGGCGCTGCGATAATTGCTGCCATATGCCAGCCGCTCGCTCCCGAGAGGAGATCGCCAAACGTGCACGCGTTGCAATAGAAAGCAATGCAACACGTGCACTTTTTGGGGAGAAAAGCTCATTGACGATATGAGGTGCTCTCCTATGCAGGGCATACGCGCTGCATAGGCAAGACCTAAAAAGGACTAAAGAAGATGCCCAGCAAAGTAGACTGCAAAGAACAACTGACTTGGCCCCAGCCCTACCGGCCGTTCTATAGTTTCCGGGGATCCTGTACCAAAAATCATCTTGTTCTGCAGCCAGCAATCTCCAGGACACCTGGGAGGACTGACTGCCTTCAACAAAGACCGGATCTCCTGGGAACAGCAGCCCTGTTCAAAAGTAACTCCGAAAACAGACTCTGAGTCTGCTGAGGACAAAGAAACCAGACGCCAGGAACTACCACTGCACCCATCACCTACGGCCTGAGTTCGAGTGCCCACCAGTGCCAGTGAGGATCCCCAGCCTTCCAGAGCCCGGGTCCACCGTGACTCCCTGACATCGCCTGCAGCCTCTGCACGGAGACCCCCCCAACCGCGAGTGGCCTGGTAAGGTGAAATCTGACCTCAAAAGACACCTCTGGATCCAGCCGCCCTGCTCCCAGGATAAAAGAAACTGAGGTGCACCTACGTCTTCAAGCCCTCCAAACTTACCTGCCCAGCTGTTCGTTCCTCCCGGAAGTCTTCCTGGACCGAGCCTGCAGCTAAAAACCAAAACCGAAAATCCCTATTGAAAACAACAGGGCACCCGACGCCAAAACAGCACTCTGCACCCGGACGCCTCAGTGCCACTGAGGGTGCACCTTTTGTGCTGGCTTGTTTCTCCATTTGCCCTGAGCTAAAGCCCACAGCCAAGTGGCCTGCGTGCCAGCAACCACCAACCGGAGGCCCCCTATTCCCCATTGGATAGCATTGGGCCTCAACACTCTGCACCCAGCCGCCCTAGTGCCGCTGAGGGTGTAACAAGAGTGCAGCACTGACCCAGGGGGACCCATGAGTCTACCCTCAGAACCTAAACTCCCACTACCAATACCTGTTTGGAGTCTGAAAGCTCCAAACAGGAAGAGAATGAATTGTAATTGTCTGTTGACCAGATTTGCAGTACAAGAAATATTGTTTGTAGGTTAAGCTGGGATAAGAAGACATTGAGAAACAGTACTTGGGCTATGCTTCAGGGAAGAAAACAAAAACTTGGAGATGAAGTGAAGCCAGAATGTGTAGAGATGCGCTCATCAATGAAAAGTAAGGAAAAGGGGGAATATTTAAGCCAACCAACAGTAAGTAAGTGGGGGGAAAAGACACTTTATATGTGCCTCTTAGTAGCCACTTTCTAAAGAGTTTCACAGTGCCTGAAGCTAAGTTAGATTAAACGACGTGTCCACGATCGCACAACACTGAGTGGAGCCAGAATTAGAGTAAAAGGTTTCCCCCTCACACTGGCTGTATGTAGTCAGGACCTTATTTTTTCCTCTCATTAAAAACAGCATTATTCAACACAAACAGAAACGAGTAAGAGAAACTCTCAGCAGTATCAAGGGCAACAACTTCCGTTGTCTTGGAAGAGAGAAACTAAAATATGAGTTTATCTGAGAACACAATGTTTTAAACAAACATATCACTTCTTCTAAACTATGGAGATAACTGAATGCTAGCGACAATGGTAGTTTCACATACGCAAAGAAAAAGCAATGAAGAACACCACAAAAATTAGTCGACATTGGCAAATGTGAACTTTATAGTATCACTGTGGAAAATGAGAACATGTGTACATTACAGCATCACTGAATACACTGAGCAAAAAAAGTGTTCTACTACTCTTCTTTGGATAGCGTGCATCTAGGCAGGCGATCATTCATTTAGGATTCTAGAAACATAGCACCTGCATGCTGTGGTGGGGTACTCTGTTCAGACTGTGTTTAGAATCTAATATTATCTTTCATTAAAGGGGCTAATATTTATTATGGCTTTGTGCTAATTTGAGCTATCATGAACGCTAATAGCAAAGACAATATGACGTACTGGCAGTGACATCTATTATATCTAATCTTAAGTAAAGGTATATCACTGTAACAAAGTTCACTGAGGATTCATGACAGCTATCTGGTGTAGTGGGGTCTCATTTTACGTTTTTGCACAAGGGCCCATGGTCACCAAGTTATGTAACTGGGGGGAACAGATGTCTCCATACAATAATGCCTAGACGACACCCTAATCTACCTTAACACGTCTTCACCAATGGACACGCTCGTTCTGTACTTGCTAACATTTACAACATTTAAAGAACTTCTTTATTCTAAATCCACCAAAAAATAATTCAATTTGTTCTTCTCCAAGGACAAAAATTCTTACAAACATAACCTGCTGAAGCAATTACACATTATTATCATCAATATTTAAAGATTTGTAAGGCGCTACAGCTACTCAATAGAGTGTCCCGGCGCTAAGTAGCAAGTCTGATCCCTAAATAACAGAGGAACTAAAACGCAGAACCAAGGAGCCAGGCCTTAAGAAGTGTCTTAAAGGTCAGAATGTCCCTGGAAGGAGGGAGCTGAACTGAGAGAGCATTTCACTTCCTGGCGGCCAGATAGGAGAAGCAGCTACCGCTCCACTTTTTTTTAACTGAAATGAGGAATTACTACCAGCAAGGCGTTGGATGACCGTAGAGACCGAACTGGGTGGTCTCTACGGTCTGTTGACAAATACTGAGGTCCTTTGTGGTAAAAAAGCTCTGTGTGCCAGAACCAAACCTTTGAACCTCACACATTTCATTTATAGGCAACCAGGGCATTTCCTTTAGGCCTGGCTGAATGTGGGCTCTCTTTGGAAGGTGTAGTAAAAGCCTGGCATCAGCATTCTGCACCAGCTGTAATCTCTGCAGAGAGTTAGCATAATCCAGCCTTGAGGTCATCAAGGCCTGGATCACTGTTTTCTGCTGTGGGAGGAGTAAGAGGAATGTTAACTTTTTGCAGGCGGTGGAGTGGTGTGGCTCACTGGTTAGAGGCGACAGACCCGGAAGCAGAGGACGGCCCGGGACCAGGGTTCAAATCCCGACGCGGCAGGGTCGTGGACCAGGGTCAGCGGACTCGATAATTCTCGCCTCGGTGCCTACTCTAACCAGGGATCACACTCAGCAACTCTGGGCATTAGCTTGCCTCATCTCCACACCGGCCCCCCACATACGCCGTGGATGCCTGGTTTCACCCTGGAGATACCCAGTAGGGTCCATCTCACAGGGAAAGCCAGGACGGGTTCCCCAGCGGTCTACAGCGTGGAGATACCCCATGTGGGGTGATTCATGCGCTTTACAAGACATCATTACATTACATTACAGGCCAAAGCAGGTGTCTACTACACCCCCCTCCCACCTGGGCGGCGAAAAAAGCAGTTTTACCGAATTGTACACCAAGGTTGCGCTACGATGGTAGGGAGAGGTGGCGGGGATATCCTTGGGCCAATGGTCATAGTCCCAGCTGGGCGGGATGGGGGGCCCAGAGCGCAGAATTTAATTTCTGTCTTGTTAGTATTACACTGGAGGCCACTATTGCGCATCCACTGAAACACAGACGTCAAGCAGGTCTGGAAGTCAAGCAGTGCATTAGGTGAATTTCTGTCATTTGTGAGGAGCAGTTATATATCATCTGCATAAGATATTGTCTGTACTCTAAAATATTCAATTATGGGTGCCAAAGGATTCATATCCACATTGAAAACAATGTGGGACTTAGTGCAGACGCCTGAGGGACCCCATAATCAAATGGTTTATGATCAGAGGCAAATGGGAACATCCAGACATCCAGACTGTCTGTCAAAAAGAAACGGAGCTATGCCAAAGAATAACGGCAGACACACACATGGCTTTGAGCTGCTGCAGGAGTATTGAATACGAGACCATGTCAAAAGCCACATATAGATCAAAGAGGACCAGAGTCGCGTACATGCTTCCCTTGATCTACCACTAGCCTAATTGCATCTGAGACCTCTAACAGTGTGGTATTGGTGCTGAAACCTGGGCAAAAGCCCGACTGGGTAGGGTGAAGAAGAGCATTTTGTTCTCAAAAAGCAGAGACCTGCTTGTTTATGAGGCTCTCTAAAATCTTGGTAAAGTATGGCAACAGAGAAATGGGACAGAAATGTGCAAGGTTGGTGTGAGAAGTTGGCCTGGTATATAATGCTCACTAGTTCTAGTGATCACTTTGTACCATGCCAAGCAACCCTTATGATGATGGTTGTAATTCAACCTTGTAGACCAGTTATCCTAGTGGTAACGTGGACAAAGCAGTCTTAGGCTAAACTCTGAAAGGCATGTGAAGCCAGCTGTTATACCATACACAACCCCCTTGAATACCAAATGAAAGGGACACCACACAGATATATATTGAAAATATATATTGATTTATTAACTATTAAAATCCCCTGGACTCTTTATGAGCACAGAAGCACAAGCGTAAAATCACAAGACAGTTTAAAATACACAAAAGTTGCACAATATGGATGAGCCCTAGGGGCCACCTAAACCATATACTAAATAAGTGGTATAAGAGATACCAGGAGGAAAGTGAAGAGGCCTAGGGCCTTGGGAATCGCTGGAGCTATTCGAGACTGGAGTTAACTAAGTCGGGAAAGGCCCACGGGACTCGGGTGCAGTGTTCAAAGTGCACGCACTTCTCAATACAAAGTCTATGGTGCGTAAAAAGCACAAAGTTAGAAAGTTAGGAACCTTCCGAGTGACCTACGGAGCTGAAACTTAAAACACAGGCCCTTGGGATGTGTACCAGTGCAGGAGCACCGGCGGAGCTGAGTTACCTCACCCACAGGAAGCGGGTGCACAGGGTCGAAGATGTGTCGGGTTTCGTCACGCTGGTCGATGGTGCTTGGAGCAGGAGATGCTGCAGGCGGCTCGATGAGAAGAGTTCCGGTGGATCCAAGGGTGGATCTGTAGATGTGAAGACCTGAAAGCAGAGGGGACAGTGTTCAAAGTCACTAGCCAGTGACTGCCGTGGAACCAGAGTGGAACCAGGTGATGTCGGGTGCAAACAGGCGTTGTCGGGTAGCTTCTTTCTGCAGCCACGTGGATACCCGGGGTCGAGGACGTCCAGGAGTCGGTCACGAGCTGTCCCACGTAGGCCTCTCGCTGTTGGCGGTGTCGGCGACCTGATCGGAGCAAACAGGCCTTGGCAAATGCAAGCCACGCAGAAGTTGAAAGATGCTGTTCACTCGGACCAGCAAGGTCAGAGCGGGTGCTCCTTTTCACAGGAGCTTGGGTAGGTCTGGAGCAACCAGACCTGCTGTTTAAATCTTCGGGTTCGTCGCCAAGATGGCCGCTGGCCGCGTGGCTAGTGGCCGGGATGGCGCGTCGAGTGGCACAGTGCAAAAGGGCCCCACGCAGATCGTGGAGATGCTGGGGGGCTGATCTTCGGTGCAAGGGCTGCTCGGTGGTGGGGGTTCTCAGTCCCCAAAGCACAACGTCGAGGATGCCTCAGAAGCTGCGCAGTCAGCTTTACGAGTGTCTTCCAAGAGGTCCGGTCCCACGTCACTCGGTGCCTCCACGGGTCCCTTCTTTGCAGGGACTGTGGATCGGGCTCTGAGAGGTCTGGGAATCTGGTTCTTGTCGGGCTCTGGGCTCGGGCTCCGGCGGGAGGCGGCGGCAAAGCAGACGTCGAGTTGCTGGTTGGTACCTGTGTTCACAGGGTGGTCACTCCTTGGCCACAAGGGAGATTCTTCTTCAGTCTTCTGTGCAGCAGAATGTCGAAGTCCAGTCTTCTTCTTAGTTTAAGTTGATTTCGGGATGATCTGCTGTGCAATGGCACTGCTCCCCCTCTTATTCCAATCTAGGGGGTGGATCACCTACTAGGTCCCTCCTCTGGGAGGAACCAGGAAGGGGGGCGGTTACACCCCCTTTCCTTTGTCCAGCTCCGCGCCAGGACTGGGGCTGGAAGGCCCCAGAACCGGTTTGGGCTGGCCTATGCACGGGGACACCTTGTGTGCCCCGGGCATGTCTGATTCTTTTCAGCCCTGTCCTACCTAATACACAAAATCCTGTCTGGGGTGGTGCTCGCACCTCCCAAGGCAGGAAACCCTTTGTCCAGGCCACCATCTGCCGAGTTTCGGTCAGCAGCAGGAGGCCAGACTTGTGTCTGTGGTGGCAGCGTCCATTTTGTGAAGCTGAGGCTCTGTTTAACTTTAACCGGGGTTAAGGCTACGCACATGTCGTGTCCCTCTAGAAGGGTGGAATGCTATCCCCGTCGCCAGAATTGGCGAGGGGATAGTATTCCAATTCGTATGACACCTTACTCGACATGTTTTGATAAAGCCAAACCAAAGATAGCATTTAACCGCGAGGATTATAATGCACTTAAGAGTATATGGTATGGCAATATCCCGGAACGGCTTAGGGAGTTGTTCCCGACAGCTGCAGACAGGCTCAGCTCATGCCAGAGCACCATCTCACATATTTCCAAGCACTCTGCCTCCAGGATTGATGAGGCCTTCCATAGGAGTGGCTGATAGGAACATATGTGTCCAGTTTAGGGTTAGGCACAGACATACTGTACCTAAGTAAGAGGTGGTTACACCGACTTACCCCAGCTGAGTGATCAGCCAGTTGTGTCAAATATGGAGGCCAGGCCAGGGGTGGCACAACACATGCTGCAGCCCCTGGTAGGCCTTGGCTACACCTATGCCCTGGGTACCTATGGTACACTGTTACAGGGGCCTATAAGGTGAACCAATTCCAATTGTGTTATGTACCTAAGGTACATGGAGTCCATTTTAAGGAGAGAGCAATCAGCCTGGGGCCCTGAATAGCAGGATCCCAGGCCAACTAAGTCAAAAACCAGCTAAACACCAGGCAAAAAGTTTGGGGGTAACCATAGTCAGATATCCACCTTCCTACATAACCCCCCCCCAAACGAAAGGAGATAAGGCTATCCTTGACCAGGTAAGCCTATATTGCCTAAGTGGCCATATAAGGAAGTACCAGCTCTGGCTTGGTAACCCCCTGTCTCATGGTCCACTAAGCAATCCCTCACCCTAAGGGTATCTGAGGGTCTCCACCATAGGGAATCTCTACCTGTGGTGTGTCTTTGCAAAGTCAAAGGCTGGTGTTGAGATGGAGTACTGAAGTGAGTTTCCTCTGTAGGGCTCAGCTTCCTCCAATCACTCTCCACCATGTGTGCCTTTCTTTCTCTGACTGAGTTGCACTGTGCTCTCAGGGTCAACCTCTGGCTACCTAAAGCTGGAGGCTGGGTCCCTCTGTTTGGCTTACTGGAGGGACAGGTCAGGTTTGGGCCCTTAGGGTCCCAGGTTTGGCTGTGCCCAACAATATCCATCTGGGGGAGGTCCCTAACTACTTTTAAGGGGGATCCCTCAGGAGTTTTTAAAGCTTGCACCTCACTAGGGCTACTAGTTTCGGTGCCCCTAATCTGCTGATGGGGGTGCTTTATTTGACAGGGGGCCCTTTGGGTCTCACTGTCCTTCTTGTCCTCTGCAGCCCTGGGCTGAGTAAGGCAAGGTAGAGAGGGGCAGGTTACCTGCTCCAGACTGGGTCCCACCTGAGAAGGGTCCACTGCCATCAGAGGCTCTGTTAGGCCAGGCCTAACAACCTCTGGGACAGTTCCTTCATCAGGGGTAAGATCAGTTCCCTGAGGAGGCTGATCCTTTCCTAAAGTCTGGTGGGAGGGAGATTTCTCTTCCTCCTCAATGCTCTCTGTTTGGGTGGAGTGATCCATCATTTCAGGCTTCACTACCCATGTATCAGTTTGAGTTTGGGCTGTGGCCATCACAGCCCCACCAACCTTTTCAGGAGGAGACTCAGTTTGGGTATGGGCTGTTATCAGTACAGCCCTGCTACTCTCTTCAGGAGGGAAGTTATCTAAAGATGGGGCTGAGGTTTGCTCAGCCCTCCCAACCTTTTCAGGAAGGACATCTTGAATTGGGGCTGTAGCCATTACAGTCCCACTAACCTTTCCATGGAGATTTACCATTCTAGAATGGGTTTGCTGTTCAACCTCAGCCCAGGCTGAGATTTCCAAATCATTACCCAGTAGGCAATCTACAGGCAAGTTTGCTGACACTGCCACTCTCTTTGGGCCAGTGACACCTCCCCAGCTAAGATTGACTACTGCCATGGGATGATTGGTTTCTATGCCATCAATGTTTGTCACCTGATATCTGGCATCAGGTAAAAGTTGCCTTGAGGGGACTAGACATTCAGCCACCATGGTGATGCTAGCCCCTGTGTCTCTGAAGGCCTCAACTTTCAAACCATTGATGAGGGGCTCCTGTCTATACTTGCTCAAAGTGTTTGGGCAAGCTGTGAAATTGGCAAACCCCATGCCAGTCTCATAGACAAGAGTATCTGAGTTAGGGGACCTGGATAGGCCAGAGTCCACCTGTCCTCCAAAAGTAAACCCACCCAAATTCTTGGGGGTGCTCCCACCACCTGGGGGACCACTGCTAACAGTGACAGGAGGTGTTGGAGCCTTACCTGGAGGTATATTCTCCTTATTGCCATTCTTGGGACAACAGCTATCTGTTTTGTAATGCCCCACCTGTTTACAGGTATGACAATAAGGCTTTTTCTGGGATGCAGAAGTGTCTTGGGACCCACCCCCATTCTTGGAGTTTTGGGGCCCTGGGGAAGTCTTTTCCTTACTTTTATCCCCACCCTTCTCTTGAGGCTTGGTAGTCTCTTTCTTTTGGTCACCACCCTGGTTCTTAGGCCTGATCCTGGTTCTGACCCATTTGTCTGCCCTCCTACCCAATTCTTGTGGGGAGGTCAGATCAGAGTCAACCAGGTGCTGATGTAGAAGCTGATTTTGACAATTACTTAAGATTTGCTCTCTCATAATTAAATTATACAATCCTGTATAGTCAGTAACCTTACTTCCCAGCAACCAGCCCTCCAGAGCCTTAGTGGCACACTCAACAAATTCAGACCAGTCCTGAGTCTGTGTCTTCTGGGTATCTCTGAACATTAACCTGTACTGTTCAGTGGTTAAGCCTAACCCATCAATCAGAGCACTCTTCAGGACCATGTAGTTTCTAGAATCCCCATCACTAACTGTGAGGAGTCTGTCTCGGCCTCTACCTTCAAAGGAGAGCCACAAGATTGCTGCCCACTGCTCCTGAGGGATCTGCTGTACTCTGCAGGCTCTCTCCATTGCAGTAATCCATTTATGGATGTCATCCCCAGCTTTGTAGGGGGGCACAATCTTACTCAGGTTTCTATTATCAAAAGACCTGTCTTTATCCTTGTGGATATTGCTGCCACCAGTGGGTTCTATTACCCCACTCTCTCTAGGCTGTCTTGCTCTAGCAAGTTTCTCCTTAGCCAGGGCAACCTCTAACTCTTGCCTCTGGATCCTAAGCTCAGCCTCTCTCATCTTGGCCTCATGTTCCCTTCTCTGAGGGCTAGTCATCTCCTTTCTGGAGTGACCATGAGAGCCTCTAGAGACATGGGAGGTATTGGATTCACCTGAGTGATGCCTTCTCCTCCTATGGCCCTGGTTAAGTCCACCTGGGGGTCTGAATGGGTTGTTACCTGATTCATTCCCAAGTTGACTTAAGTTAGCCTGGTTCAGTCTACTGACCAGCACCTGACTATCTCTGTCATCATCTGACTCACTGCTTTCCACCTCCTCCTCCTCTTCTTCTTCTTCCTCTTCATCTACCTGAGGAGCTCCAGTGGTGGAGGCTTCCTCATCTACTAGGATGATAGGGGTAGGGGTGTCTACAGTGTCATCCTCTGAAGGATGGCCTCCTTCAGCATCCCCTGTGGGGTTTGCTTTAGAGGTCTTTAGAGCCTCAGACTGATCCAAGAGCTCTCTTAGGTGGTCTGTAGTAGGGGAAGGCCCTGTCTTCAGACCCCTTAAGACACAAAGCTGTCTTAATTCCTTAAAAGGAAAAATAGCAAACTGGGATGGTGCCCTTGGAGGGTCACTCTCAACAGGAGTAAGTCCACTGGACCCCTCTGTTCCAGACATTGCTCTAGTGTGGGTGGATGTGTTGCAATCTACCTACACTGGTGTTTACCTACTAAACCTATCTAGTAGTTGTAGCTAGGGTGTGCTACTCCCTTTGCTCTACAACAACTAAGTTCAGTAGAACTTAAGTATACTAGTCTTGTTTTATATGTACCTAGCAGGTACCTGTATGATCTTTCAAATGATAATCTCAAAGATTGTAATGGTAAAACAACAGCAAGCTCAGATCCCAATCCGCTGCTCACCAATGTGAGAAGTTGGCCTGGTATATAATGCTCACTAGTTCTAGTGATCACTTTGTACCATGCCAAGCAACCCTTATGATGATGGTTGTAATTCAACCTTGTAGACCAGTTATCCTAGTGGTAACGTGGACAAAGCAGTCTTAGGCTAAACTCTGAAAGGCATGTGAAGCCAGCTGTTATACCATACACAACCCCCTTGAATACCAAATGAAAGGGACACCACACAGATATATATTGAAAATATATATTGATTTATTAACTATTAAAATCCCCTGGACTCTTTATGAGCACAGAAGCACAAGCGTAAAATCACAAGACAGTTTAAAATACACAAAAGTTGCACAATATGGATGAGCCCTAGGGGCCACCTAAACCATATACTAAATAAGTGGTATAAGAGATACCAGGAGGAAAGTGAAGAGGCCTAGGGCCTTGGGAATCGCTGGAGCTATTCGAGACTGGAGTTAACTAAGTCGGGAAAGGCCCACGGGACTCGGGTGCAGTGTTCAAAGTGCACGCACTTCTCAATACAAAGTCTATGGTGCGTAAAAAGCACAAAGTTAGAAAGTTAGGAACCTTCCGAGTGACCTACGGAGCTGAAACTTAAAACACAGGCCCTTGGGATGTGTACCAGTGCAGGAGCACCGGCGGAGCTGAGTTACCTCACCCACAGGAAGCGGGTGCACAGGGTCGAAGATGTGTCGGGTTTCGTCACGCTGGTCGATGGTGCTTGGAGCAGGAGATGCTGCAGGCGGCTCGATGAGAAGAGTTCCGGTGGATCCAAGGGTGGATCTGTAGATGTGAAGACCTGAAAGCAGAGGGGACAGTGTTCAAAGTCACTAGCCAGTGACTGCCGTGGAACCAGAGTGGAACCAGGTGATGTCGGGTGCAAACAGGCGTTGTCGGGTAGCTTCTTTCTGCAGCCACGTGGATACCCGGGGTCGAGGACGTCCAGGAGTCGGTCACGAGCTGTCCCACGTAGGCCTCTCGCTGTTGGCGGTGTCGGCGACCTGATCGGAGCAAACAGGCCTTGGCAAATGCAAGCCACGCAGAAGTTGAAAGATGCTGTTCACTCGGACCAGCAAGGTCAGAGCGGGTGCTCCTTTTCACAGGAGCTTGGGTAGGTCTGGAGCAACCAGACCTGCTGTTTAAATCTTCGGGTTCGTCGCCAAGATGGCCGCTGGCCGCGTGGCTAGTGGCCGGGATGGCGCGTCGAGTGGCACAGTGCAAAAGGGCCCCACGCAGATCGTGGAGATGCTGGGGGGCTGATCTTCGGTGCAAGGGCTGCTCGGTGGTGGGGGTTCTCAGTCCCCAAAGCACAACGTCGAGGATGCCTCAGAAGCTGCGCAGTCAGCTTTACGAGTGTCTTCCAAGAGGTCCGGTCCCACGTCACTCGGTGCCTCCACGGGTCCCTTCTTTGCAGGGACTGTGGATCGGGCTCTGAGAGGTCTGGGAATCTGGTTCTTGTCGGGCTCTGGGCTCGGGCTCCGGCGGGAGGCGGCGGCAAAGCAGACGTCGAGTTGCTGGTTGGTACCTGTGTTCACAGGGTGGTCACTCCTTGGCCACAAGGGAGATTCTTCTTCAGTCTTCTGTGCAGCAGAATGTCGAAGTCCAGTCTTCTTCTTAGTTTAAGTTGATTTCGGGATGATCTGCTGTGCAATGGCACTGCTCCCCCTCTTATTCCAATCTAGGGGGTGGATCACCTACTAGGTCCCTCCTCTGGGAGGAACCAGGAAGGGGGGCGGTTACACCCCCTTTCCTTTGTCCAGCTCCGCGCCAGGACTGGGGCTGGAAGGCCCCAGAACCGGTTTGGGCTGGCCTATGCACGGGGACACCTTGTGTGCCCCGGGCATGTCTGATTCTTTTCAGCCCTGTCCTACCTAATACACAAAATCCTGTCTGGGGTGGTGCTCGCACCTCCCAAGGCAGGAAACCCTTTGTCCAGGCCACCATCTGCCGAGTTTCGGTCAGCAGCAGGAGGCCAGACTTGTGTCTGTGGTGGCAGCGTCCATTTTGTGAAGCTGAGGCTCTGTTTAACTTTAACCGGGGTTAAGGCTACGCACATGTCGTGTCCCTCTAGAAGGGTGGAATGCTATCCCCGTCGCCAGAATTGGCGAGGGGATAGTATTCCAATTCGTATGACACCTTACTCGACATGTTTTGATAAAGCCAAACCAAAGATAGCATTTAACCGCGAGGATTATAATGCACTTAAGAGTATATGGTATGGCAATATCCCGGAACGGCTTAGGGAGTTGTTCCCGACAGCTGCAGACAGGCTCAGCTCATGCCAGAGCACCATCTCACATATTTCCAAGCACTCTGCCTCCAGGATTGATGAGGCCTTCCATAGGAGTGGCTGATAGGAACATATGTGTCCAGTTTAGGGTTAGGCACAGACATACTGTACCTAAGTAAGAGGTGGTTACACCGACTTACCCCAGCTGAGTGATCAGCCAGTTGTGTCAAATATGGAGGCCAGGCCAGGGGTGGCACAACACATGCTGCAGCCCCTGGTAGGCCTTGGCTACACCTATGCCCTGGGTACCTATGGTACACTGTTACAGGGGCCTATAAGGTGAACCAATTCCAATTGTGTTATGTACCTAAGGTACATGGAGTCCATTTTAAGGAGAGAGCAATCAGCCTGGGGCCCTGAATAGCAGGATCCCAGGCCAACTAAGTCAAAAACCAGCTAAACACCAGGCAAAAAGTTTGGGGGTAACCATAGTCAGATATCCACCTTCCTACAGTTGGTCTTGTCTGCTGAGGGTTTGGTTTAAAAGAGGAATCAACTTGGCCTGCTTCCAACCACTGGGCACTGTGGGCCAATGAATTGACTGATTTAGACGTTGGTTTAGAACGGAGGTAATGGGTGTAAAACTGGCAGCAAGAATGTGAGGAGGACAGGGGTCATCTGGCTACCCTGATTCGCAGGCACTCAAGGCCGGAGCAGACTCCTCATGTGAAATCAAGCAAATTCCTGTAGCAATTGGCCACAAGAAGGCACTATTTCTACCTGCAGTGCTATGAGGTCACTGATCCTCATTGAGGCAGCATCCGTCAGATGTAAGGCATCCACAGCGGTTTGGATTTTAGTGTCAAAGAAGTTGCACAATTGGGTACATAAATTAAGAGAAGGTTTTAAAGGGTTAAGTATGGCTTCTGGGTTCAGACACTTTTTGACAATTTTAAATACCTCCCCGGACTTGTTTTGAGGCATGTCAATCTGATCTGTAAAAAAGGCAGACGGAGATTTCTTAATTGCACCATGGTCGATAGTTAGAGCCTTCTTGTAGAGCGCTTTGTCATTACAAAGGTAATGACGCCTCCAATCAGTTTCCATTTTCTTCCAGTGCTTACAAAGCACTTTAAGCTTCTCACTAACCCAAGGGGTTGACTGTCTTTTTCCTGAGGAATTTACATCAGTTTTTGATAGGTACAATGTAGTTTGCCACCTGTGTAAGACAGGAGTCGACCGACTGACATCAACCTCCATGTCCAACATCGTAGGTGAAGAGAGCTTGCTCAAGGCAAGACTAAACTCCACAGAAGAGACAGTCGCCCAATTATGATGCAGTAGAGAACAGCGAAATCCACATCCATGAGGGCCAAGGTACAGTGACCAATGGAAGTGAATGAGAGCATAGTCAGGTCAAGTCTGGGAACTAATGTTGCGTTCCGAAACTTGAGTGTTAGAAAATGGTGTCTAAGGTGTGACCCGTGATGTGAGTGGGCTGAGTCATAAACTGTGACATATCCCAAGATGACATATGCTCTGAAAGAAGTCAACCATGTGGGTCAGAAGATGCATCCAGATACATATTCGGGGCAATAAATCAGCAGGCCAGCCAGGATGGTATTAGCAGACAATGAAATACAAATGCCCATAGACTCCTAGACATTACTGACTTCCCGTCAATCTCACCCGCTGTTTTATCGCTCATCATCACGTTTGACTCTTCTGCATAAACAAAATCTTTAAAGTGGCAAACTATTACCTCTGGGTCCTAAGAGGATTTTGCTGTTCTTGTCTCGTTTCTACTCAAAATAATGACATGACTGGACTTCGGCCACGCCAGCCTTGTGGGCATCTCACAAGCCTGCCTCTTGCCACTGAAAACTGTCCTACATGCCAAACTAGATGTATGTCTTTATCTCTGAAATTCCAACACGTTACTCTAATTCCCATTGAGGTATACCGGCTTTTTAATTAGGTAATTATGACATTTAAATGTGATGCCTAGCCTACAAAACCACTGTAGGAAAGTAGGATCTGCTTTCATGGTTACCCCCACTTCTTGCCTGGTGTCAGTGTGTTTTGGCTGTAGTATGCTGGGATCCTGCTAGTCAGTACCACAGCAATTGTGCTTTCTCCCCTAAATTGGCTCTGGTAAGTACTTTGGTACATCCACAATTGGCTACTGGTGTACCCTTATAAGCAGCCGCGGCCGGCAGTGGGAGTACCTGCAGGGCGGTGACGAGAGAGGGGGAGGGGCAGGGTGGGGGGTAGTAATGTATGGATTACGGAGTTTTACAGGTAATTAAACATTTAAATAAAACGAATTTTGTTGCAAGGACTGCATCGCATTTGGTCAATTACATTTGAACAATTAGGATTTCAGGCAAAGGACAAAGGAGGCTTGGAGTCAGTAATAATACACAACAAGCTATCCATAACAGTATTCACACTGATTTAGCACAATGGTTTGACGTGTGAATCTATTCCATAGGTCGACGACATTTGATCCCTTTTAAGGAGATAATGGGATCATCATCAGGACGGTATGATTACATGCCTGAATGTGAAAAACTGCCTTCGGTAAAGTACACAGCCTCTCAGGCTAGAGGTCCGATTATGAGTGAGTATAGCTCAAGGCAATAGCTGGGATACTGCTGTCCTTCTAAGCTCAAAGTCAAAGTCAAAAGAACTTTATTCGAATGTTCATAGTAACATCCATAAAAGCACATTTCAGTAAATTTACAGTTAACACATAAAATTCATATATTACTAGGAATCACATAAAGTAATAGGTCACAGACAGAATATACAGTAAACATTTTTAAATATAAATAATTATATTGGTTAAAAAATTTTCTCTTGGCAACAACACAATTATCCCTCCATACTTTTCCTAAATTTGATTGCAAGTTTTAAAAAGCTGCATACAAATAAAGTGCAGTCACAACTTAGTAGTTGGAGGTAGTAAAGTGCTGGTCGGATTTGTGCAAAATTCAATTGTTTGAGAATTGGTTTTAGATATAACTTCTGTGGTACAAGATAAAAAGGGCCGATGAATAAAAAGTGTGCCAGGTCTTGCGGAGACTTATCGTCGCAGCCGCAAGGTGGCAACACTTGGCCTCGATGGGCCCCCCTCGGTACGGCAAATAAAAGATGAAATAAGTCTAGGCGAAACCTCGAAAGCAAAAAGCGATCATAACCTGACAGGGGCCGATACATTTATTTATGGGTAATACTGGTCGTCAATGCGGTCCAGTATGTCAGGCGTGGGTGGCCGGATCTAGGGAGTTCTGGTGCACGGTGCACCCGGCCACCCACGCTCGACGTACTGGACGGCATTGACGATCAGTACTACCTGTAATAAAACGTATCGGCTTCGCCATGAGCCTTGCTGAGGATCGTAGCCTTGCTCCTCATGCAGTCCCTATCCAGGCTCCATTGTGAGCTTAGAAGCACAGGACCATTGTTACTAATATAAAATCCTTATATCTGAGGTCACTGCACTTAAAACCTATAAGTCACCCCTATGGTAGGTCCTTCAGTCCTGAGGGCAGGGTACTTTGTTGTAATTGTGAGGGTGCCCCTGCATGAACAGGACACCCCTACAAACCCCAAAGTCGATTCTCCAGGCTTTGTAAGTGTGGTCAGCCATCTTAAGGTATATAGTGGACATCAGTCATTACGAGATGTAACTAAATACCGTCTGCACCGAATCTGGTCATGTTTGATATCAAACATGTTGAAATATACCCCAACATCGATTCCAGTACTGGAATTATGATCACATGTACTGAGGTGGAGGGCTCCTTAAGGGACCCCCCCTGTATTCCTGGTAACAGCCTTTCAGGTTCTGCCAGCAAGCTAGTGTTGCTGCCGACCAAACACACAATTCTGTCCTTCTCCTGCTGAGCTGAGCTCAAGCAGGGGAAGGTAGAACAATAGATTTCCTGTCACAGCGAGGTATGACCACCTCCCAGACAGGGTTTTGTCTATTGGGTCAGGGTGGGGGCACTTGCCAGCACCACTGAGACTGCTTGAAGGGCAGATTTGGTTTCTTTCTTGCATACTCTGGTTTAAGCCAGCTCAGGAATCCTTGGTTCCATTTCTGGCGCGAAACTGGACAAAGGACAGGGAGTATCCTCCCCTCTATCCTGTCCCTCCTTTGGGAGGGATACCCTTTCCCTAGGGTACTTAAGGGCTCTCCTGTGGGTGGGTCCTCAGATTCGTTTTGGAACAAGACTTACCTCTGAAACCAAGACACTCTTCAACTGTCTGGACACTTGGACTTCATTGGACATGAACCAAGACTGCATCAAGGAAGACTCCTGCTGCACCTGGTCTCACTGTTCTTCAAGTCTTCTGCATCATCTGTGTTTGTGCTTCATCCAGGGTCTCCAGAAAGCGTGTGGGTATCAAGAATATGTGAAGTAATCACCCTTGGAATAAAGGAGTCATCCCCTGCATTGGCAGGAACTGCAATGAAGCTGACCGGTCTGCTGCTCCTGTCGTCCTACTGATGTCCCAAGGCCCAGCAACACAGGTAGGGGTTCTACAGCTCCCTAGAAGCTTTACCTGCCTTCTCTGCAATATTGAAAACAGTATCCCTCATGGGAGCTGTTAGGACCGAACCCCTCTACACAACGTCAACTTGCCATTACCAAGGCTTGTTGGTTCTGCACTCCAGAGATCTTCAGGCTACAAAAACCGCCAGCCACCAACACCTCACCCCTCGAAGATCAGCGTCCTCACTGCATCCTCTGCACCGTGGGCCTCCATCTTTGGTGAGCTGCCTGAGGTCCTCTTGTGACTTCTGTGCCTTCGGCCTGTGATTCCCCTCAAGGGTCTTCCTTTGCTTCAGTGGGCTCCCCTGCTTGCTCAGAGCCTGCTCTGACTCTTCTGCACTTGGTGAGTCTCTTGGACCTTACTGGTCCCAACATTTGCATCTTTATGCTTTCCACGCCAGTTGCGGATACCAAGGCTTGTTGGTGCTCCTGCCGGATACTGACCACCTGGACACCGACACCCGACTTGGCACAGTTCGTGGTCAGCTCCTGGTCTTCCTCAGCATTGCCTGATCATCACAACTGCAGTGACCACGTCACTGTCTTCACTTCTGAACCTCCCGATAACTCTGGGCATTGTCTATCCGTGCCTCCTAGTCACTTCTGAGTGGCATAGACGATTTCTTTTCTGCTTGCAGGTTTCAACGTCATTTCACCCCTATGCACCCAGCTTACCTGCTGCAGGTAACCTGGTTCCTGGGACATCCACAAGTGGGGTGGCTCTCCAATCTCCTGTCTTCCAAAGGGTTTCTTCAGGGTCCTCTGGGGAGGGTCCGTCTTTAAAACTGTAACCCCAACTTCTCCATTGACTTCCACTGGGCACACAGTTGTGTTTCCACTCTGCACACAGCCTCTGTGGGGCTCCTAGGTACTTACTGTTGGACCTGGGGTTACCAGTCCACCTGGGGTAGCCTGGCTCAAGCGGTAAGGCCTATCTCTAAGGCAACTGTGCTATGCTTGCGTCACACACCACTACAGCAGTTCAGCGCCCATTCACTAAAAATGACACCACACCTTGCTAGAAAAGTAGAAAAGCTTTATATTCTCTTCAAATTAGCTTTTGGTTACCTCAAAATTCTGTTACATTTGCATTTTAGATATCACCGTCATTTTACATACTTTCATAAGCAGATCTTCCCTAATCATTTCCGTTTTTAGTCTAGAACAGGGAGATGCAAATCGTACATTACCATAGAGGACACAATGGAATTACGAATGCAAGAGGTACAAGGTCCAAAAATCGCTCTGCAGGAATTACACTACTGGTTATACGGTAGATTGCCTAGAATGCCAAAATGTAGGTCAGAAACGTTACTTCACACAAGTCATAAATACCTTCTACAAACAATTCAGAAAGGCAGGCAATACTTTGGGGCAAACAGATTTCCCATTGATCATAAACCCTCCTACCTAAGACTGGCAAGACTCAGTTCCCCCAGCGTGATTGGTCCGTCTCTGCTTCTAGACAGGCATGGCCATCTGGACCCTTTGAAAATGTACCTCCCACTAGCCACCCTGTCCCCAACCCACCACTGGGGAGTAGTCTTACTGAGGATGACTGGTGGGAGGTGATACACTCCCTCGTTACGTTCCTTTTTGTTATGAAACTCTGCTTGTTAGAGGCCGGCTGGCCTTACAGTCTCGATGTCCCCTAGACCAAGCAGTCAGACCACAGTTCTAATCCAGCAAGGCTCACGTTGCGCTCACACGTTCACCCCTCTACCCGCCTTGTGATTCCCTGCTTACTTCGGGTGTGGCGCCTCTACAGGAAAGTCTTGACCTGGAGAGCACTCGACCGAGTCCCCGCGCAACCTGAGGGACTCTAACAGCTGAATTCACCAAAATCCGGCCAAGAAGGGGGGGGGGGTGGGGGGGGTTAATTCGTGCCTTCGCCCTCAGCCCGCTATACGAGGAAGTACTCTGTTCCGGTCCGGCCTTCTCGCAGCCCGCCCCCCACCTTACGGCGCCTCGCCTCCTGCTGACGTGCCGGGCGGAGCTTCACAGGACCTTCGCTGCAGCCCGCCCCTCACCTTACGGCGCCTCGCCTCCTGCTGACGTGCCGGGCGGAGCTTCACAGGCCCTTTGTTTCCTTAGTAACCAACGCGGAAGCCGCTCACCAGGACGCCCAGACTGCTCGCTTTTCTCAGCAAGGTTAGATGAGTAGCGGTGAGTGCCGACCAGCGCAAGTTAGTGAGGCGCTACGCAAGATCTGTTTCTGGTGAACCTCCTATTGTCTCTATTCAGTATTAGTTCAGAGAGTTAGCACAACAGGCAGTTTCACACCCTCTAGCTCCCGGCTTATGGTCCTCCACTCTCCTGACCAAACCGGGTTTCCTTACAAGGGGTGCCTCACGAGTATCTCACTTGGAGTCGAAACCAAGAGCAGGGCTAGATCATCTGACAAAGGGGGGCATCAGCGAAAGGGGGGACAGGCCTGAAGACAATCAATTCTCCCCTTCTGCGCGCCAACCTCTCCTCTCAGAAGCCTTGACTCCTGTCTGTTCCTTCTCCTCACTGACTGGACGACCCAAAATGGCCGCCCCATTCCACCTTTATAGTCTGGGCCAAGAGAGTCCAGAAGGGTCCAGCAGGTTCTAGAACCCCTCATGCAACTCTATGGCCCCAGGTTCTGAAGTGATTTGGGCATGCTACCATTTTGTGTCTCCCTACACTCCCTCCATTTTATAGGAGCACCTGCGCTACATTACTAATAAGTAATAATGAGGCGCCCTAAAACCTAGGGTCAACACCAGAAAAAAAAAATGTAGTGGACATCCGGAAAAATACAGAGGCAAAACGGGGATGAAATAAATAATAATTAGGAGGGACCACCAAAAGGGCTGACAGGTTTAACACTTACCTTAGATGGTTCCTTGTGTCAACGGCTCATCTGAGTCTTCCGGGCCAAATCCTGTTCTCCTTTGATGTTCGCATTCCACTTTCTTAGTATATAGTTTGGTCTCACCCAGGAGATCAGGGTATATTTGAGATACTTACCTGATTATTTTGAAGTATTCTTGAGTTTATTGTAAATATCTCCAGGTAGGAGATATACCAATGCATTAGTGATTGTGTTGTATAATAAATAGACTTTTTTAAATAAAACACTGTATGGTTCTTTTTCATCTAGTCTATTATGTTGATTAAATGTGGTAAAACAAGCTGCTTTACGCTCCTTCATGATAAGCCTGAAGGCTGTTCTCCACAGCTAACACGTTGAGAGCTTTCTATGGTTATCAAAGGGCACTAAAATCACCATAAGTGTTGCCTGGATTAGTGCAAGGTGCATCACTTGAATAAGTGTGCACCATACAGTAAGCCAACCTCCTACAACCATCAACACCACTTCTCCATTAAATGTCTCCCACCAAGGCACAAGTCCTATAAAAAGAAGTGGGGCACTAACCAAGTTAGTCAGTATGTAAGTGACATCACAGCATGTGACATCGCATGTGGCATCACAACCCATGATCTCACAGGAAGAGATATCACAAAAAAATGACATCAGATTCAAAGACCTCACATAGTTAAAGCAGGTCCATCATGAGTACATTTTAGAGCATTACAATCTATACTACTATTATAAAGAGAGAACTTGCACCTTTTGGCAAGGTAAACTCGAAAACTACACCACCAATCTGAACACCCAAGACATCTTAGAAAACCTCAGGGCAAGCAGAAGGACATAGGCTACATAAAAATTAAAAAAAACGTTGTTTAAAACATTTACTAATAAAAATAAAGTAGTCCCTTGCAAGTAGCGCCGGCCGCGACGTATGCGTGAGGGGAGTAGCGTCGTTCACAGCAACAGGAAGAGCGAGGAAATGAGTAGCGTCTGCGTGAGGGGAGGAGCGGGAGGAGCGGAGTTCACCAGCAACAGCAAAACGGAGCAGTGAGAAGCGGAGGAGCAGTGGCAGCGCGGGGAGGTAAGTCGGGACCTTGGGGGGGGGGGGTTTACAAAGCCGGTGCAGGAGGCGGGAGGCGGGCAGGAGACTCGAGGCGGGAGGCAGTAGGCGCTATGCGCTATGCTCAATGCTCAATGCTCAATGTCGGGTCGGGGCGGGGGGCGGCGGGAGGCGGGCTCAAAGCGGCGCTATGCGCTATGCTCAATGTCGGGTCGGCGTGGGTTGCGGGGGGCGGCGGGCGGCGGGCTCAAAGCGGGAGGCGTTATAGCCAATGTCACGGCGGGAGGCGGGAGGGATGCGGACTGGGCAAAGTGGGGGGGGGGTGCGGTGCGGTGCGGTGCGGTGTGGTGCACAGAGGCTTACAATGCTGCCCCCAGCCCCTTTCTGCCCCAGGCAACGCTGGGACGGGCTGCTAGTATTTAATAAATTAGATTTCACGTCAGAGCTGTGCCAAAAAAGGTAATGCAACCCCGACACAGAGATCCTTTAGTTACTTGGAGTTCATAAAGTGTAATTCTTCTAATACAGAACAGTGGAACTTGAAGGCACATGAAGGGCGGTACTTGAAGTCACGTGAAAGGGAAGCCTTGAAGGCACATGAAGGGTGGTATTTGAAGTCACATGAAGGGCAGGACTTGAAGGCACTTGAAGGGCGGTACTTAAAGTCACATGAAGGGCAGTACTTGAAGGCACATGAAGGGAGGTACTTAAAGTCACATGAAGGGCAGTACTTGAAGTCACGTGAAGGGCAGGCCTTGAAGGCACTTGAAGGGCGGTACTTAAAGTCACATGAAGGGCAGTACTTGAAGGCACATGAAGGGAGGTACTTAAAGTCACATGAAGGGCAGTACTTGAAGGCACATGAAGGGCAGTACTTGAAGGCACATGAAGGGCGGTACTTAAAGTCACATGAAGGGCGGTACTTAAAGTCACATGAAGGGAGGTCCTTAAAGTCACATGAAGGACAGTACTTGAAGGCACATGAAGGGCGGTACTTGAAGGCACATGAAGGGCGGTACTTGAAGACACACGAAGGGCGGTACTTGAAGGCACATGAAGGGCGGTACTTGAAGTCACATGAAGGGCAGTACTTGAAGGAACATGAAGGGAGGTACTTAAAGTCACATGAAGGGCAGTACTTGAAGGCACATGAAGGGAGTTACTTAAAGTCACATGAAGGGCGGCACTTGAAGGCACATGAAGGGCGGTACTTGAAGTCACGTGAAGGGCAGGCCTTGAAGGCACATGAAGGGTGGTACTTGGAGTCACATGAAGGGCAGAACTTGAAGGCACATGAAGGGCGGTACTTAAAGTCACATGAAAGGCAGTACTTGAAGACACATGAAGGGCGGTACTTGAAGGCACATGAAGGGCGGTACTTGAAGTCACGTGAAGGGCAGGCCTTGAAGTCACATGAAGGGTGGTACTTGGAGTCACATGAAGGGCGGTACTTGAAGGCACATGAAGGGCAGTACTTGAAGTCACGTGAAGGGCAGGACTTGAAGGCACATGAAGGGCAGTAATTGAAGAGCGTGTCAGGGTGAACACTGGATTTTTTTAGCTGGTTTTCACCTGTCTCCACTGTCGAGGGAAATATACTTCTAAGACACATTTAAGATGCGTGTCATGGCTGCAGGCTCATCCTCATAGGATTATTTACAACAAGGGGTGGTGATGGAACAGACACTCTGTTCATCACCACCCCCCTTTTCTGAATCGTTTTTGGCCACTATAGGTGTGGCAGGGTATACTCAGACATGAGTCCCTTTCTCACTGCTCCATCAGGATTCAAGCAAGCCGGGCCGAAGACGGCTGAAATGCCAGAAACCGGTCCCCGGTAGCTTGTCTCCTTTCTGGTGAAGAATTGGCTTGGTAGTTTAGTCTGCCCTGTTCCCATGATGCACTGGGCCAGGGACAGACTGATTTGCATATAGCCAGGTTCTGAGCTGGGATGGGGCAGTGAGATAAATAACGGTGATGGATCAAGCCCTGATCTTTGGACTGGGTAAGAGTGGTCTGCTTAATTCAGACACTCTGTTCATCACCACCCCCCTTTTCTGAATCGTTTTTGGCCACTATAGGTGTGGCAGGGTATACTCAGACATGAGTCCCTTTCTCACTGCTCCATCAGGATTCAAGCAAGCCGGGCCGAAGACGGCTGAAATGCCAGAAACCGGTCCCCGGTAGCTTGTCTCCTTTCTGGTGAAGAATTGGCTTGGTAGTTTAGTCTGCCCTGTTCCCATGATGCACTGGGCCAGGGACAGACTGATTTGCATATAGCCAGGTTCTGAGCTGGGATGGGGCAGTGAGATAAATAACGGTGATGGATCAAGCCCTGATCTTTGGACTGGGTAAGAGTGGTCTGCTTAATTCAGACACTCTGTTCATCACCACCCCCCTTTTCTGAATCGTTGTTGGCCACTATAGGTGTGGCAGGGTATACTCAGACATGAGTCCCTTTCTCACTGCTCCATCAGGATTCAAGCAAGCCGGGCCGAAGACGGCTGAAATGCCAGAAACCGGTCCCCGGTAGCTTGTCTCCTTTCTGGTGAAGAATTGGCTTGGTAGTTTAGTCTGCCCTGTTCCCATGATGCACTGGGCCAGGGACAGACTGATTTGCATATAGCCAGGTTCTGAGCTGGGATGGGGCAGTGAGATAAATAACGGTGATGGATCAAGCCCTGATCTTTGGACTGGGTAAGAGTGGTCTGCTTAATTCAGACACTCTGTTCATCACCACCCCCCTTTTCTGAATCATCCTCATAGGAGGCTGCTTTTAGAGAGCTCCAGCAGGGCCGGTCCTAGGCATGGGCGGTATGGGCAGCTGCCCAGGGCCTCGCACTCAGGGGGCCCGCCGCCGGCCCCACAGAGTTGCCCGCAGAGCAGAGGGCCCGCGGCCCGACATGAAATGCACTCGTGCTCGCGCAGGCAGTAAGGCAGTTAGTGTCCAGTGGCGTAGCTAGGGGGATGCGGGGGGGCAGTCCGCCCCAGGCGGCACAATTTTTGAGGCGGCCACGGGTGTGCTTCTGGCTGGCGCTGCAGAGGGACGTCACATCCTGTTGCTAAAGCGGGTCTAAGAAGTAGTTGTGGAGAAAGTCTAAAGTGGCAGGTGGCTAGTGGTTTGCGAGAGCCGTTTGCGGGGGCCGCCGCAAATGTATTTAGTTATGGCACTTGCTTGCAGCCAGTGTTGCACTACCTGCTGCAGGCAGCTTGCACTAACCCCGCCCGTGCTGGCGCATGCTGTCACCGTTTTGTGTACCCCCAATTAATACCGGAGCCCAGCCGAGGGAGTCGAAGAGGGCCGGAGTTTGTAATCCAGTTGCAGCAGCTGCCAGGACTGTGCCCACTTGTATGCAAGACGGAGGTCTGGTCTAAGCATGAGCGAATTTTGCGGATCTCGCGTTCGCGAATTTTGCGGATTTGCGGATTCGCAATCCGCAAAATCCGCGAATTCCCGCGAATTTGCGGATTTTTTTTTTTGTGTTCGCCCGTGTTTCTGCCAGTTCGCGAGGGTTTTGTACACTTTCGCAAATTGCGAACTTACCTGTCGGGTCGCAAGTTTCGCGAACTTGTTGTTTCTACGTGTCCAGCCTGTTTGGGACACTCTTCTTCATCACTGCCACTCTCTGTCACCACTGCCACTCTCTGACTACTCATGCCACCCTCTGGCCCACCCATGCCACCCTCTGTTTTATCACCACACCCTCTGGTTGTCCAGTGTACATTATTTTCGGCAAAGCAAAGCACACCTTCCCTGCCTCAAGTGACCTGAATTAATTTGGGGCTGATTAATGTGTCACAGAATATTTTTTTAGCTGGCACCTGCTTCCTTAGTGCGCCCTGATTAGTGATCTTTTGCACTTGCTAAGTGCTTTCATTGTTGCAAAATTAGTTACAACACCTGCCCTGCCCCAACTGACAATAATGAATTAGGGGCTGATTAATGGATTTTAACTTCCAGCCTGGCTCCTGCTTGTCTCCCTTAGCTGTAATTCAGGACCTTTGTGGCATATGTGTAACTATTCTGAGGTTCAGAGCAGGGTCACATAATAGTTTCAACTGGCAACTGAACTCTGGAGGGGCCCCTCAGGAAGCACTACAGGAAATGGCTACTAATGATGAGCCTGAACTTTTGAACCTGGTAAGTAGTTACTTTCAGTTTTGCTAAGATCGTATTTCTGCAATTTTGCACTTATTCGCGGGGCGCGAACTCACGCGAACTCACGCGAACAGTGCGAGCAGTGCGAGCAAAATCCGCTGCTCGCGGATTTTGCGGGAGATTCGCAAATCTCGCGGATTGCGGATTTCCCGAAAATCCGCAAAATCCGCGAGCGGAACGGATTTTCCGCCCATGCCTAGTCTGGTCTCACGGGGCCCTGTTTTCCGGAGGTATGTAGGACAGCAATAATATCATATCTTTTGGGCCTGGTTGAAACACGATATTTTCAGTGGTGCTTGTGCTAACAGCGTCGCTCATATCAAACTCTTTCTGCCGCGCATTAATTATGCCGTCTGAGATTCCTGTATTTTACTTAATATCCATGCGTTCACTTCTCGCGTATCCATGAGTCGTCATGTCTTGGTGGAGCTTGAGCTTCTGAAGGGGCAGAGGTCTTAGGTATATTCATTCATGCTATGGTGTTGATTGTATTAGACAAGGTTTCAGATTGCTATGTGTGGCACTTTCACTTTCAGAATTTCATTGTGATTATGAGTGACATCATAGCTGCCAAGGTTACAGATTGCTATGTGTGACATTTTTATAATGTCAGTGTAATTATGAGTGACTTTCCAACTACTATGAGTGACACTTTCTCCCGAACAAAATCAAGCAATGTAAACGAGGGAAACATTAATATTAGGAAATTACACCCATTATAGCAACAAGAAACTCTAAGAAGATGTTAAAATAGCCAGAAAGCACCAGAAATGGAATGGCACTCACATAGCTAGGGATCACAATTCGGCAGCAAAGTGTAATTTTTATCAAAAAAGACACATTGAGCCATTTAATAAAAATCAATTTGCTGATTACAGTAAGGCCCCACCAGCTATTATTAACCTGTGGCTGAGAGTAAGTTGCGTGGCTATTTTAAGCACGTAACATTATAGTACAATGAGGCATGATTGGGAGGGGGGTTAGGACAAGCCTCAGGAGAAGAGGCTGACTGAGCTGCACATAGCTCATTTTAGTAGGCAACAAAAATTATGTTTGTTGTGGTAGAAGAGATTCCTTCGATTATTTTTGGGACTTAATTTCCATGCAGTAACAGTGCCCTTATGTTAGTGGATTCTGTGCAATATGTTACATTATATATATTTGATTACCGCCAGGAAAGCTGGAGCAGGGTTTACTCGGGACTACTCGGTCGGTGAGTTGGAGCACGGAGCACACGGTGCTTACGGAACTGGCCGGTGGGCGGGCGCATGAATCCAGGCTGAGTCCTGTGCCCCGAGCCAGAGCCTGAGCCGCGAGCTCTGAGCTCCGAGCACCGGCCCCCGCTCCGTGCTCCTGAGTGAACAGGAGAGAGGCAGCTGCAAGGTGTTTAAGCACACCACCTCCCGGACTCACCTCACCCTGCTACGGAGACTGGCTGACTCCAGTTCGCTCACCCTCAGATGTTAGCCTGCCGAGACTGGATGTGTCTGCTGAGCAGCTTTCTGCTAGTGGAGAGCACGAGAGGAGGACAAGAGGAGCTTTTGCCTGCAAGGCTGCTGTGAGGAGGTGAGCAACTGCAAGGGGTACGAGAGACATCGCAAGCTCCTGCACAAGCCCTCCTCCCAGCGGAGACATTGTGCTGGTGACTTGGCGGCGTGTGGGGGCTGCGGGGACACGAGCGGAACAACAGGTGGGCTCTGCAGGTCTCCCCCGCCGCTGCTGCACCCTACCATCCGCGCGCGGCCGCCGAGGGGGAAGACCACAACCACCAGCGCTCCCCGCGGCTGACCCCGCCAACAGGGATTCCGCGCCAGTTGGCGCTTCGAAAACAGGACGGAACTCCTGGGGCGCGGCGCGGGCGCAGCCGGGCTAAGCCCGGGCAAAGGGCGGGCCGTCTGTGGCCGTCCGGGGCAGGAGGAGGCAAGGCTGGGCCCTCCCTCTTACGTCAGACCTGAACATTGCCTACAGGTATTTATTCACAGCCCCGGTAATCGAGTACTGACTGCTTAGCCACACGGGCTGCACACTGGATTTACTTGGTGGACAGGGGCATTAGAAGTCACTTTACTTTAAAACACTCATATAGGAGTGGTATAATGGCTGGTAATTTATTGAACTCATCGCTACCTGCTACCCTAGGAATGAGTATATTGGGCCCTCTTGATAAGTTTTTTGCTCGGACAAAAAGGGATATAGATAGAGAGCTAGAGTTGGCTGAGCGGAGAGCAGAGCGACGCCTTTCTATCGAACTACTTAAACAGACACCCTTACAATCCGTTGCAACTGAGGTTACTTCAACGCCAAATAACTCTATAGTGGGTGAGACCGATTTAGACCTATTCAATACAAATGACATCCCTCTAATCTTTAAAGAAGGTCCACCTGAAACAACACAAAAGGAGCATGACAGCCCAATTATTATCACCCAAAATTTAGTGACTTCAGCCGAGGTTATTGTATCGCATTCATTAATAGATCTGGATGCAGATGCGACATGTCACACCTTGCCCGTAGCCACATCCCCTTCTGAAGATGGGAAACAAGGGAATAAACACACAGATAAACCAGCAGCTGGAACTATACAGTGTAAGAGAAGTCGCGAAGTATGTCATTCCCCGCCAAGGAAAAAGGCGCGAAAGGCTTGGAACAGAAAAAGGCCTGAATCTATAAAAACGCCACTGCCTCCAAAGAACTCCAATAATAAAACTCCCAAGGCCACTGTGAAAGAAGTATCAAGTAAGCCACAAACAGGGGAGAGTGCGCCTTCATTTAGCAAGACGCACGGAGGCCTTATAGAGGACATTGAATATCTTCTTAGATCCTTTATGCTCCCTATCTTGGAGAGGGTAAAAATGCTGGGTAAAACCGTGGATCGTATACTGGAGATCCAAACAACTGAAGCAATGGGACAGAGTAAAGGGGGAGAAAATGGTCAAGCAGACACGCACTTAACACAGAACACAGTGACTCACACTAAGGCTCAGCCACAAACAACCCTAACTCAGAATGACAAAAGTGTGACACCGACGGGAACTCTGGTACCTCAGGTGGGAAAAGCTATGACTATGGCAAAAAAGGTCCCCGCAGTGGTAGAGACAAGGGAAACAACTAACCCACCTCAAACTCTATACAAAACAAAACAGACCAAAAATGTAGATCTACCCCCTGAGTCACTAAACTATGTCATTATATTGACTGGGGTCCCCAAATTAACAGAGGGCAGTATAGAGCCTGACACATCCCTAAAAAACAAAGTAAACCACTGGCTGAGGGCTAACAGACCACTCCCACCACATTTAAATGGGGAGATTATATCTGTTAGACGCTGTGACTGGGTGGGCGTGAGACCAAAAGAAATTGAAGGTGACGTAATCATCATAAATTTCAGGGATCACAGGGTAGTTAACCATATCTCTGATTGGTTTTCGGGAAGGCAGGATGGCTCTGTAGCCACCCGGAATTTGAGTTATTTTTATCCTCAAGGTATGATGAAGCCCCGTACCCATCCTCCAAAACGGAGTCACCATAATTCCCGTGCACCAGCTAACTATAGACAACAACCCAGCCTAGATAGGCATAGGTACTATGAGCCGCCACCTGGCTTTTTGCCACATCACCCCAATAGACTTGGACACAGCCTAAGTAGGGACAGGTATTACGATCCACCACCTACCCCCTTGTCGCAATATCCCTACACGTTTGAGTATGGCCCAGGTAATAACCATTACAGGTACCATGACCTCCCACCCACCCTCTTGCCTTATCATTCCAATGAGTCTGAGTATGGTTTAAGTAATAAATATCACCACACAAACCCAAATTCTTATTGGAATATTCCGCTTCATAATCTTTTTGAACCACTTTCGGGCCTAGATTCAAATGATTGACTTTCTAAATCCAAATCTAAAACAAAAGGAAATAAGGTGAGGGATAAGGAAACTATACATAAGAGCCCAACATCCGACAAAGGTACAGGAAGTAAAAGAAACACGACCCTAGACACTGAAATAAGGATGATGAATAAAATTAAAAAGGCAAGCTGTACAAAGGATAAGGGCAATGTAATCTCAACGGAGAAGGAAGTTAGGAAGAATGCTGGGGGAGAGGCAAATCTGATAACTAGAACAAAGGACAAGCTAATAAATGTAGTAACGTGGAATGTGTGTGGGATTGCCAACAAAGTGTCAGAAACTCTTTGGGGTGAGTTTGTAACTAGCATTGACATACTCTGTGTCCAGGAAACCTGGGCTTTAAAGGAGGTGCATATAGAGGGTTTTAAAACTTTCTATGTTCCTGCAGTAATTTCCAACCATGGCAGGAATAAAGGGGGTCTATGTGTCTACGTGTCCAATCGTTTAAACACTAGTACTAGTATAGGTAGATCCACGTCACCCTACTTTCAACTTGTCACGATTGATTTAAATGGTAGAAGTGTGCTGATAGTTATTAATTTCTATAACAACATCGAAAATGCACACTTCAGGGAAGTACTAATGGAAGTGTACAAAGAAATGAGGGAGGTAAAACCCTTGAAAGGGAAGGAATTAATCTGGATTTGGGCTGGTGATTTTAACGTAAATATATGTACTAGTGACACATGTGGTTTTGCAGAATATGGGGTGGGGGAACAAGGGGATAGTAGTCATTTTGCTCATCATTCTAAAGGGGAAATCCTAAATGATATTATGGCCAAGCTTGATCTAGGGTTTGCAAATAGGCTATGTTACCCTAAGGTTGACTTCACTTCAACCTTTATGGCAAGAGGACTACAGTCAACTATTGATTTCATAATTCTACCAAATAGGTTTGGCAGTAGTGTTATGAATGTTGAAACCCTTGCTATGGGTCTGAGCGATCACTTGCCGTTAAAAATGGTACTTAACATACAGGATGTTAAAATAAATACACTAACTGAGACTTTGACATGGACTCAGAACTTAGAGGTAGCACGACGAAATGGTATTGCTTTAAAATGGAGCATGGCAGACCCGGAAAAAATTATGCAAAGAATAGCCCACGAGGCTCTCCCATCGCTACTTGTATGTTTGGAGGATAATCCCACAAGTGGAGAAATACTGGAGGCCTTTTCTAACATAACGGAAACTATAAAGGGTGTTCTGACTAGAAAGTGCCTAAAAAAGCAAAACACTCCAAAGGGGTGGTTTAACACTGAATGCACTAAGGCACACAATGCGCTAAAAAAGGCCCTAAAAGACCCAGTAAGGGATCCTGAGACCATCAGAGTATTAAGGAAAGCATATAAGGTAACAAGAGATCAAAGGAAGAAAGCAATCAAGGAGAAGGCTTGGCAAGATTTATTGGAGGCAGCGGAAAGTAGAGACCCTAAGCTATTTTGGCAGGTAGTTAACTCACCATTTATTAATAACAAGGCGACAGCTAAAATAGATATAGCTATCGATGAAAATGCATGGGTAGAGTTTTTCTCTAAATTGTATAGTGATACCCTAACCGAGCCACAACTACCAAGTAAGCATCACCCGATCCCACTAGAGTTCGAATTAGAGGAGGTCAAGGTTGCGATTAAATCTTCTCAAAACAATAAAGCCCCGGGCCCAGATGGGATCCCAAGTGACCTTTACAAAAAGAACATAGATCTTTGGGCACCTATATGTTTACGTGTAATGGGGGCATGTTGTGATATTGGCTTCATTAAAACCTGGGCTGAATCACTGATTATCCCGATATATAAAAAGGGGGATAGGGAAAGCCCATCAAATTATAGACCAATTTCACTACTGGATTCCATAGTAAAAATTGCAGGAAGAGTAATCTTGACTAGGCTCCAGGACTGGGCTGAAGATCAAAATATCTTGACCCCAGTACAATATGGTTTCCGACTAGGGATGGGTACTGTGGAACAAGTGCTAAACTTTGTTCTTTTGCAGGGGAAATATACCAGTGCAAAAGAGGGGTGTTTCTACGCAATCTTCGTCGACCTTTCGTCGGCGTTTGATTGTGTTATACATGATAAACTGTGGTTGACATTAGAAGAGATGAAAGTGGATTCTTCGATAGTCCTCTTCCTAAGACAATTATATTCGAATGCCTCTGCCAGAGTAAGGTATGGGCTGGGGGGGGAATGCACAGGGTCTTTCCGCATACAGAAGGGGGTGAGGCAAGGGTGTGTGCTGGCCCCATTCCTTTTCTCTCTTTACACTAACAGCTTGGAGAGGGAATTGGGTGCCAGCAACATTGACTCTCCTAAGGCCGGGGATACGCAGATCAGCTCCCTCTTGTATGCGGACGACGCTGTGTTGATGGCAAGAACAAAGGTCGGCGCGCAAAAGGTATTGCATAGATATATAACATACATGGAAGAGAGGGGCCTAAACCTGAATGCAAAAAAGTCCTATGTGATGGCTTCTGGTAAAGGAGGAGCCAGATGTAAACAACTTAAGGCGGCAGGCACCCTACTACAAGCCACAAAAACATTCCCATATCTAGGGGTCACAATTGATGCAACAGGGGGATGGGGCCCCGAGGTAAAAAACAGAGCGCTAGCATTTAAACGCTCAGTTGCGGCGATAAAGCATTTCGCCAGTAAATTGGGCAGAAAACAACCTGGTATAATGCTTAACATATATGTGGCCAAATGTAGAAGCATCGCCCTGTATGGGGCAGGGATATGGGGATATCAGGATGTAACGATGCTCCAGATTATTGAAAATAATTTTTTTCGCTACCTTTTGTCCCTTCCGGCAAGTATGTCAAATTATAATTGCCATGTAGAACTAGGCATGGACTATTTGACAGATCTGATTAAAATCCAGCCAATCTTACTCTGGAGGAGAATTTGGGCAACGCAAGAACTGGCTCTCAATCGAGAAATTATCCTGGATGTTAAAAAATTAGCCAACGCAAAAAGAATCAAATGGCTTGAGTATGTGAGGAAAGCCCTGACGGACATTGACAAGCCAGAATGGTATGATAAACCCGAATCAATTGGGAAAATTCCTAAAAAAGTCTTAAAAAACCTGTGTATGGAACATTTTAACACCTTAAGGCTTGGGAATGAAGTCAGCAAAAGAACTGTTTTCGAACATCAGCCGCTGCTGATTACCCTCAAAATGCAACCCTACCTAACTCTGATCACTTTGGGTTTTGAGCGCTTTGTCCTGACCAGATTCAGGTTCAATATATTTCATCGCCTGGTTTCATATCCGGAGAAAAATGACTGGAATAGAACTCTTGCGCCATGCCCATGCGACAACATATCTATCCAGTCTACCTTCCATTTGGTACTATTTTGCAAACGGTATAAAAAAGAACGGGCGAGATGGCTGAAATCTTATCTTAGAGATGGGGCGTGGAGGCAATGTAGGCCAGCTTATTTACATCTCCAACAATTAGGAAACCCCCTATGTATCAGTTCTATGTCGATGTTTTTAAAAAGTGTCGTAAAATCACGGAATCTATCATGAATTTATTAATTATCGATTTGTCACCACACTTGGATTTAATGCTGTTTTTATAACTATTTATTGTGTATATCTATAATGTGTAATTTGTTTACTATGTACTGCTTTTATGATTTTTTTTACTTGGTGAAAATCGAATAAAGTACTTGAATTGAATTGATATATTTGTTTTTAGTTCATTGGCACTAGCGGTCCCGTTGCTTCCAGTGTACGAACAGTCACCTTGCTTTTGCGTAAGTTGTTGGACTCTCAACTTGGCATCCTTGTTACAAGACATGATGCAACCCTGATTTTTTATTGGGTACCGGTACCACTATAGGCACTGCCAAATCTGCCTGTAAATTCTTGGTTGCAAGCAGTTCTCTCACATTTACTTTGAGTTGATGAACTGTACATTCTTTTTTTATTGTGTAAATTTGAGTTCCAAGCTGACTCTAAATATGCTTCTCAAGTGGTAGAAGACGTTGTCTAGATTTAGGTTCCTAGGCTTTGCTATCTCTCTTATTTAAGAGCAGCTGTCTTGGCTTTGCTTTCAGTTGATGGATTCTGCACTTGATGTATTTATTGTACATGAAATGTCATTCCATGATGAATTTATTATGTCTTGCTGCAAGGGATGTGTCTGATGATGTGCAGTGTCATTTCACGTTGGCGCTGAGTTAAAGGGCACTGCGGGAGAAGTCTCTTAGGGGAGCAGATGCCACCCCGCACAGGAGAGTGTGGGAGAAGCTATGAAGTCAGTTTACTATCTGGAAGTTGGAACTGTCACTGTCACTGACCTACTTGAAAGTGCCTCATTGATATTTGCTTACCTGTTTTCCATCCCCTCTACTTTTTGTCCATATCCACATTAGTTTGCTTCAGTGATGCCAAATAACTAAGATCAAAAGTCCTGCGAAGTCACTTTCTGTGATGTCACTTCTTGCGACGCAATATGCAGTTAGAGGGGCCTCACATCTTTCCTTTCGCCCCGGGCCTCAAAAGGCCTAGGACCGGCCCTGAGCTCCAGAGTGTGTTATCTGCCGGGAGGGGTGCCTTCGAGCACCCCCGGAAGTGTTGTTGTCAAAGCTGGGGCTGACTGTGTGTATTTTCTTAGGAGCATTGCCAGTAACGTCAGCTGAGACCTATACACAAAGAGGTGTATGTAGGTGTGGTGGAAGCAGGTAGGAGCTTTGAATGATGCCTCACTCTCGTGCTTAGCCTTGAGGGTGGCTTCTAATTACCCGGTCGCCTTAAGGTCACATTGTTGTTGTTTTTTTACCTATGCTGCATGCCCTTTAGAGTAAGGCGAGCTTCGGAGAGATTGTGGCTGATGCCCTGTCTTTCCACGGGTGCAGAGGGTTTTAGGGCGGGTGTGTTTTCAATGCAGAGGAGCACCGGTGCCTACCAAGGTTTTACCGGCCCAGCTGTTCGGCATGGGAAGCAGTGCGCCGGGTCAGTGGGCTCAGCAGGACGCGGCGAGATGGGGTTTGCAAAAGATAGGAATGGTGTTGTTTATTAATAAACAGTTGGGGTGCATGGTCCATATTACTGCACTCTTCTCTTGCATCTTTTGGGAAACCTTCGGCTCGTGGCTCTGATCGAGAGACCGATCCGCTCACTCTCAAACTCAGGTCTATAAATGCCGACCTGGCAGTATATACTGGCCCACTAACAGCACAAGGAGGCCTTTGTTTTATACAATAATAATGAATACAGGAAAAAAATCATTACAATCAAGTTACAATCAAAATCAAAATGTACATTTGGTACTCATCGCTGAAGGACTTAATCTGAACTGCGCAGGTAGGTCAGTGCATCGACTACAAAAGCTTCTACCACGAAAACGGGCGCGTCAGCAGCATTCCCTTCCCGCGCGAGCCTTTCTTGATTCGACAATGTTATTTTAGAAGCAAGCATTCCATGGCCTTTCTGTTTATAATCAGACTGAGGAAGCGTAGGAATATATCCGTGGAAAGGTCGACACCGCCACCTAGCGGCAACGGCTATTGTCGCAGGCCCGGCATTCATTTATACATAACACTTTTTCGTAGAAATACCGACACGTTTGTTTCACGAAGGAACATTATCGTCTTCAGATTTCATAATTAAAGCACAGTCACGCTGCTTATGTCGACCTTTTACGTTTGAAACAGTCTTATATCCCAATGGGTTAAATTTAAATTTGCACGTGGGTAATGGAACAGGAACCCCTCCGACAGAAAGTGCATACATGCGCATAACGTCATTGCCGCCCGTGCCTTAGCAGCGAGGTTATTTAGTTTCGGTCACGGCTTTAAGTGGGATTAAAAAACTGGGGGGTCTCTCAAAGGGGCGTGGCAGTGTAATTAGAGGCGTGGCTTTAAAACACTTGTGTTAAAAATCTGTCCTTAGCATAATGTGCCGCCGGACTTGTATTTTGCTGTTTCTGCCATTGCATCCAGGTATGTGATACAACAAATAACATCGTACCTACAACAAGTAAGGACTATTGGCTTTGTCAATTGTTATTAGTTGCATAAGATAAATAAGCTGCAACTATGTCTTGTTACATATAATGTTGAAAACGCTTCCAATTAAAGCCCTGGTGAACCTACCACAATGTTGCTTCTCTTACGTTTCAGAAACAGAAGGGAAATCCAGAGAGAAAATGACTCTTTAAAAGGATTTCCCTTGCCCCACAACTCTCACCTGGCATGACGTCATGCCGTAACTTCTCTGCTAGTGAGAAGTGAGCAGTGTGGGCAGCGCAAATCGATGTGCCTGCTCTCTCATAACGGGTCTCTATCGGTTTGTTTTGTGCCTTGGCTCTTTTTTCCGGACTGGAGTGACAGCAAACTGCTGTCACTGAAGTCCGGAAAAAAACGGACAGTCTGTGCCAGCGCACAAAACAGAGCCCGATAGAGACCCGTTTCGAGGCCCCTTTTAAAAAACTGCCGGTGCTCAGACCCCTGGAGACCCGGCCCACTTAAAGCCCTGGTTTCGGTTTTATAACACACAAAGCCGGCCCGTGGGCATTCGAGTTAACAAGTCGAACAATCGTCATAGGTAAAGTTAAGCAAAACAATGTAAAAGTCTTAAATCGACGAGGCAGGGGCGTAACACAGGCCCCCGCAGCCCACGCAGTGCGGGGGGGCCCCTAGCTCCAAAGGGCCCCCTCGGCACTAAACTCTGGCCGTGAGAGTTCCTGATTGAGCCCGGAGGGGGCCCCCCTAAGTACCGTGCAGGGAGGCCCCTTCACTTTTCGTTACGCCAGTGCGACGAGGTCAACTCAAAGTGCCGAGAGTCCGGGCGAGCACAGTGTACTTAGCCGAAAAGCCTTTCGAAAAGAAGGATTCTGAGTTCCCTTTCAAAGAAACTGGACGAGGGATCATGTGACGGGCTAGTGAGGGTGTCTAGATCTTTATTGTGCTTCCAGAGAAGGACTGGTTCATAAAGTGTTTGTGCGTGATTGTAGGAAGCTCCAGAAGAAGGGCCTCTGCCTTTCTTGAACCAGCTGAGCACCACCAGAGAGGTTCTGTATTCCCGCTGGGTGAGAGGGACAGCAGTCATGTAGGGCTTTCTGCTCAGTGCGAGCAGCTTCCGGCTGTAGGAAGGTACATCCTGACTATGGTTGCCCCCAACTTTTTGCCCTGTGTTTTAGCTGGTTTTGGACATAGTCGACCTGGGACCCTGCCAACCAGGACCCCAGGCCTACTGCTCTCTCTTTAAAATGGATTCCATGTACCCTAGGTACATTTCCAATTGGTACTGGGCCACCCTATCAGACCCTGTAACTCAGGGCATAGGTGTACCCAGGGCTGCCAGGGGCTGCAGCATGTATTGTGCCACCCCTGGCTGGCCTCCTAAATTTGACACAACTGGCTGCATGACAGCTGGGGCAAAGTCGTGTAATCACCCTTTGCTGTAGGTGTAGTATACCTATACCTAACCCTAACATGGACACACAGATTCCTATCAGTCACTCCTATGGCAGGCCTTGACAATCCTGAAGGCAGAGTGCTTGGAATCGTGTGAGATGGTGCTCTGGCATGAGCTGAGCCTGTCTGCAGCTTGCGGAATCAAGTCCTAATAGCTGCTCCATGATATCGCATACCATATACTCTTAAGTGCATTATAATCCTCGCGGTTAAATGCTATCTTTGGTATTGCTTTATCAAAACATGTCGAGTAAGGTGTCATACGAATTGGAATACTAACCCCTCGCCAATTCTGGCGACGGGGTTAGCATTCCACCCTTCTAGAGGGACACGACATGTATGTAACTGTGAACCCCGGTTAAAGTTAACTGAAGCCTCAGCTCCACAAAATGGATGCTGCCACCACAGACACGAGTCTGACCCCCTACAGCTGGGAGTCCTTCCAGCGAGGGGAGCCTGGACAAAGGGTTTCCTGTCAGGGGCGGTGCTAGCACCGTCCCAGACATGGTTTTGTGTATCCTGGGTAGGCAGGGCTTTACAGGAAGGTGACTGCTGAGTGGCACCCCGGTGCTCACTACGCATAGGCCGGTCTGAACCAGTTCCAGGGGCACACCAGCCCCTGGCCTGGGGAAGTCCGGCATGGCTGAGGGGTGTAACCACCCCCCACCTAGTCCCACCCATAGGCAGGACCTAGTCACCGGGTCAGCCCCCTTTTTTAGTATAAAGATGGGAGCGGGCCCCCTGTTAAAATTAGATCATCTTTGGAATCAAGATACCACTTTCTTCGAAAGGACTTCACGATTTCTTCTTCAAGATTCTCCCTTGTGGCTAAGGAGTAGTCACCCTGCATCCGCAGGCACCATCCTAAAGAACACTGCGGTCTGCTGCAAGTCCTTCATCACGAATCCGACGACCCAGCTCGACGAGACCCGGCTTCCCTGGCACCTCTGACCTCTACTCACCTCTACAGCCCAGCTGAGAACCGTGAGTGCGACGAGACCTCAAGGGACCGACGATCGCCAAGACTGCACGACATCTTTACTGCAAGCCCACCGTGTCCTCCACTGGTGAGTGCTTTGGGGTCCGAGAAGCCCCGACCCTGCGCAGCTCCAGCACCCAAGATCAGCCCCCCTGCATCTCCACGATCTGCGTGGGGCCCTTCTGCTGTTTGCTGTGCACCGCGTTGTTTGGCTACTAGCCGGCTGGCTTGTGGCCCTCTGAACGACGCCCAACGACTTCACGACTGCTGGTCTGGTTGCTCCAGGCTGGCCTTTGCTTCCTTCTTCAAGAGAGGCACCCCGGACCCTCCTGGTCCACTCCAGACGCCATTTTAGGTCCACCGCGTGGGCTTGAATTTGCCAAGGCTTTGTTGCCCAATCCTGGGTCCAGCGACGCCGACAGCTTCTATCTTCGTGGGACAGCTCGATCCTCCATCCTGGTCGCCGACAACGCCTCCTGGTCCGTGAGATCTTCGAGTCAAGCGTCACCCACTCACCTAGTCGAGGTGGCTACCATCCGGTGCCCTCCTGGTGCCCACTGACTACTGGCTAGTAGTCTCGAACTTGGTCCCCTCTGCTTTCAGGTGTCATCTATCTTCAAGATCCAGGCTTGGATCCGACTGAACTTTCTTCACTGGTCACCGGCCAGCATCTTTTCTTCCGGCTCCTGGTCCGTCTACGAGGATTCCCGACGTCTTTTCAGACCTATGCAGCTGCAGCCCCTGGGCTAGGTAACTTCGGCATTTCGGTGCCCCAGCATAGCCTCACTATCCAAGGGTCAGAATCTACTTTCGTTTTCTCCCTACCAGGTCGGGTTCGCCCGAGAACACTAACTTTCTAATTCCTAGCTACCATAGACTTTTGTCCCGCATCTCGCGTGAGAGTGCACACACTGCACCCGAGTCCCCTAGGCCTCCTAGACATAATCTAACGATTCCCTAGTCAAGTCCTAGCGATTCCAAAAGCTATTAGTACTGTACTTACCTGCTAGGAATTTCGCATTCCACTTTCAGAGTATATGGTTTTCCGTGCCCCTCGGGCATTTGTATATACTGTGCTAACTTAAGTATTTTTGTAAGAGTTTTGGTTTGTGCTTAGTACCCTGTCCTCATAAAGAGTACAGGGCTGTTGTGATCTTTAAATAAATAACTGTTTATTTTCATAACACTTGTGTGGTGTCCTTTCACTTGGTATTCAAGGGGTATATGTGTGGTAAACAGCTGGCTTAACGCGCCCTCTCGAGTCTTTAGCCTTAGACTGCTCGTATCCACGCTACTAGGATAGCTGGTCTATAAGGTTGACTTACAACCAATCATCAATAAGGGTTGCTGGACTGATACATAGTGTTCACTAGAATAGTGAGCACTGCATATCAGGCCACCTTCTCACATTGGTGAGCAGCGGTTGGGATTTGAGCTTGCTGTTGTTTTACCACACGTATCCTAAGAATATCTTGTTGAAAGATCACATAAGTACTGTTAGGTACATATAACTAAAGCTTAGAATACTCTGAGTTCTACTGAACCAGCTGTTGTAGCTCCTCAAGGCTTAGCACACCTTGGCTGCAACTCTTAGCAAGGGATCAGTAGGTAACACATAGTGTAGGTAGGTGCATCACTTACACCACACTAGAAGCAGTATGTCGGCCACAGGAGGAAACACTGAGTCTCCCCTTGTGTCAGTTGACCCTCCACAGGTCATCCCTTCAAAATATACTGCTCTTAGCTTCCATGAGATGAGACAAGTGTGTACTCTCAGGAAACTAAAACAGGGGTCTAACCCCACCACTTCCTTTCTGATTGGTCTCTTAGAGGCCTATGATGCCAGTAGGGCTGGTAACCCAGACCCTTCTAATCCAGATGGAAGTTTGCCCTCCTTACAGGGTCCCTTTGATATCCATCCCCTCCTTGAGGCAGATGTTGCTGAGGATGAGGATGAGTTATCAGGGGATGAGGCAGATAAGGGACAGGTAGAAGTCAGCAGACTAAGCAGGTCCAACTTAAGCAGACATGAGCTTGGTACTGGGGAACTCCTGGGCCCACTCTCAGGTCAGCTTAACATTGGGAATGGACGAGTTAGGTCTCTATCAAGAGGCTCTAGCAGATCCTTTCGAACCAATGGCTCTCTCAACTCTTCTCACAGAGGAATGTCTTCCCCTAAGAGGAGAGTGTATGAAGCTGAAGAAAGGGCAGTCAAACTGAGGATTGAAAGGGAAGAACTTGCCCTGGCCAAAGAGAGACTTGCCCTTGCTAGAGAGCAAGAATTATGTGGGCTAGTTCCCACTGGTGGCAGCAATAAACCTAGCAATAGGGAAAGGAGTTTTGATACAAAGCACCTGAATAAGATAGTGCCCCCCTTTAAAGAAGGGGATGACATCCACAAATGGATTACTGCTTTGGAGAGAGCCTGCACTGTGCAGGGTGTTCCCCAAAGTAAGTGGGCAGCTATCTTGTGGCTCTCCTTTGATGGTAAAGGTAGAGATAAGCTCCTCACCACAAGGGTGGAGGATGCTAACAATTACCAAGTCTTGAAAAATGTACTGGTTGATGGGTTTGGTTTAACCACTGAACAATACAGGATGCTGTTCAGAGACACCCAGAAAACTCAGTCTCAAGATTGGACTGACTTTGTTGATTGTGCCACTAAGGCTTTTGAAGGCTGGCTACTGGGTAGTAAGGTTACTGACTTTAAAGGATTGTATAATCTAATTATGAGGGAGCAAATCTTAAATAATTGTCAGAACCAGCTATTACATCAGCACCTGGTAGACTCTGAGTTGACCTCTCCACAGGAATTGGGTAAGAGGGCAGACAAATGGGTCAGAACCAGGGTGAGGCCTAAAAACCAGGGTGGTGACCAGAAAAAGGAATCAACCAAGCCTCAAGAGAAGGGTGGGGATAAATCCACAGAGAAGACTTCCCTAGGGCCCCAAAACTCCAACAAGGGTGGTGGGTCCCAGAACACTCCTTCAGAACAGAAGAAACCTTATTGCCATACCTGTAAACAGGTGGGCCATTACAAAAGTGATGCCAGTTGCCCTAAAAATGGTAATAAGGGAAATACACCCCCAAGTAATACTCCTAGACCTCCTGTTACCACTAGTGGTAATCCCCCAGGTGGTGGGAGTGCCCCCAAGAATGTGGTGGGCATTACTTTGGGCAATCAGGAGGACTATGGCCTAGCCAGGTTCCCTGACCACACTCTTGTCTGTGAGACTGGCATGGGGTTTGCCAACTTCACTACTGGACCCCACATTTTGGGAAAGTATAGACAAGAAGTTTTAGTGAATGGTCAGAAAGTTGAGGCATTCAGAGACACAGGGGCCAGCCTCACTATGGTGAGTGACCATCTGGTCCCCTCTGCTCAACTGACCCCTGGTTTTACTTATCAGGTGACAGACATTCATGGAGTGAAGAGAAGGCATCCCATGGCAGTAGTCAAGCTCAGTTGGGGTAATGTCACAGGGCCCATGAGAGTGGCAGTGACAGATAACCTACCTGTAGATTGCTTACTGGGGAATGACCTGGAACTCTCAGCATGGGCTGAGGTGGAACAAGAAACACATTCCAGAATGATAGGCCTATCCAGACAGGTTAGTGGGGCAGTAATAGCTACAGCCCCAGTCCAAGCACCATTCCTCCCTGAAAAGGTTGGAAGGGCAGTGGTAGCCACTGCCCAGGCTCAGACAGACTTTTCAAAACAGGATAGGAGGGCTGTGACAGTCACAGCCCAAACACAGACTGAGTGCCCTCCTGAAAAGGTTGGCAAGGTTGAAATGGTCTCAGCCTCTACTCAGACAGATAGTGAGGTTGTGAAGCCTGAAACAATGGATCACTCCACTCAAACAGAGAGCATTGAGGAGGAAGAAGAGTCTTCCCCCTCCCAGACACTAGGTGAGAGCCAGCCTCCTCAGGGAACTGACTCTACCCCTGTTGAAGGAACTGCCCCAGAGGTAGTCAGGCCTAGCCTGGCAGAGCCCCTGATGGCAGTGGACCCTTCCCAGGTGGGACCCAGTCTGGAGCAGGTAACCTGCACCTCTCTACCCTGCCTCAGTCAGCCCAGGGCTGTGGAGGTCAGGGAGGCCAGTGGTGGACCCAAAAGGGCCCCCTGTCCAAAAGAACCCCTTAATCAACAGATTAGGATCACTGAAGCTGGTAAACCTAGCCAAGTGAAAATAGAACAGACTCCTGAGGGATCCCCCTTAAAAGTAGTTAGGGAACTCCCACAGCTGGACACTGGTGGGCACAGCCAAACATGGGGCCTAAAAACCCCAGACCTGACCTGTACCTCCAGTAAGCCAAACAGAGGGACTCAGCCTCCAGCTTTAGGTAGCCAGAGGCTGACCCTGAGAGCTCAGTGCATCTCAGCTAAAGAAAGAAAGGCACACATGATGGATGGTGATTGGAGGAAGTTGAGCCCAAAGGTAGAGGAGCCTCACTTCAGTACTCCAACCCAGCATCAGCCTTCTTCTTTCCCAAGACACACCAGAAACAGAGATTCCCTATGGTGGAGACCCTCAGATACCCTTAGGGTGAGGGGTTGCCTAGTGGACCATGACACAGGGGGAAACCAAGCCAGAGCTGGTCCTTCCTTATATGGCCACTTAGGTAATAGAGGCTTACCTGGGCAAGGATAGCCTTATCTCCTTTCGTTTGGGGGGGGGTTGTGTAGGAAGGTACATCCTGACTATGGTTGCCCCCAACTTTTTGCCCTGTGTTTTAGCTGGTTTTGGACATAGTCGACCTGGGACCCTGCCAACCAGGACCCCAGGCCTACTGCTCTCTCTTTAAAATGGATTCCATGTACCCTAGGTACATTTCCAATTGGTACTGGGCCACCCTATCAGACCCTGTAACTCAGGGCATAGGTGTACCCAGGGCTGCCAGGGGCTGCAGCATGTATTGTGCCACCCCTGGCTGGCCTCCTAAATTTGACACAACTGGCTGCATGACAGCTGGGGCAAAGTCGTGTAATCACCCTTTGCTGTAGGTGTAGTATACCTATACCTAACCCTAACATGGACACACAGATTCCTATCAGTCACTCCTATGGCAGGCCTTGACAATCCTGAAGGCAGAGTGCTTGGAATCGTGTGAGATGGTGCTCTGGCATGAGCTGAGCCTGTCTGCAGCTTGCGGAATCAAGTCCTAATAGCTGCTCCATGATATCGCATACCATATACTCTTAAGTGCATTATAATCCTCGCGGTTAAATGCTATCTTTGGTATTGCTTTATCAAAACATGTCGAGTAAGGTGTCATACGAATTGGAATACTAACCCCTCGCCAATTCTGGCGACGGGGTTAGCATTCCACCCTTCTAGAGGGACACGACATGTATGTAACTGTGAACCCCGGTTAAAGTTAACTGAAGCCTCAGCTCCACAAAATGGATGCTGCCACCACAGACACGAGTCTGACCCCCTACAGCTGGGAGTCCTTCCAGCGAGGGGAGCCTGGACAAAGGGTTTCCTGTCAGGGGCGGTGCTAGCACCGTCCCAGACATGGTTTTGTGTATCCTGGGTAGGCAGGGCTTTACAGGAAGGTGACTGCTGAGTGGCACCCCGGTGCTCACTACGCATAGGCCGGTCTGAACCAGTTCCAGGGGCACACCAGCCCCTGGCCTGGGGAAGTCCGGCATGGCTGAGGGGTGTAACCACCCCCCACCTAGTCCCACCCATAGGCAGGACCTAGTCACCGGGTCAGCCCCCTTTTTTAGTATAAAGATGGGAGCGGGCCCCCTGTTAAAATTAGATCATCTTTGGAATCAAGATACCACTTTCTTCGAAAGGACTTCACGATTTCTTCTTCAAGATTCTCCCTTGTGGCTAAGGAGTAGTCACCCTGCATCCGCAGGCACCATCCTAAAGAACACTGCGGTCTGCTGCAAGTCCTTCATCACGAATCCGACGACCCAGCTCGACGAGACCCGGCTTCCCTGGCACCTCTGACCTCTACTCACCTCTACAGCCCAGCTGAGAACCGTGAGTGCGACGAGACCTCAAGGGACCGACGATCGCCAAGACTGCACGACATCTTTACTGCAAGCCCACCGTGTCCTCCACTGGTGAGTGCTTTGGGGTCCGAGAAGCCCCGACCCTGCGCAGCTCCAGCACCCAAGATCAGCCCCCCTGCATCTCCACGATCTGCGTGGGGCCCTTCTGCTGTTTGCTGTGCACCGCGTTGTTTGGCTACTAGCCGGCTGGCTTGTGGCCCTCTGAACGACGCCCAACGACTTCACGACTGCTGGTCTGGTTGCTCCAGGCTGGCCTTTGCTTCCTTCTTCAAGAGAGGCACCCCGGACCCTCCTGGTCCACTCCAGACGCCATTTTAGGTCCACCGCGTGGGCTTGAATTTGCCAAGGCTTTGTTGCCCAATCCTGGGTCCAGCGACGCCGACAGCTTCTATCTTCGTGGGACAGCTCGATCCTCCATCCTGGTCGCCGACAACGCCTCCTGGTCCGTGAGATCTTCGAGTCAAGCGTCACCCACTCACCTAGTCGAGGTGGCTACCATCCGGTGCCCTCCTGGTGCCCACTGACTACTGGCTAGTAGTCTCGAACTTGGTCCCCTCTGCTTTCAGGTGTCATCTATCTTCAAGATCCAGGCTTGGATCCGACTGAACTTTCTTCACTGGTCACCGGCCAGCATCTTTTCTTCCGGCTCCTGGTCCGTCTACGAGGATTCCCGACGTCTTTTCAGACCTATGCAGCTGCAGCCCCTGGGCTAGGTAACTTCGGCATTTCGGTGCCCCAGCATAGCCTCACTATCCAAGGGTCAGAATCTACTTTCGTTTTCTCCCTACCAGGTCGGGTTCGCCCGAGAACACTAACTTTCTAATTCCTAGCTACCATAGACTTTTGTCCCGCATCTCGCGTGAGAGTGCACACACTGCACCCGAGTCCCCTAGGCCTCCTAGACATAATCTAACGATTCCCTAGTCAAGTCCTAGCGATTCCAAAAGCTATTAGTACTGTACTTACCTGCTAGGAATTTCGCATTCCACTTTCAGAGTATATGGTTTTCCGTGCCCCTCGGGCATTTGTATATACTGTGCTAACTTAAGTATTTTTGTAAGAGTTTTGGTTTGTGCTTAGTACCCTGTCCTCATAAAGAGTACAGGGCTGTTGTGATCTTTAAATAAATAACTGTTTATTTTCATAACACTTGTGTGGTGTCCTTTCACTTGGTATTCAAGGGGTATATGTGTGGTAAACAGCTGGCTTAACGCGCCCTCTCGAGTCTTTAGCCTTAGACTGCTCGTATCCACGCTACTAGGATAGCTGGTCTATAAGGTTGACTTACAACCAATCATCAATAAGGGTTGCTGGACTGATACATAGTGTTCACTAGAATAGTGAGCACTGCATATCAGGCCACCTTCTCACACCGGCCACAGAGGGAAGCCGCTGAAGGCTCAGCAGCAGGGCCAGACTGGGAACAAGAACCGGCCCTGGCAAAGTGCTCGGCTGGCTCCCTCCCTCCCTCGGGGGTCGGGGTGGGGGCACGACCGCGCTCTGTGCCAGGGCCGGTCGGGCCTGCTCAGCAGGATGATAGTTGTGAGAAGTTGGCCTGGTATAAGCTGTCCACTAATTAAAGGGGGCACCTTGCACCTGTCCAAACGACCCTTATGATGTATGAGGTCAAAGATAACCTTTAGAAAGCTATCGTAGTGGAGCTGTGGAGAGCAGCCTTCAGGCTTAATCTTGAAAGAATGTAAAGCAGCTTGTTTTACCAGAACATCACCTCCTGAATTAACCAAATAAAAGGAGAACCACACAGTAGTTATATAAAAATATGTATTCATTAATATAACACTCTCTACAATCCTCTACATGAGAATACAAAGCACACAATACGAGATCAATAGAACAGTTGTAAGTAGCACAATACACAGTGGGCTCCAGGGGTAGACAAAACCATATACTACAATAATGATATAACAATCACAATTTGAATAGAGGCAGTGTCTAGTGCACATAGAATCGCTGGGAACCCAAGGAACCACCCAGGGTGATGACACAGGGACTCCATGGAAGACGGGTGCAGTGAGGAAAACACGACCGCGTGCTCCATAAAACTCTATGGGAAATTCGAGGTTGGGAAAATAAAGTTTAAGGACCCTTCTAGGAGGACTTTGAGCAAACTCTTGGAACTTAAGAGGTTAGAGTACCCGAGTTACCTATCCCAGAGGAACCGGGTGCATAGGTCTGGAATGGTGTCGGAATCCGCCGTCATTCTCAATGGAGGGCTGTGACGAAGTGTTGCTGCCATGAAGGTGAAACGGTCCAGAGGAATCCAAGCTTGGATTTGGGAAGGAAGGAACCTGAAAGCAGAGGGGACAGGGTCTGGGTCACTTCAGAGTGACCAGGGGCTCGGTAGACGAATGCCCACCGATGTCTGGTGCTACAGATGCGAAGAAGGGATGCTTGACTCAGCAGCCATGAGGACCAGGAGACGTCAAGGATGACGAGGAGCCGGATTCGAGCTGTCCCACGAAGGATGTTGAGTGCTGAGGAGTCGATGTCTGCAGAGAGCACCAACAAGCCTTGGCAACAGCAAACCACGTATGAAGGTCAAGCAGGTTATGGTGTGGACCAGGAGGACTCACAGGCCGAATGACCAGGAGTCAAGAGGGACCTCAAACAACACTGAAAAGCACCAGCCCACGGAGCACTCGGTGTGTGGAGGCTGGAGTTCTTTAGTGCAAATACTGCTCAGGGTCAGGACTACACAGAGTCCAATGCACAAGCTCGGAAATCACCAACAAGCATATGCAACTGCAAATGGACGCAGCACACATGGGTTCGGATAATGCAGTCCCCACAAGGGATATTGGCCTTAAACTTGATGAGAGGGCAGATCAACTTCAGGGTCCTTCGTAACCCACCTCCTGTGTTGCAGGAATATTCGGAGTCCGCAGGAGCTCTGGAGCAGCAAGCCAGTCAGTTGCGTTGAGGTGCCTACAAATGCAGGGGAGTGACTCCTTCACTCCAAGGGAGATTCTTTGGTTGTCCTTAGTGCACCACAGGTCTTGCACGGAGCCTGTATGGAGCAAGGGCATAGCTAAAGCTTTGGACTTAAAGGGAATGAAGTCTAGCCTGTCCAGCATGTCCAGACAGTCGAAGGTCAGTGGTTTCTTCTTGTACAATCTTGTCCACATAAAATCTAAAGTCTTACAGTCAGGCAAGCCCTTCTGTACCCACGATGGAGGGTTGGACAGATTCAGGGGACCCTCCTAGGGGAGGGTCAGGACAAGGGGGAGGATACTCTCCTGTCCTTTGTCCAACTTTGCGCCAGAGCAGGAGCCAACGGCTCCCAGAACTGGTTTGAACTGGACTATGCACAGGGACACCAAATGTTCCCCAAGTGCAGACTTTCAGGCACTCTCAGAGTGCACCCACCCAGCCCCAATACACTAAATCCTGTCTGGGAGGTGGTCACACCTCCCTGTAACAGGATGCCTATTGTGCTGCCTTCCTTTGCTTGCGCTTGGCTCAGCTGCACAAGGGCAGAAATGTGTCTCTGGTCGGCAGGATCCATTTTGTGCTATCCGGGTCGAGAAGGCTGGCACCGGAAAGACCAGTGACCCCACGAATCTCGCTTCAGAAGGGCGGAATCATACCTGCCACACCGGTTACCGGTGTGGAGGTATGATTCCAAGGTGTTTCTATACAGCTGTTTTCGAGATAGCCTTTACCGCGAGGTTTTAATGCACCTCTACCTATATGTCCGGCTGAGTCACAGAAAGCCCGGGAGAATGGTGTCCAAAGGCTGCAGAGAGGCTTTGCTAATGCAGGAGCAACATCTCACACAAAACACAGCACTCTTACTTAAGGATTGATATGGTCTGCTTTAGGAGTGACTTATAAGTTTTAAGTATAGTGACCAATAGATATAGTGAACCTATATCTAAAATAAGTGATACAAGCACCAGCTTACACAGGCTGCAGTAGCAGAGAGGCATTTTGCATGGCCTCTCATCGGTGGTATAATACATGCTTCAGCCCAAGGGAGGGGTCTGGGGTACCTATGCCCTGCGTACATGGGTACCATATACTAGAGACTTATAAGGCTACCCCAGTATCCAATCTAGAGTGTACCAAAGTACAGCATAACAATTTTAGGGAGAAAGCAGATAGCCTGGGGTCCTGATTAGCAGGACCCCAATCAGACTAGTCAAAAACCAGCAAAAGACCAGGCATAAAGTGGGGGAACCATGCAGTCAGATCCTACCTTCCTACTGGAGTGATGTAGTCAAAATGCCTCGCTCTCAGCTCTCGAGCCGAGTGGTCGCTCCCCAGTGTGTGGTATCGTTGCTATCATTGCCTGCAATCTGCCTTCTGCCCTCGCTTGCCGCTTTGTGCTCTGTTAATTTAAATCAGCCGCTTTAGCTCTGTTTTGCATTGTATCTTATCTGCCAGTGTAACTTAGTGTTTGCGCGTTATCCCCCAGCGCTCCGCTGCCATTTTGCTTGTTGTTGTGCTCATATTGAACCCGCCCCGCCTCCCAGCTGAGCCGCCCTCCCACAAACTACTTCCAGCGCTCGATCTCCTCTAAGCGCTGTGACTCGCTCTCAGCTCTCGAGCCGAGTGGTCGCTCCCCAGTGTGTGGTATCGTTGCTATCATTGCCTGCAATCTGCCTTCTGCCCTCGCTTGCCGCTTTGTGCTCTGTTAATTTAAATCAGCCGCTTTAGCTCTGTTTTGCATTGTATTTTATCTGCCAGTGTAACTTAGTGTTTGCGCGTTATCCCCCAGCGCTCCGCTGCCATTTTGCTTGTTGTTGTGCTCATATTGAACCCGCCCCGCCTCCCAGCTGAGCCACCCTCCCACAAACTACTTCCAGCGCTCGATCTCCTCTAAGCGCTGTGACTCGCTCTCAGCTCTCGAGCCGAGTGGTCGCTCCCCAGTGTGTGGTATCGTTGCTATCATTGCCTGCAATCTGCCTTCTGCCCTCGCTTGCCGCTTTGTGCTCTGTTAATTTAAATCAGCCGCTTTAGCTCTGTTTTGCATTGTATTTTATCTGCCAGTGTAACTTAGTGTTTGCGCGTTATCCCCCAGCGCTCCGCTGCCATTTTGCTTGTTGTTGTGCTCATATTGAACCCGCCCCGCCTCCCAGCTGCTCCTCCCTCGCCCCTCCACTATCCACTTATGACAGATGCTTTTGCGCGCAGCGTTCACGCGCAGCGGACGCGCCCTATGCGTGCCGAAGGTGCGCCAAAGGTAAGCCCGTCTACGCCCGTCCGCGCCTGGACCGCGCCCAGCGCCAGACCCCCTGGCCCCCGTCCCTCCCAGCCCTCCCGCATTACCTACGATGCTGCAACCCTCCTAGCCCTTAACCCCGGCCGTTCCCCCAACTGCGTCCAAGCAGCCCCTGGACACACCCATGGACCTTTCTCCTGCTACTCCTGCAAATTCAGCGGCACCGACAACATCTCCGCTACGACCACACCACAGATTCCCGACCCCAACCACCTACAATGCATCCTTCTCAACACCCGCTCGGTCCACAGACACGCCATTGACATATGGAATCTACTAGACACCATCTCTCCAGACATCGCCTTCCTAACGGAAACATGGATGAACGCTTCCTCCGCCCCAGACATCACCATTGCCATCCCTGAAGACTATAAGATCACTCGCAAAGACCGTACCGGCCACACAGGAGGAGGAATCGCTATCGTCCATAAGAAATCAATCCGCATCTCAACCAGCTCTGACGCCAACCTCGCCAACTCCGAACACCTTCACTTCCAAATCCACATCGACCCCAAGACCACACTCAGAGGCACCCTCCTCTACAGACCACCAGGACCCCGCGCAAAATTCAGTGAAGACATCACGGACTTCATCACTCCACACGCGCTCCCCTCCAAAGACTACATCCTTCTGGGAGACCTCAACTTTCACCTTGAAAAGATCAACGACCGCAACACCACCACCCTCTTGGACAACCTCGCCAACCTCGGACTTAAACAACTGGTCACTTCCCCCACCCACATCGCAGGTCACACACTCGACCCTATCTTCACCTCCAGCAATCATGTCTCCTTCAGCCACACTACGGATCTCCTCTGGACTGACCACAGCTGCGTTCACTTCACCTACAACAAGCCAAAACCCACCAACCACCTCCAACCAACTCTGCAAAGAAACTGGAACAAAATAACCACCGTCCAGATCTCCTCATCGCTCCTTCTAAACACCCCAGCCCACTCTTCTAACCCAAACCAAGCCGCCGCCAACCTCCCCCTATGGTTATCCAACACCGCCGACACCTTAGCACCACTGAAAAAACGTCAAAGCAAACCTGGCAACAAGAAGGCCTCATGGTTCAACGATGATCTTAAGAAGTCCAAGAAACTCTGCCGCTCCCTTGAAAAAGCCTGGAAAAAAGACCCAACCACTAGCACCAAGGACGCCTTCAAAAACGCCACCCGCACTCACCACCAACTAATCCGAAAGGCCAAGAAAACAGCATTCAAGGATCGACTTGACAACAACGCCCACAACAGCAAGGAACTTTTCAACATCGTCAAGGAATTTTCCAATCCCTCGGCCAACTCCAACGACATCACCCCCTCTCAAGCCCTCTGCGACTCTCTAGCCTCATTCTTCCACAACAAGATTGCAGACATCCACAACAGCTTCGACAACCAACCGGGAGACCAACCCACCCAACCATATGCTGAACATTCTCCCCCCGTAAACACCCTTAACGAATGGAACCCAATCTCCACTGAGGACACCATCCGCCTGATGAACTCCATCCACTCAGGATCCCCCACAGACCCATGTCCTCACCACATCTTCAACAAAGCAGACTCCGTCATAGCACCGCACCTCCGAGACGTCATCAACTGCTCCTTCAACTCCGCCACCTTCCCGGAAGACTGGAAACACGCTGAACTCACCGCCCTTCTGAAAAAACCCACAGCGGACCCCACCGAACTCAAAAATTACCGCCCCATTTCGCTCCTTCCATTCCCGGCCAAAGTAATCGAGAAAGCTGTCAACAACCAGCTCGCCGCTTTCCTCGAAGCCAACAAATCCCTCGACTCCTCACAATCTGGCTTCCGAGCAAAACACAGCACTGAGACCGCCCTCATCGCAGCAACAGACGACATTCGAACTCTACTGGACAATGGAGACACAGTCGCCCTCATCCTCCTCGACCTCTCTGCAGCATTCGACACAGTCTGCCACAGCACCCTTTTACAACGCCTCAGTCACATCGGAATACAAGGAAAAGCACTTGAATGGATCACTTCGTTCCTCACCGGAAGAACACAGAGAGTCCGCCTTCCACCATTCAAGTCCGAGGCCACTGAAGTCATCTGTGGCGTACCACAAGGATCCTCACTCAGCCCCACCCTCTTCAACGTATACATGAGCCCCCTCGCGGCCATCGCCCGCCAACACAATCTCAACATCATCTCTTACGCGGATGACACTCAACTGATCCTTTCTCTCACCAATGACCCCAGCACCGCCAAAACTAACCTACACGAAGGAATGAAAGAAGTTGCCGAATGGATGAAACACAGCCGTCTGAAACTGAACTCAGATAAAACAGAAGTCCTCATCTTAGGTACATCCCCCTCCGCATGGGACGACTCTTGGTGGCCGGAAGCCCTTGGAAAAGCACCCATCCCGACAGACCACGCACGTAACCTAGGCGTCATCCTGGATTCTTCACTCTCAATGAACAGACAAGTCAGCGCCGTATCCTCATCCTGCTTCAACATTCTTCGCATGCTCAAAAAAACATTTCGCTGGATCCCCACCAAAACCAGGAAAACAGTCACCCATGCTCTGGTCACGAGCCGACTGGACTACGGAAACACCCTCTACGCAGGTACTACCGCTAAATCCAGAAGAAACTCCAACGAATCCAAAACGCCTCAGCCAGGATCATATTAGACATCCCGCGCAACGAACACATCTCTGGTCACCTGAAAGACCTCCACTGGCTACCCGTCAATAAGAGAATCACTTTCCGACTGCTAACCCACGCACACAAATCACTCTACGACATCGGACCAGAATGCCTCAACTCACGACTGTCCTTCTACACCCCCTCCCGCCAACTACGTTCTTCCAGCCAAGCCCTCCCCACTGTACCTCGCATCAACAAGACCACCATGGGAGGCAGATCCTTCTCATACCTGGCTGCTAAAACATGGAACTCACTCCCCACTTACCTTCACCTTACCCAGAACCACCTAGCATTCAGAAAGCAACTTAAAACGTGGATATTTGACAAGTAATCCTCCTCCCCTTCCTAAGCGCCTTGAGACCCTCTGGGTATGTAGTGCGCTATATAAATTCTCTGACTTGACTGACTTGACTTGGCCTGAGACAATACCAGCTGATGCCTGTAGAACTGCTGTGGAGGGGGAACAGGAGCAGAGACTGTAGTTCCTATAGTCCAATCTGAAGAGCACCAGTGCCAGGTCTGGTATGAAACTTCTGATACTCCGAAAAGTCTTAGCTGCCAGAGAAATCTGAGTGTGACCGTTAAGCAAACTATGAAGGATGGAGCTCAGAGGCTTGGCATTCTCTATAGTGGCTGGTTTTCTCTCCATGGCAGAGAAGGATTCCATCCACTAGTGAACAGGAAGGTTGGATTTCCTTGGCAAGATCAATTGGAAATCAGTTTTAACTGAATTGACTTTAAGATGGTAGGTTGACGTACACTTTTCAATTCCTGCTGAGTTTTGGAAAAGAGGAGAATGTCTTTGGCCAACGAGATCTTCAGCTAGACCGGAGTGTCATCCACATGCAGCTGGTAGAACAACCCAGAACTGCTGAGAATACCACCTGAGCTTCTAAAAAAGGTTGATCGGGGTCAGTGAGAGGATCAAGCCTTGTGGAACTCCTTGTTCTAAATTGACGCTATTAGAGAAAGAGCCCCTGATTTTCTCTATTTATTAATGGTTTATCAAATAGGAGATGAACCGGTCAAGGGCTACCACCACAGTGTGACGCTTAACTTAGTAAAACTGTCCAAGAGATCAAAGTGAACCTGTAGACAGAAGTGGCTGGTGTGGAGTCTGCAGAGAGAGTCAATGACAATTTGCAGGAGGCCATTTCTTTGCAGCAACCATGCCAGAAGACAGACTGGAAGATGTTGTTTGCCTGGACATGAAATGAAAGCTGAGTAGCTACACAGCTTTCTATCACCTTCCCTACGAAGGGCAGGGAAGAGATAGGACAGAAATTGCTCAATCCACTGGGATCTAATGTTTTTTAGTAGCATAGAGAGTTGTACGTTTTTAGAGACTGAAAAGAAGCCTTACTAAGAGAGGAGTTGACCAAAGTGGACCAGTAGGGCAAAATAAATGTTGGCATGATCTATGTTTATACGAGTCAGATATAGCATTGAAAAAATGGTTTGAAGGTTGACCTTGGTTATGGTGTCCAGAAACTCATTTTCTGAGACTGGGTCAACATGCGACCAAGACCACTGGGCTGTGCCAATCACCAGACTGTCTGTCTGTGGTAAAAAAAAAAACAGGTCAAATAACTTCACTTTCCTGTCAAAGAAATCCACAAAGTCTTCACACGGCGCTTCTGCAGATTTGAGTGGGGTCTTAGTTTGTTGTTTGACTGTTAAGAACTTCCAATAGTTGTTTAGGAGTCACCCAGGAAGGATTTATTGTGAGAAGACTTGAATCTAAAAAATGTGCTCTTTGAACACTCTTCTTGCAGCCCTCATGCTTGGCAGTCTAGATGAAGCAGGTGATTGCCTCCACTTTTATTCCAGCTTTTTTAAGTCTTTCGTTTTGTCACTTCAGTTTTGGTGTACTAAGGCAGATTTAGTTCTGCCCAACTTGCTCTTTAAAGGTGCAATTTCTTCAATTCGGGCTTCCATACACATTTTAGTTCCCTCCATTGTGACACTGATGTTTTCCTGATATCTACAGTGGTAAAAATCCCCATCAGGTCCTTTGCCACTGCCGCTGCAGTCATGGTTCTCAGAGGGATTGCCTCTGGATACCTAGTGGCATGATTCACCACTACCAGGATGAACCTGTTGCCTAAATTAGTCTGGGGATCCATAGGCCCTACAATGTTGAGTCTCACTCTCTCAAAGTGTGTGGCAACAACTGGCAGTGAACTAGGGGGGCATTATGCCTCTGCCCTTTCTTCTCACTAGACTGGCAGGTCACACATGGTCCTACAGAATGTATCTGAGGAAGTCTTGAGCCTGGGCCAATAAAAGTGGGGGACAAGCCTTGCAAACTTCTTGTCTTGGTCCAGTGAGCCAGCTTCAGAAGGAAGGTCCTATAGCATTGAGGGGGATCTGGGGGGGGGGGACCGAGCTAGAATATCGATGTATAAATATTGATGTAAACAGAAATATTGAGGTAAAAATATTGTGGGATAGAAATATCGATGGAAAAAATATCGTGGTCAAGAATATCAATTGTTAGGTAAGTAATATCGATTGCAAAAATATTGAAGTGTTAAATATCGTTTACAAAAATATAGTAGTTAAAAAATATCAATTTTATATTAATGTTATGTATTTAGTATTTTGTATGAGAATTGTTTGTATTTTTATTATATGTGTTAACATTTTAGTAGGTAAGATTTTTTTTAAATACAATTTTGCGTTTTTATTTCTGTAGCGGGTTGTGAGTTTATAGGGGAATAGGGTGGGAAGTTATTTAATGATATAGATTTTATTTATTATTTATAGTAGTTAATAAAAAATTAAATTGAATTTTGGGTTTTTAGTTCTGTAGCGGGTTGTGGGTTTATAGGGGAATAGGGTGGAAAGTAATTTAATTATATTACATTTTTTCAATAATTTAAATATATTCATAATTGTGATGTTATTGAGTTAAATGTGTTCACTAATTTATTAATAATTGTTTGATAATTAGTTGTTCATTTCAATTAATTATTTATTAATTATGGTAATTGTTTAATTAATTTTAGGTCTGTGTTGTGGTGTTTATAGGTGTAAATGGTGGGAAGGGTGGGAAGTAACTTATTTTTTATTGATGAATTATTAATTATTTGTTAATTAATTTGGATTAATTAATTAGTCATTGTGTACCTAATATTAGGTGTTTGTTGTGGATATTATGTGGTTAAACAATGAGTTATTAAGGAATGTTTATTATCTTTTTTAATAGTAATATATTTAAATTTAAATATTATTTATGTTAATAATGGAAATTAAATTTAATGAAAATATTGCATTTTTTTTATTGGTGTGGTATCCAGCATTTTCCCTACTGTTGCACTCACTGGAGTGGGAATAGTAATTTGTACCCCTCAGCTATCCAACACTTTCCCTACTGTTGCACTCACTGAAGTGGGAATAGTAATTTTTACCCCTCCGCTATCCAACACTTTCCCTACTGTTGCACTCACTGGAGTGTGAATAGTAATTTTTACCCCTCCGCTATCCAACATTTTCCCTACTATTGTAATTATTGTGTTGTGAAATGTATGTTTTTTTTAATAGTTTAATGTGTAAATGAATTATAGGATGTTTTTTTTTTATTTTAAATTATTGATATATGAATATATTTTATTTTTATATAATTTAAAACGTTTATAAATTAAATAAAGATAATAGTTAATAAAATGTATTTAAGTAAATATATGTATATGTAACACATTTTTGTGTGTTTATATTTTTTTAATTAAGTTTATTTGTTATATTTAGTTAAAATATATATGGTGGCTACCAGAAGCATCACCTGCTGCTTGGGCATCAAACTGTTGCCTCAGTCCCTCCAGGGTTGGAAACTCTCTCCGCTTTGGTGGGTCCTCCTTCTTTATGCCATCCAGAAATGACAGGCAGGTCACCAAGGCTAGCAATGCCTTCTTCTGTAGATTCAGTGCAACCACCGCAGGGACTTGCTTCCCATGCCCCCTGCCTTTCCCCTTCTTAGCAGATGGTTGGTCCATTTTTCCAGGCTCCAACCCTTTCTGACTCCCATTTTGAGCATCCACAGACATTGCCATAGCACAGATCCAATCAGGTAATCCTAGCCTCACCACATGAGCCTTGAGATCCACTTCCTTCAGGTAGTGTGCTCAAGCTCATTACCCAACAAACAGTCCGCAGGGCAGGGCTTATAGCTACTTTCAAAAGACCTGGAACCCCACTCCTCCCAACTCAAATAGAACCAGGGCCACATGATATTGGCCCTCTCTGTTGTCAGCCTCGACAACCTGGTGGAATGCATTGCGAATTACCTGCTCTGGGGAAACCAGCGGACTCCTTACCATAGTCATACTGACTCCTATATCCCTCAGAGCCTCAACACGTGCCCATCAATGGTGACCCATTGCCTATACTTTGTGGTATTTGAGGGCACATGGATTTTAGGAACCATCTCACTGTCCCCCAGGGCACTAGGGTAACCCAACTAACACACCCCCATCAACTGGGCAAACTCCTCCCTCAGCACTACACTAGCCACACCCAGAACTTTTCTCCTGTGGGCTCTTTTTGAACCCTTGGAAACCCCCTTGTAGTGTCCATACTCGTAGCACTCATAACACTTAATGGGTTTGGGCTGCTGACTTTCGTAAGGGTAGTTTTTCTACCCTTACTGGTGGCCAGATTGGGAATGAGAACCAGACCCTTTCCGCTGTGAGTTGTTTTGGGGGTCTTTAGAGAAATCTGTCTATTTCTCTCCCCCCTCTTTTGTCTGGTTGGAACTCTAACCACCCTTTTGGGAGCCACCCCCACCCGAGGTGCTTTCTTGGACACTCTGGTTCTGACCCATTTGTAAGCCTCCACAGCAAGCTTCCTCGGATCAGTAAGCTTGCTATCCACCAGGTGTTGGCGCAACGCTGTAAAACAAATCTCAGGTATGTGCTCCTTCAAAATTAAGTAATAGTCATTTACTTTGCTGCCCCTCACCTAGCTCTTCAGTGCCTTACCAGCATAGTCTAAAAAATCAACCCAGCTCCGTGTGGATACCTTGTGACTAGATCTGAACCTCTGTCGGTATTTCTCAGGTGTCAATCCAAACTTACTGGTCAAGATGGTCTTTATTTATGTCTATCATGTCTGGCCTCCCACCTTGTAGGAGGCTGGCTTAGTACATGGTGCACACTTGTTTAAGTGAAGCACCTTGCACTAATCCTGACAACCCTTATGGTGATTATAGTGGTCTTAGACAGCCTTAGAAAGCTCTCTAAGTGGTAGCTGTGGAGAACAGCCTTCAGGCTAGTGCAGAAGGAGTGTTAAGCAGCTTGTTTGACCAGATCTTACCATGTAGAGTAGGTTAAATGAAAAATAACCACACAGTGTATTTATAAAAATGTGTCTATTTAATATACAACACTCCCTAACACATTGGTATATCTCCTTCTCGCAGATATAAACACAACTACACACACTACTTCAATTGGAAACAGGCAAGTAAGCACTATACACAGTGGTCTCCAGAGGCATACCAAACCATATACTATGAAAGTGGAATGCCAACTGTGACTGAAGTCGGGACCAGGTGACACAGTGGAAGACCAGGAGCCATTCACGATCTTTCCCATATCAGAAGTTGAGAACTAGGAGGTCAGTATCTGGCAGGAGCACCAACAAGCCTTGACAGCAGCAAAAGACGTGGAAAATGATGAAGGAGCAACGTTGGGACTAGCCCGGTCCAAGGGACTCACCAAGTGCAGGAGAGTCAGAGCAGGCCCTGGGCAAGAAGGGGAGCCCACTGAAGCAAAAGAAGACTGTCAAGAAGACTCACAGGCCAAAGGCACAGGAATCGCAAGAAGACCACAAGCAGCTCACCAAAGATGAAAGCCCACGATGCAGATGATGTGGTGAGGATGAACATCTTGGCAGGAAGAGATGCTAGAGGCTGGAGCTTCTAGTTGCCCAAAGATCTCTGGAGTGCAGAGCCAACAAGCATTGGCAAGGGCAAGTCGACCAGGTACATAGGGATTAAGGGCCAGATGTAGGTAGACCTTTACCGATCGGAATCGGCCGAAAATACTGATTTTCGGCCGTTTCCGACCGGTAAAGGGCTATGGAGATGTAGGGGCACCAAAAATGGACATATTCTGTAATTTTACCGAATCGGTATTTTTACCGAATCGGTAAAATTACAGAATCGGTAAATTTACCGATTCTGAAAATTTTACCGATTTGGTAAATTTACCATTCGGTAAAAATACCGAATATGTAATTTGAGATGTAGGTAGCATGTCTAACAGTGCTACAGGGCATTAAGAATTCGGTATTTACCATGCAATACAATTGCATGGTAAATTACGAATTCATGTGTACATGCACATCTGTGCATGTACACCTGTGCCATGTGGCACACAGACATGCCCTAAGGGCATGTCTATGTGCCACATAGCGCAAAAGCCAGTTACAGGGGTGCAACAGGGTGTCAAAGTGACACCCTGTCCCCCTTAGCAATTCGGTATTTTTACCGATTCGGTAAATACCGAATCGGTATTTGCTATTGAATCCTATGGGCTTCAAGGCCCATAGGATTCAAAAGCAAATACCGATTCGGTATTTACCGAATCGGTAAATACCGAATCTTACCGATTCGGTAAAAAATACCGAATTTTTCCCTACATGTCATTTACCGATTTTTGAATATCGAATCGGCAAAATTCGGTATTTAAAAATCGGTAAATGACATTTACCTACATCTGGCCCTTGGTCCCAGCGGTTCTCACAATGGATACTGGCCTCAAAATTGCAGTGAGGACAGGTCAGGCCTCGAGGGAGTTGCAATATCTCTACACCTGTGTTGCTGAGCCTTTCGAAGTCCGTGGGACGTCAGGAGCAGCGGACCGGTCAGCTTCATTGCGGTACCTACAAATGTGCGGAAGTGACTCCTTCACTCCAAGGGAGTTTACTTTGGGTGTCCTTGAGTTACACTGGTCTGTTGAAGATCTTGAATGAAACACAGACGACGAAGAAGACTTACAGAACAGCGAGACCAGGACCAGCAGGAGTCTTCCTTGATGCAGTCTCGGTTACAGATGAAGTCCAGCGAAGTCCAAGTGTCCAGACGGTCGAAGAGTGATGTGCTTTCAGGCTTGAGTCCTATCCCATAATGAATCTGAGGATTCGGTGCAGCTAATATATAGCTAGCCATTTTGTAATGATGCATGGCCACTATATGTATCAAAATGGCTGACCGCACTTACAAAGCCTAAAGAATCGACTCCAGGGTTTGTAGGGGGTGTCCTGCTAATGCAGGGCACCGTAACACTTATAACCCAGTGCCCGGCCTTCAGGATTGAAAGGCCTGCCCTAAGAGTGACCTATAGGTTTTAAGTTTACTGACCTCAGATATAAGGAAACCTAGATCTATTGTAAGTGGTGCTAGCACCAGCTTACACAGGCTGCAATGCAAGGCCTGTAGTCACAGTTTGAGTGGTCTTTCATAGGTGGCATAATACATGCTGCAGCCCATGGGAGAGCCCTGGTGTACCTATTGCCAAGGTACCTTAGTACCATATACTAGGGACTTACAAGGGTACCCAGTAGCCAATTTTGTAGGTACCAAAGTACTTACCATGACAAATTTAGGGAGGAAGCATAGAGGCTGGGGTCCTGATTAGCAGGATCCCAGCCAGACTAGTCACAACAACATACTGACAGCAGCAAAACGTGGAAGTAACCATGCAAGAAGGATCCTACCTTCCTACACACCTCTAGTGTGAGATGAGTGACCTCCCCACTGTGGGCATGCACCTTCATAGACTACCACCCCAGAACTCCTCTGAGACCCTGTGCACTCTTAAAGGCACTTCATAGGATGAAAACCATTTTACCTTGTCACCCCCACAACATAGCAGACACCAAATCTTTTGGTGTCCTGACCTTTGACTCATGTGAAGACACTTCAGGTATGCTGCCACCATTACTGTTGCTGGAGCCTACTTGTAGAGTGCTGATATTCAGCTGTCTGAAGTTGAGCTAATGTATCAGTTTCATTTCCTCCAGAGCCATCCTCCTCTCCTCTAGAGCTTGCTGGTTCTCTAGCTTTAGCTTTGCAAGCTCCAGTTTCAACTTTCTTTCCTTCCCTACTTGGCTCCATGACGAATCCTCCCCATATATGTTGGCGGCCATCCCCAACAACTACTACGCCCTTTGCGCCAACAGACTCGCGACAAAGGCCCTGGGTGGAGTTGCTGCCATAATCCTGAAAACCCATAGATTTACGTCCCTTTCCTCCTCCGGAATCCTTCAGGTAGACTGCCTTCTGCTTAAGCTTCAATCTCCAACTTCCCCGATTGTGTGTGTGGTACAGACCTTCCTTTCCTCAAGCTTTTGGAAACATTATAGCTGAACTTGCCATTAATCACGCCAGACTTCTTGTTATCGGCGACTTTAACTTTTGGCCAGGCGACCCTCGGGAGTGTCCAACGTCAGTAGTCTTCACAGAGCTACTCAGTGGGATGAATCTCTCACAGCATATTAAGGTGGCCACCCACACTAAAGGGCATATTCTTGACCAGGTTTGGTCTGCTAATATGGAGATCTTAGATCTACAGATCACACCATGTACCTGGTCGGACCATTTCCTTATCTCCTTTTCACTTTCTATTTCCCCCTGCGTCAAAACCCCTCATCCAGGGATCAATAAGGTAAGGAATTGGAGCCGAGTCGACATAGCCGAACTCTGTTCCTTCCTAGCCACCTCTAAACCCCCCTGCCCCCCACCCCACCACCCCCTTCCCTCTCTTCACGCTCAGGCCGAAAATCTCAATGCGTGGCTGGCCACGGGCAGAGATAGCCTGGCTCCACTCAAGAACGTAAATCACAAAAGACCCCATGACGCACATCGCTGGTTCACCCAACACCTGAAAGAGAAGAAACTGTCCCTGTGCCAATCAGAGCGAAAGTGGAGACAGAACTATTGTCCCACGTTGAAACTTTCCTTCTCAACGGATTTACAGGAATACAAAGCTGCTATTCTGAAGGCAAAAGCTGATTATTTTTCACAAAAAAATCTCAGCACCGACAATAAAGCAAAGGAAATATTTTCCATTGTGGACGAACTTGTCAAACCTGATCGAATCACCATCAAACCAGCCCCCTCCCAACAGCTCTATGACTCCTTCAATACCTACTTCTTCGATAAAATAGCCAGTATTCCCAAGACTACCCCCCCACCCCACCCGGAGCCCATTCAGATGCATCATAATCCATCCTCATTTGACTTTTTTCTGCCCATCACACAAGAGATCTTCTTCTCTCTCCTTAAAAAAGTCTGTTCTGGTTCCCCCACGGTTCCCCCACGGACAGCTGTCCCCCCTATATTGCTCGGGAGATCATTCTCCAGCTACCAGAAACTCTTCTGTCTCTTCTAAATAACTCCTTATCCTCAGGGATTGTCCCCAACTGCTTTAAGATGGCAGAAGTGAGGCCCATCTTGAAGAAACCAGGGGCAGATCCCTCCGTCCCTAGCAACTTCCGACCCATCTCACTCTTACCTTTTTGGGGTAAAATCCTGGAGGCATATGTCACAAGTTGCCTTAGCACATTTGTGGAACTCTCACACTACCTGGACCCTCACCAGGCAGGTTTTAGATCTGAGCATTCCACGGAATCCATCTTACTAGCAGTCCACGATGAGTTGAGATGTGGTGCGGACCATAACATCTCGCAGGCACTTGTCTTCCTGGACTTGTCGGCTGCCTTCGACACGGTCGACCACAAACTTTTGGTCGAACTTGTCGAGGGCGCCGGCATCCATGTTATCCCTTTAAAATGGATTTCCTCCTTTCTCAGTAATCATCACCAAGCAGTCCGCTTATCCGACTTCATGTCGGAAAAAAAGGAACTTACCTGTGATGTCCCCCAGGGTTCTTCCCTTTCCCCACTCCTATTTAACCTTTACATTCGGCCATTAATATCAGATCTACGTAAGAGGGACGTAGCCATCTTCAACTACGCTGATGACATTCAGCTTGTTTTCACCATCAATTCCTCTCCTTCTGCAATCGAATCCTTTCAGTCTACCTTGACGTTCATCCGAACCTGGATGAACACAAGTCAACTCAAATTAAATCCTGACAAGACTGAACTAGTATTAACCAGGCCCTCATCAAACCCCTGGAACCCCAGTTTCTGGCCACCCAGCCTGGGCCTTCCACCTACCCTTGCTGAAACAGTCAAAATCCTTGGGGTCTCCATTAGCAGCGATCTGGCTCTAAAGACCCAAGTTAACTCTGTAGTCTCATCCTGCTTCTTTCACTTGCGCAGGATCAGAAAAATCAGCAAATTCCTCTCTTTCGAGGCCCTGGTTCAGGTTACCCTGGCCTTGGTAATATCACAAATCGACTATTCTAATTCTTTGTATGCCGCGATTCCCGCCTCTCAGCTGCAGAGGCTTCAGCTGGTTCAGAACCAGGTGGCCAGACTTGTACAGGGCTTACCCAAGTCGCACCAAGCCAAACTTCTTCTCAAAGGCCTTCACTGGCTCCCTGTGGCGCAACGTTCCCTCTTCAAGATTGGTTGCCTGACCCATAGAGCCCTGTCTTCCCATGTGCCTGTCTTCATCTCCAACAGAGTCCGGCGCTACATCCCCCGCCGTACCCTTCGCTCTGCAAACGCAAATCTCCTGACACCCTCTACATTCAAGCGCAAAAAACACGGGGGGATTAGATTTGCGTTCCTCGCCCCCCAGTTCTGGAACTCACTGCCAGCCTCACTACGTCTAACAGAGTCCTACCCCATGTTCAGAAATCCCTCAAAATCTGGCTGTTCTCCCAAGTTTATGACCAATAATTCACACCTTCCCCTCTGCTCACGCCTCCCTACCTCAGCGCCAAGAAACCGTTGGTGAACGTGCGCTATATAAATTCTTTTTATCATATCATCATATCATATCCTCCTGTCCTCCAGTTCTGCTGGGGACAGATTTGTAGAAGAGGCACTGCCCCCTGAACGCGGAACCCCTTCTGCCTCTGGAAAATTACCCCCACCCCCCAGGCAGATCTAAAGCCACCTCAGACTCCAGAATCAGGGCATCCTCCTCCCATGAATTTTCTGGCTCCTCCTCCTCCAGGCTCTCCTAACCTGCAACAAGGGCTTCTGCCCAAGTTCTCAAAGCCTTCTGAAGCTGGACCTTGCTCTTGAAGCTTTTCATGGAGACTTGAAATTCCCTACAATAGCTCTTCATCTGAGCCACAGTATAAGACTCTAACTAGGCCAGATCAAACTCCTCTACTGCAGGTGCCGGTGTGTGGCTACTTCCCCAGAGGTAGACAAACATTTGCAATGGTCAAAGTGAAGAGCAGTAGCGAACAATGAGTTACTGTATGATATTGCACAAATACAAGTCCTTTCCTCGCCGCTGATAACCAATGTTAGAAAGGGTTTTCTGGTTGATTAAGGTAGACACCCACGCCAGGCAGAACCCCCCACTCTAGTCAGGGTAAGCTAGATGCACAACTGAGATAACCTGTGCTCACCCCTCTGGTCGCTTGGGGCAGAGCAGGCAGGCTTATCTAAAGAGACAATGTGTAAAGTATTTGTACAACACACACACAGTAACACAATGAATACACCACAAAATACATCACACAGATTTAGAAAAGTAGCTTTCCTGTATTATTAATAAAAACAAGCCCAAAACGATAAAGATCACAGGTAAACTATTCAAGAAGATGCATTTTTAAAAGTATCACGGGGGCGTGGCCGACAGCCGGCGGGAATGGTCGCTTGCTAACGCGACTCCCGACCCTTGCCCGACGATCCGCCACAGTGCTCCGTCCACAGACGGGGGATTCCTCTCCTACTTAGGGGAACTCCGCCAGGAAACGACTGTGCCTGTATTAGCGAGGTGCTGGCCCCGTCTGGGCTCCCTGGAGGCTGTGTGACCCGGGCTTGAGAGGTCCCCGGGGGCTCCACAATACGGCGGCCGCGTCGGAATCCCGACCGGCCTTCTGACTGGCTTCGGCTGAGCGCAGCTGGACCCGGACTGCATCGGAACCTGTTTCGCCTCCCTGCCGCCCACCGGACCTGCTTTCTACCCTACCGGGGCAGGGCGGGCCCCCCTGAACGATCCACGAAGATGCCCCTGGCCGGTAAGAGGTGATGCTGTGGAGGTTCCTTCTCACGCCGGGGAGCTGTCTACGCGACGCCCCGGCTTCAGGGCCTACCGACCGCGGAGCTCCGATCTGCTAGCGTCTTGGTCGTTGGACCTGCATTGCCGCATCGCTGCCCACAGGACCTCCCTCCATCCTGCTGAAGAGGGGTGGACCTCTGGTTCGCGTACTGCAGCCACTCTGGACCCACGTGAGGGTGGACAGCAAGATTACTCGCGCGCCGGGGCGCATTTCAGGCGACCCCCCGGCTTTGGAACTCACTATTTCTGAGGCCCCGGAGCGCTTTCTTTATGACTTGTGAGGACGTGTGGCCCCCCCGCCTGTGACCCACCAGCAGCGCTTCCCTTGAGTTGCGGGGGGTGTGCCCTGGAGACCCTGGCGAGTCTCTTCTTTTACCGGCACTGCTCCGGGCCTACTCAGTGGGGATCTATCCGGCTTTGTGGAGTCCACCGGAGGCCGAGACGGGGGACTGGCGTCTTGGAGGTGATCTGCCCACCAATCTACAGTGCACACCGCGCCTGTCCCGTCGCTTGACCCTGTCCTGCGGTGGTGACAGCGTTCCTGGTTGGTGTGCCCTTCTATGCCTTGGCACCTCCATCCAACGCTTGGGGGCCGCCCCCCTCCTGGACCTAGCAGCATTATGGAGACCAGGTACACACAATTGCGCCATAACACAGATGGGGCCTGAATTCTTCCTGATTTTTTCAGGACTGTCCCGTGTGCCCCCGTAGATCTACCTGTGTAACCTCGAGCATAGATCTCTGGGCGCGGAGGCGACCTGCGTCTGTGGACCCACACGAGGGGTGCCCTGCTGGAGTTGCGACAGATGGCCCAGAGGGCGCTGTGAAATCTGCTCCTGATCCGCTCCATCGCCGCGGGGACGTGTTGGCCTTCATCCTTTCGCTCGACCCCGCCTTGCCCAGATTGTTCTGAAATTTTACCAGCCGGAAGAGATGGCGTCCGGCAAGGGGTCACGGCCCCCAACTCAAAGACAGATCAATAAGAACTCCTGGGGCGTCAGAGGGGACAACAAAGATGCTGCCCCCCCGGATATCCGAAGCTCGCGTCCCCCTTGCAAGGGGCAAAGACACTCACCCTGTAGGACATAATGGAGGCCATTGCTGGAGTCCGTTCCTCTCTTGAGACTTGAATTGACTCCGTGAACATTGAGGTGACCCTCTTGCGAGCTGACTTGCGTAAAATTTACACTAAAGTTAAGGACGTGGAAGTCAAGGCATCAGCCTTAATTGATGATACTTCTACACTCCAGCAGCAGGTCGCCCAGCTTCAGAAACAGCAGAAGCAGATGAGTGAACAGCTGGACGACTATGAAGGGAGGGCGAGACGGAACAACATCCGCATCCTAGGGGTCCCGGAGAGAATGGAGGAGCCCTCAGCTGACCTATTTGAGGAGTCCCTGGTTACGAAGCACCTTAAACCGAAACAACTTTCGAGTTATTTTTCCATTGAAAGAGCGCACAGGGTCCCGGGAGGTAGACCTAGGCCGGGGGCCCCCCCCGCCCCATCATTGCGAGGGTCTTCAACTTCAGAGACCGCAACGTTATACTACAAGCTGCCAGGTCCGGCACGCCTCTTCTTCTAGAAAATACTCTCATCACCATGTTCCCGGACTTCACGGTTAAGGTGCAAGCGAGGCGTTGTAGCTTTTTGGAGGTCAAGAGGGCGTTGCGAGATAAGGGCGTCAAATACTCCATGCTCATCCCGGCGTAACTACTTGTCGAAATGGATGGAAAAACATGGTTCTTTCTCTCGCCGGAGGAGGTATGGGACTGGTTGGAGGGCTGGAGTAGGGTCGGAGGTTCTCCACGGAAACGTTCTACGCCGAACGAGCCCTCATTAGAAGACCACCCGCCTGAGAGTCAGGAACTCTTCACTGGACCTCTTGATGGAGTGGAATGACATTCCTCTGCTGAGGCGGGCTCTGTCGAGAAACACTGTGGTCTTTACCAAGTGGCTACCTCGAGATTGAAGTGACTGCCCGAGGCAAAGTGCTTCTTCCTTTTGAAATGGCCTCTGTTTCTGGGACCTGTCTCCTTCGGCCGCGGCCGGGTCGCACCAGCTGACTGACAAGTAACTTTTCTATTATGTGAATGTTGCATGAGTCTTATGGCATGATCATACAAGTGTATTACATTTATAATGTTTTTCAGTCGGGCAAGCGGCACTGGCGGCTTCTCTCGTACCCCAATTATGAGTGGGAGGGCGACAGGCACTCTGCCTAGTTGGGGTGTGGATAGTTTTGAATCCGCGGGCAGGGAAGCAGGGTGGGGGGAAGGGGTGTGGGGTGGGCAATGTTTTGTTGCTGTTATGTGGTTCACTTTTGTCCTTAGCAGAGTTTCCAATGGTCATCTAGTCTTGCTCACCTATCCTTGTGTTTCCAGCAGAGCTGTCTTTAGTTTTGCCTTCTTGCCTGTCCAGGGTCCCGTGGTGCATGGCCGGCTGCCCTGGCTGCTACCTGGTTCCCGGGGACCGCATGTCCTCATCCGCCCCACGCTCGGAATGATCCCGGGGATTGGCCGACATAAGTGGTCCCATCCTGGACGATCCACTTATTTGACTCTCCCACCTTACAGCTATGACTCAACAATTTTCTAGATCCCTTACTGTCCTCACATGGAACGTCAATGGTTTAGGTCACAAGATAAAAAGGAGTGTGGTCCTTCAGTTCCTTAGGCGCCACTCCCCCGACATAGTTTTGTTGCAGGAGACCCACTTGGTTGGCAACACCTGTCAAGCGCTTCAGAAAGGGGGGTATAAGCTTCTGGTCCACGCTGGGTTCACCTCTGGGTCCCGGGGCACCGGGATTTTAGTTAGGAAATCTCTTGCACTCACCCTCTCACGCAGCTGGGCCGACCCCAAGGGCCGTTTTGCAATAGTGGAGGCCACCTGGGAAGGGCGTCCCTTGAACATCATTTCCGCATACCTCCCGCCAACCTTAGTACGAGAATCCCTTATGGAACTGGGCACCCAACTACTAGGCCTCTCCCCGGGTACACTCATAATATGAGGGGATTTCAATGCCACAATGTGCGACGATCTAGACCGTAGGCCCAAGAGAGGATCACACCGTCAGAGCTCGGATTTGGCTGATTTTGTCCATGCTTTGGGACTAAAAGACATCTGGCGCCTCCACTTTCCTGACACACCATGTTTCACGCATTATTCTAACGCACACAACAGCATGTCCAGAATTTACTATTTCTGTTGCCCCATCGCAGACCTTGGTTGCTTTGTCCGCCAGAGAGGCCTCCCTCGTGGTATATTCGACCATTCGCTACTCATGGTAGACCTAACTTATAATCGCCAGATAGCGCGAGGACCTATCGTTATCAATCCCTGGCTCTTGAAGATCCCCGATATTAGAGAGGCGCTGCAGGAGCGAACGGAACTCTATTTTGCGGAAAACGTTGGCTCGGTAGACTCGGCGGTCACGCTTTGGGAGGCCTATATAGCAGTTATGAAGTGTGAAGCTCTAGCCCTCAAGACGTATCACTTGCGTAAGCACGCCGAGCAAATCACACATGCGGAATCTGCCCTTATCAGCCTTGAGGCCTCCCATAATGTTGCCGCCCGGATTCCACTGCCGCTCGCCTCCGTGCCCAACAACTGATCTACAAGGCGCTGGCCCAAGAGAAAGCACAGGCGCGGCTGCTCCACACGCGTCATCGGGTCTATGAATTTGGGGACAGTGCAGGCAAGATGCTCGCATGGTTGGAGCATCGTGACCAAGGATCTCGATGGGTATTGTCCATAACTAGACCAGATGGGTCTGTGGCGATGGATCCACAAGACATTGCTGAGGCATTTGCCGACCACCTTGAACAGGTTTACACTGCGAGTAATAGCTATTCGTCCGCTGAATCGAGACAACTGTTGGAGGAGATGCGTCTCCCGACCATCTCGGACTCCGATCTGCTTGCCCTTGACGCTGACGTCTCCGCGGATGAGCTCACCACGGCGCTCTTTGCGGTGAACTCTGGCAAGGCCATGGGCCCCGATGGAGTCCCTGTTGAGTTCCTGAATGGAATGGTCCCTGATATTATTCTTCATCTTCTAAACATGTTTACGAAGAGCCTAGAGCTCGGAGTGCTCCCCCTCGACCAAAGACTGGCCTCAATTGCGGTCATTCTAAAACCAGCGAAGCCTCCCACTGCATGCAGCTCCTATCGTCCAATTTCCTTGATCAGCCCTGGGGCCAAAGTCCTGGCTAAACTATTAGTGACTCGTCTTCTCCTGGTGCTCCCCTCCCTGATAAACGCCGACCAGTCCGGTTTTCTTCCGGGCCGGCAAACGGCGCTAAATCTCCGTAGGGTGCACAATGTGTTGAGTCGTCAGCCCACCATGTCTCAAGATGCTGCTATATTATCCCTCGACGCAGCGATGGCATTCGACTCGATTGAATGGTCCTACCTGTTTAAGGTCCTCAACCGATTTGGCTTTGGACCCCACTTCACTGGATGGGTGCATCTTTTATATACGGACCTCTTTGGTCAGGTCCGGGTCAATAATTACACGGCCCCGAGATTCCCGCTCCATCGGGGCACCAGGCAGGGCTATCCCCTCTCCCCCTTGCTGTTTGCCCTCACCCTGGCGCCTGTGGCTCACTGGGTCCGCACCGATGTCCCAATCAGAGGTCTGACGTGGAGCGACGAGACTGTAGACAAGATCTCTCTCTACACTGACGACATCCTGATATATGTGTCGTCCCCACAGTCCTCCATCAACAGCCTGTTCCACGTCCTTACCAACTTTGGAAAATACTCGGGCTACGCCATAAACTGGACCAAATCGGTGCTGTAGATGTTGCATGGTCCGCCTCCTCGCCTGCCCAGGGGGTTTACAATCACAATAGCCACGGATGGTTTTACATACCTTGGTATTTTCATCACTCCCGACCACAAGTTGTTCTATGATCGTAATCTGCTAGGCCCACTACGTAGGCTCCGTAGCGACGTTGCTCACTGGCGATCACTCCCGCTTAAACTCCTGGGCCGGGCGGCATTGTTTAAAATGTTAGCGCTTCCACGCTTCCTGTATGTCCTACAAAATTGCCCCTTCCCCATTCCGGACTCATATTTCAGGACGGTAGAAAGCGAGTTCCGAACGCTACTTTGGGACGGCGGCGCAGCTCGGATTGCTCTCTGGGTTTCAGGGCTGGTACGATGGGGGAATAGCCCTCCCTAACGTCTGTCTTTACTACTGGGCCTCCCAGCTTGTGGTGATCAACCAATGGATACACGGTTCACCTCTGAATCCGGCCTTCCTATTGGATAGAGATCAAACGGGGCGGGAAGGTTACCTGGGGGCCCTATACTCTAAACCCACTAAATCTAGATACGTTGGTACTATGGTACATACGGTGGACATTTGGCACAGAGCCAATAGAAGGTTGGGATGGGCTGACAAACTTACCAAGGCATCGCCTTTGTGGTCTGCACAATGCCTGGGCTCCCTCTGCTTCTCCCAGGGCTTTGACAGATGGGACGTGATCGGGATTTCTGAGGTTGGAGACCTTATCCACAAGGGTAAATTTCTGTCCTTTAATGACCTACAAGCTAAATACGCCCTTGCACCCACTGAGTTCTTTAGGTACCTGCAAATCACACACGCTCTTCGGGTCGCTTTTCCAGACTTCGCCTCCATACCTGACACCTCCCCTTTGGAGGACAGGCTGTTGTCAGAACCTCTCCCTGAAAAGGCCATCTCCCTTACCTATCGTAAGCTCTGTAATAACCTCCCAGACCCCTTCCTGTCGCTACGGACCAAATGGGAGGCAGACTTGGGTCCCTTAGATGAAGAAGACTGGCGGTCGGCGCTAATGTCTCCGAGGGAATCGGCCATATGTCATAGGTTAAGATTGACCCAACTAAATGTGCTGCATAGAGCATACATGTCCACCCTTACCCTGACCAAGATTGGTTGGCGACCTGACGCACTATACCTACGTGGTTGTGGACTCCCTGGGACCTTTTACCACATCCTGTGGGATTGCCCTGTGATACAGCGGTTCTGAACGGCTGCGATACGTAAAATGAGCAGCTCCCTGGGCAAACCGCTCCCCACATCGCCTAGGGAATGTGTCCTCAACATGTGGGGGCCAAACGACCTAAACGCCCCGGAGTTACAATGGGCGGTGCTGGGGTTTCTGTTGATCAAACACTCCGTGGCGATGGGTTGGGGTTCCCTAGACAGACCTTTGGTAGTGGGATGGGTGGCTGCAATGGACCAATGCATGATAGCGGAGAAGACTGTGTATAAAATAAGGAGCTGCCCTAAGGTGTGGGACAAGAAATGGGGACACTGGAATTCATACCGTGGCGAACTGTGTGATTCTCAGACGGCGGAACTGGCTTTGTCCCGTAGGGATCCAGGGGTGGGTGTATAAGCTAGAAGGTATGGGACTTGCCTTCACTTTGACCTGAATATGTTTTTTACGAAGCATGTGTTATTCCTATGAATATGTTTTATACCAACAGGGGCCATGGGTGCTGCAGCACCACTAGTCGGAACTGGACACTTGGGTTGGATAATATGCTATTTTGACTCTCTCTGCTGGATTTATTTGTTTGGTTATTGTTACTGTTCAAAACAAAATAAGTGGTGCGACTACCCTATCTGTGTCCAATGCAGGTATTGATTTGCTTTTAATGTGGTTTTGCTATACTGAGATGCCGTCCGACCTCAGGGTTGTGGACCGAATGGCTGTGTACTACAACTCAACCTGATTACTGCTCTTCACCTTTTGCCTGCATGTAAGAAGATGTGACTGTATCATTTGTTTCTTGACAACACCACAATAAACAATAAAAAAATTTAAAAAAAGTATCACATTAAATGCACCATTGAACAATCATGCTCGGAAGCACCTGTGCTTTTAGTAGATTCAGGACAGGAAGTGCATTGGCAAAAATAATACAATCCCCAACAGGGACTGACCAGCGAACTGTTCAAATGATGGAGCGGGAAGCCGGGCTCCAAAAGAGTCTTGGGGTAAGTTTATGGAGTTGAATGGGGGTAAACCAGTGGTTGAAGTGGGCGAGATCGGAGAGCCATGACGTACCCACACTTTTTTTGATTTAAGGAAGCAGTTCCCCTACTTTCTATGAAAAGATAACTGTCCCAGAACGGTTAATTCTGACCACTGAAATGCTTTCGTTGAAGTTTGTGAAGCCAAGGGAGGAGCAGACAGACAAACAAACACGCCTCCAGGCCAGGGTGCCTGCTTGCATGAAAGAAATGTAAATGTGAAGGAAGCTCGGAAGCCAGTATTGGCTTTAGTGAATGGAATCACTTGAAACTTCCTGATGACTCACATTTTTTTTGAGTGGTATAGGAAAAGAGTTACCAGCTGAGCTGTGAAGTGTGTGCTTTTTAAAGGAGCATAACACAGTCTCCAGCCCTGCAGGGGCCTGCATTAGTCCCTAACTAGTCTCCACTTATCCAACCAGGATTCAATTCCGTGGCTGTCTGGTTACAGACACAGACCTCTGCAGTGCATAACTAAGAGAGGTTTCATAAAGTAAAATAGTGCATTTCCCACTGATTAACTTAACTTGCATTCATTTCACATTTAAGCTGTGTGTTATTTTATATGTACATACCTAAAGGTGAAAGACCGAAAAAAGTTACAGAATATTTTTTTTGCTACGCCTTTGACCCCATCTAATGATTATTCACCCCGCCCCCTTTGTGCACAGCATCACAGTTCCTTTTCTTTTTTTAATGCACTTCGACCACTGGGGTAAACTTAGGGTTCAAGAGTCACCAGTATGAGAGTCCTCACTCGGACCCTAGCGACTGTGTAATGGCAAATCCCGCCACCTGCAGGTGCGCAGTGCAGGGTACAGGAACCACACTGATTCCTACGATCACTGTACCTTTTGCTGTATGGGGCAGTGCATAATACGCAGGAGGGCTGTAATGATGATTTCGAGGATGGGGGTCCTCCATTCATGATATTATGCCTGGGGGCTGTGGTGAGCCATCTTCGTACGGTGCTGGTATGTAGTGAGCAGTTCCAGCGGCTCCTCCCCGGTGCAGCCGAAGTGGGGGCTCAACGTTAACTTGGTAACCTACGCCAACAGAAATACAGTCATTGGGGCTAACGGGCTGCAATTAGTCCGGACCTTACCGGAGATTGGCAAGAAATGCAGGTCTTTTGGGGGCACAGAGAGAGCACGTCTCTCAGGGCGATAAAAGCTCTCACCTCCACCACACGAAGTTCTGTTTTGAGTGCAGAGCGCTGGCAATGCACTGGTTCTCATCGAACAGTTCTTGCAGTGGTGGTACCAAAAAACAGAAAGATGAAGTCTTTGATGTTCCTGAGACTTCATGGAACAACGGGCAAGCCAGCAAACCACTAGTAAACACTTGAAGTAACAATGTAGAGGCAGCAGGCCAGCACAGCAAGTAAGGTAGAACAGTGGCAGTTCTTCCTGCAGCTCAACAAGCAGCAGGCCAATACAGCAGGGCAGTTAGCAGAGTGTCAGTCCCTCCTTGCTACACAGCAGTCCATCAGGCAATGTGTTGCAGCACAGCAGTCCCTCAGGCAATGTGCAGCTGTAGAGCCAGCGATGTCTGGTTACAGGTCCAAAAGTGTCTCATTAGATGAGGTCAGAGACCCAGTACCCAAAAAGCCTTGTTAATGGAGGGGTGACTTCAAAAGAACTCAATGAAGTGCATAGGTTCCCATTCAGCCAGTCCTGTCTGTTACCCTAGCTCTGGTGCAGGGGGAAATCAGCCCTTTGCGGGAAGGCAGGACACTACCTTGTCAAGTGGAGTGTTCCCTCCTCTCTTCCCTCCTGCCACAGATGTCCCATCAGTATGCAGATGCAGTTGAGTGCCCTGTGTTGTGGCTGTCTAGAAGAATGCCCAAATGTAGCTGTCATTCAGCCCGGCCCAGAAGTATACTGGAGAATGGCTGTCAGGCCCACAGAAACAAAGTGCAGAGAAATGTCCATTTTCTAAAAGTGGCATTTCTAAAATAGTAAAGTTAAATCCAACCTCACCAGGAATTGGATTCATCACTACCATTCCAAACATATGAAAATCTGATAAGGAATTACAGCTTAAACAACTATTAAGGAATTCCAAATACCATCCTACGAGAGGGGTAGGTCTCCCAGTAGAAAAAAACGAAATAGGCTGTTTGTACCTACCAGGACATGCAAAACAGAAAGGTGCATGCATACATACATAGCACCCTGCCCTTAGCTACCTAGGGCCTACATTAAGGGTGACTTATATGTTCTAAAAGGGACATTTAACGCTTGGCAAGTAGGTTTCAAATGCCAAGCCCAAGTGGCAGTGAACTGCGCACACAGGTCCTGCAATGGCAGGTCTGAGACAGGTTGCACAATCAGTGCTCCAAGCCCACTAGTAGCATTTTACTTACAGGCCCGGGGTACATGGGGTACCATTTTACAAGTGACTTACACGTCAATTAAACAGGCCCATTAGGTATACACCAATCACAAGTATGTGTAGTAAAGAAGCACATGCACTTTAGCACTGGTTAGCAGTGGTAAAGTGTACAGAGTCCTAAGGCCAACAAAAAGATACAGCATAAACGTGGAGGTCCAAAGCAAAAAGTTTGAGAGAAGACCACCCTGACTGGTCTAACTGTGATAATCTGTGATTCTTAAACGATGGCATTTTGGGCAAAATAACAAACAAATAGAAAAGTTCTGAAATGTATGTAAACATTTAACATTTTCTTCATGCTTCCTAACTCTAGTGGAGCCAGGTAAGGCTTACTGCCAGATTCCTTATGTGTTCGCTGCTCTATCACTATCACTCTACGCCAGTACTAAACCCCCATTTACTCTCCAGTTACCATCCTCTACTGAGGCGTAGTACTAGACTGTCATAGAAAAAATATTGTGGCGAATATTTTGACAACCAAAATATCAAGCATTCCTCTCATCATCTCTCTTTTCTAGCTTCCATGTTCCTAACTTCTCCTCGCCCATGAACATTCTTTATTGGCTTCTCTCCTCCTCTCACATGCCCCAACATTTCAGCTGCTTGATTAATACACATTCAAGAAATAAGACGTGTCTAGACAACACAGCTCCAATTTGATATCAGATCCAAAACCAGACCTAATATTCATTACCAAAACATGGCTTTGAAACACCACTTCAACAGAAGCATACAAGGAAATTTACAAAGTGGATGGCCAGAGGGAGATTATTTGTCACATTCCTGTTAGTCCATGGTGCACTGATCATGTGAATTTCTGGTGATCTACAGACCACCACCAAACAACTGAACCTCCTCAGATCCCTTTGTGAATGCCATCATGCTTATTTCCTGAAACCATCCCAGCTTCTGGGTGACCTGAATATGTCCCTCCCACAGACAAGAACCATTAAGACAGAGAAGATCTTTAGTTCTCTCAGCAAGTTACTGGGCCTAACACAGCCATCCATACCCTCTTTAAACCGTGCACCTTTCACCCAGCATTGACTTTTTGCAATCATCTTGACGGGTGATTACCTTCTAACCTCAATCACCATCAAGCTTCTCACAAGCCCAACCTTTGCTACTACAGTGACCTTCACCACTCAGACACTGGAATAAACTCAACCTCTCTAAACTTGGCTCTAATATCTTGGTGGGATCACTGACATAATATCAATTCAAGTCAAGTCAAAATATATGTTTATTATGACCGTGGTCTTTAAACAATACAGTGACATAACGCAGAATGGAGTATGCACCATAAATTCATACACTTATTTTTAAAAACTTGTCCATTAAAAGATCATATACACCATTATCAAAAGTACAAAATTCAGTAAAAGTTACAATTATCTTAAAACTTATTTTTGTATATTAAAACCTATTCACATTCTTACTACTCCAAGCGATTTCATTCCGCTAAGATCCATACAGTACTACATATTATTCTTTGGCTCTCAATGCACTCAGGGCCACCTTTATAAATTTCCCAAGGGCAATTGTAATATCGATGTAGGGGATTTCTGTTAAGAGGCTGGCCGCCTGCGACCTTGTTTTTACATCATATTTTATAAAAACTGGGCGCAGCCAGGGTTTCCTATGTTCTAGGAGTGTCAAACAATCTAACATGATATGCAGCAGGTCTCCCTTAGTTCCCAGATTACACCTGCAGCGACCTTCTTGATCTAACATTTTTATTTTAAGGTCTCTGTTTATTAGCCATGGGTTGATCCCAATTCGAAGCCTCAGGATCTCTTGCCTGAGTCCACGATTGGGTAATCTATCAAGGTAGGGGAACCAGTTTTCTTGGGACCAAGCATTTAGCATATGCGCCACTGATTTTTTCTTTGTTAAATAGCCTATATCAAGCAGTTTGGACACTTCTTTTCCCCTTTGCTTCAGATTACCTTTGGTACTTGGGATTTGGTATGTTCCCAGGTCCAAGTCGATCTCTAATGAATTGCAGATTCCCTTCAATTTTTCCCTACTGGCCTTCGCCCATTTTAGCTCGCTTTTCTGAATTTCATTGCGACACCAGTCTGCTACTTTTTTACTTTCAGGGTCTTCTAGTCTCTTCCAGAATCTGATCACAGCCATCTGGGTTAGTATCACCCAGGACTTTGTGCCTATTTCAGTTCTGATGGCTTGTATCATGGCAGATTGGGGAAGTGATAGTAGCCTTTTTATGCAATTCCCCTCTATCACGTCCCAAGATCCCTTACGGCTCAAATAAAGGACCTCTGCGCCATATAAAACTTGGGGGGGGATCATTGCATCAAAAGCTCTAAGCAGTGGTCGGTGGGACATCTCACCATAGTCCCCATTAAACCTTTTTAGGCCACATATGGAAGAAAGTGCCTTTGCCTTTTGAGTTTCCAAATGGGTATTCCAATTTAGAGACCTATCGAACCATATACCCAAATATCGGTACTCATTTACTGTCTTCAGTTTGAGGTCACCTATGTACCAACTGAATCTGCTTAACTTTCTCCCAAAGCATAGGGTTTTAGTTTTATCCAGGTTGATAGTTAAAAATTTGCTGGCACAATATGTATTGAAGGCGTTAAGCTTCCTTTGGAGGCCCCTCTCGGTCTGATCTACTATTACCAGATCATCCGCATACAATAGGCAGGGAATCTTGTTTCCATCCATTTTAGGGCTGGCACTACCCTCCACCTCTAGATATGCTGGGAGATCTGACAGGAAGATCGAGAAAAGCTGGGGGGCCAGCACACAGCCCTGTCTTAATCCATTTGCAATGGGTATTTTTGGGGTCAAGGAGCCCACCGTATCTTTAATTACTTGACCCCAGTTTTCCCTGTGTAATTCTTTTATTATAGTAAGTAAGTCTTTTGGAATATTTAACTTCTTTAGGGTCTCCCATAGGCAAGCCCGATCCACAGAATCAAAGGCTGCTTTGAAGTCGACGAAGCAACAGCATAGCTTGCCATTTTGTTCGGTCGACTTCCTCGCCATCGCCCGTAGAGCAAATCCGTGGTCTATTGTGGAGTGGCCCGTTCTAAAACCACCCTGTTCTATGGAAATTATTTGGTACTCGTCTACCTATGCATTCAGTTGTTTCAATACAATTTTAGAAAACACTTTCTCACCTATATCTAGGAGATTGATCAGCCGGTAATTTTTTGGCGCCTCTTTGCTCCCTTTCTTGTGGATCGGCCTAATTACGGCCCCCTTCCAGGTTGGAGGCATCACCCCTTCTTTTAGTACTACCTGGAACATCTTGGCAAGAAATCTTGCCCACCATTTAACCTCAGTCTTCAAAATTATTGCAGGAAGACTATCTGGGCCTGCTGCCCGGGTTAGCTTAAGTTCTTTTATTGTGAGCTCAACTTGTTCTTCATTAAATTTGAATAAAAGGTCTTCTGAGATTTCTTGCCATGTTTTGATCTCTATCTCCTCTCTGTGAGTCCTTGCCCCGTACAATTCCCTTATGTACTCTTCCCATGCTGCCTCACTCACCACACAATTTAGTTCACCATCTGTTGTTCCAGCTGCAGCCTTTACTAGTTGCCAAAATTGCCTTAGGTTTTTCTTCTCTATGGCTTCTAATAATTCTAACCAGCATTTTTCTTTATATAACCTTTTTGCGGAGAGTACCATTTGCTTGAGTTCTTTTTTCTGCTTGACTAACTGTTCCTGTCTCTCTTGTGTAAAGTTCTTTTTTTGTTTCCTTTGTGCTGCTCTTATCTCCCTTTTCTTATTTTGGCACGCCACAGAGAACCCTTTACCACGGTTTGTTTGTTTTACCCTTATGGGATTATCCCCTTTTAATTTTATCTTTAGGCATTGCACAACTTCTTCTAATTTTCCAATAAACCATTTCAGATTTTTATTCTCACAGTTTTCAGGTGCCATTTTTGTTTGCATAGCCTTCAGTTTTTCCATATATTCCTCAGTTAAACGTGTTGTCACGCGTTTGGGGTACTCAACCTCCTGGGTAATCACTGTTTCTCTCTGTAATTTCCTTCCCCCCGATATTACTATGTGTAGGAGTTTGTGATCACTCACCTCTTTTTGGTCTAACTTAAAGTCCCTAATTTGATGAAAGTTCCAGGCCTGCAGGAATATATAGTCAATTGGGCAGTTCTGTTGCCCTTGGATAAACGTTCTTCCTGCCGGTGAGTCTGTCTCTGTTCTCCCATTTACGCAGTGAAAACCCCTGCCTCCTAGGGTGTATATTAGTTCTAGGTCTTGTTTCGAAATTTCCCCAGCTGGGAACCTTGCCGGGTTTATTCCGTATACCTCTAACTGTTCCCTATTCCAAAGGTCAGCCTTTTTTGGGTTTAGTTTATGATTGAAATCACCCATTATCATTATTATGTCTGTGGGATAATTTTCTAGAGTACTGTCTACATCCTCTTTAAAACACCTCATTTCCCTTTCATACTCCTCCCCATTGTCCCACTGCATGTAAACATTCATTAAAATCAACATTTTATAGTTTAGATCCAACGTCATGAGTTCAATTCTGCTTGATTGTACCCATTTACATTTTGTATTCAACAGTTTTATTTCCCTCATTACTTTTGTTGATACCAATGTCATCAGCCCCCCCGAGGGCCTCCCACGATTTTTCTTTATGGCAGGCTTATGTATCTGGGCATAACCGTCAAGGGTTGGGGTGACGTCGCATAACCAGGTCTCTTGCAGGCAGGCAATGTCCACTTTATTTATGGATTCCTTTACATATTCCCATTTTTGCTCGTTGCCTAGCCCATTTACATTCCAGGTTAAGAGACCTAGTTCTTGCGAACCCACTCCATCCTATTCAACGTCACTCAGAGCACCTTCTTCGTCTGTATCCACCGAATTACTTCCATTGCATTCTCCCGTGCGATTACTATGTAACGACCAGTTGCCCCATGAGGAATCATTCCCTGTGTTGTCTATTACAATGTTCAGAGAGCTTCAATCTCCTTTTGTTTCTTTATAGAGAATCACTTGTCTCTTCTGTAGCCCGGCATGCTGTTTTAAGAAGTTGTTATCTTTAGAGGTTTTTATATCTCTCTCTGGGATAATCCTTATTCCCTGTTGCGTTATCTCATTTGAGGCTTTCAGGATTGCCCTTTTTACCAGGTCTGAATAAAGGGTGATTTTTGTTATTTCCTTTCCATGCCTGTTTTCTACAAAGCCAACATGCTGGAGGTCTTTAGAACCGATCCCCCTCAGACTGCCGCATTTGGCAAATGCGGCCAAGATCAGTGCTCTATTCAGGGGATTAATTTTTCTTGTCAGCTTCTCTTTCCTCCCTGCTGGTATCAGGTCCAGAAATAACCATTTGTTACCATCACTCTCATATAAGTTCGTGTTTATTTCATGCGCTTGTTGGCTGGTAAATGTTCTCCCTCCTTTCCGACCTTTATTTCTCATGTTGGGTTCTTCGTGTATCTGTGGTCTTACAGACCTTTGTTCAGTAACCCGTTCATCCATTAGCCGTACTTTTTGTCTCGTCGTTCGGGTGGAGGGCGGGTTCTCGGTTTCCTCCCTATGAGTATGCTTTTTCCTTGGTGGTCTTTGGGGTCATTGAATTTTTTGCCTCTACCTGTATAAGTCTCTGTGTTATAAATGTTGGGGCTGAGGCATTTAATCCTGACTGCACCCCCCCCCTTCGTTACTTCCTTCCCTTTTCTCATTCCTACATGTTTCGTTTGCCTGGGCATTCCTATCCTGTTCCTGGTCCCGAGTGTGACATACTGTAGAAAATTAGAAATATTGATGTACATCAGCAACGTTCATTTCCCTTTTCCCACTCCTCTCCCTGCGCGTACCATGAATACCGTAGAACATTAGCTACATCCTACTGCCAGCAAAGGCCTGTACCCATGTAAACATGACAGCCATTTTAGGCACCCTGGCCCTTTTGCCCGCCTAAGATTAGAATCACCGGCTCCCCTTCTGCGTGTACACGACCCTGCCCTGAAAGGCACCCCCTTTTGCTCGACCCACGCAAACCCCCCATTCCCTCTTGAAGAGGCATCCTTCGCCTTAGCGGACATAGCCCTCCCCAGCTGCACCCGACGGCCCCCGCTCTCTCCTGTACGGGTCATAAGATCTATCTCTCTCTCTCTCTCTGTGTGACTCTGTCCCTGTGTCCACCCTGGCCCCCCCTCCCTCCTCCTCACACAGGCAAGTCATAAACCTTCTTTTGCAAGACCCAGTCCTTGAGAGTCGCGGCCGCGCCTGACCAACACCTCCTTCCCTCCCATGAATGCCCCTCTGTTGACAAGCCTTCCCTCCGCGCTCGATTGTCCACGCGGCATGAATACCACTCCTTTGATGACCCTTTCCCCCGAGTCCGGCTGACCACACATGTCAGAGGCCATCGGCTGGGCCAGGAGATACCATTTACTGCCCTTATTGTACGAAGTCACTCCTCTTCAAAGGATCCTCTATTGATCTTAGCCACCCCATCCCCTGGGCTATGATCAGGCGTACACATCCTACGAGACACTCAGCTGCGTGATTGCCCTCCCCTCTTATCAGCAGGTCAAGGGTCCCCATTGTGAATGCATGTGAGTAGGATCACCACGAGGGTTATAGGGTTGTTTTCCTTTTGCGTCATACAGTCCTGATTGTGTTATCAAGTGTTCTGTAGGGTATAAAAACAAGAGTCTCAGCTCACTTGTTAGAGCACCTCCCGAAAGACACTGTGTTTTGTGTCCGAAATGACATGCTCTCCTCATGAGAAATAAACTCTGCTCTTGATTCCTGCTCCCAGCGCCCGTCTCTTTATTTTGGTAACTGATCAACATGGGAACTAAGAGGTGGTTTGCGCCAGCGGCCTGGGCATCGATAGGATTATGGGCTCGTGTTCCACAATTGGCGTCCCAACGCGGGGTCCATCAGTGACATGGGGTGCGGTAAGAGAGATCCAGACGAAGAAGTGAACATCTAAATGATCGGAGCATGCCTGCCTTGAGAGGGCTCTCGCCCGGCTGCCGATCGACAGAGCTTCACCAATTCTGAACGGACCTCTCTTGAAGTGACCTATTGTCCTGACTGGAAACCCACAGGAATGCTACATGGAGTAAGAGAACGAATGGGCGCTGGAGGAGGAAATCGAAGAACTGTCCGTATGGTCCGGTCCGGGTAAGATTAAGTAGGGCGTTTTTACGCCTGATTGGTAGGGTGGTTCTATCCACCTGATTGATTGATTGTTTGTATTGAAAATCGGTATTTGTATACCGAAATTGTTGGTATTGGTTCATTTAGCTTTGAGGGCTACTTGACATATTGGTTCTCTTCTGAGAACGAGACATTCTCTGTTTTCAAACAGCGGCGAATAGGAACGTCGTCCCTCTTTGCAGATAGAGAAGGGTAGGTAATGTAGACTTTTGTCCCCGGTATTAATCCGTCATGCCTACTTTTCTCCCCACTGAATTGTTTGAAGTCGATTGATAATCGATTGTTGTTCTTTAAGAATTGTTGAAGTCGATTAATACTCGATTGTTGTTCTTTGAGAATTGTTTGAAGTCGGTTGATAGTCGATTGTTGTTCTTTGAGATCTTCCCTGTCTACAAACTGAGACGAGTAGAAATATTCTGTCTTCCTTTTTGGATAGCGAAGGGCAGGTAATGCAGACATTTGTCCCCGTTGTAATCCGTCATGCCTGTTTTTCTCCCCACTGATTGGTTGGTTGCCTGGACATTGTTGTTCAAGGAATTGTTTCGTTTGAGGTATTTTCTGCCTGCAAACAACGTGGAATAGAAATATTCTATCTAGTCTTTGCAAGTAGTAAAGGGTAGGTTATGCCCCTTTGTGAATTCGTCAGTCCTACCCACTCCCCACTGTTTGGGGGGTAGCTCGCATGGTCCGCCCAGGAGACTACCCTTATGGAGGACATATGCTCCCCGCTCATGGGCCATTTAGTGGAGGTAGACCATCTGGTCCGTCCAGGAGGCTACCCTAGTAGATGGAAGTACATCGCTCGGTCTGTCCAGGATGATACCCCAATGAAGGAATATATGTTCCCCTTTTGATCGATAATCTCGTTCCACCCCGGACCATTTATTGGAGGGAACTCGTCTGGTCCGCCCAGAAGTACCCCCTAGTGAAAAGGACACATAAAAATATGAAGTGATCACCGTTCCCTACTAACAGAAAGCCTTAGCTCGAAACACGCTAAGGAAGAGAAAGAAAACTAAAAAGAAATCAGGCTAAGTCAGTAACCCCCTGATGAGCTTTTGACTTCACTAAAAATAAGAAACATTAGAAATAGTTCATAATAAGAAATATAAAATGGCGAAAAATTTGGCAGCAAAAATAGCCACGAGGTAGCTAGGCTTCAACGCCTGTTCCTGCTCCCAACATGCCCGCCTCATTGCCCGCCACGCCCAAATAACGATCACATGAAATAGAAACAATCCGATAGGTACCTACCCTCATTCCGGAAGCTCCCAAAGTGCAACAGGTCCGCGGTTACGCCCATCCGGAAGGCGAGGCCTCGAGGCACAAGGGGCCCGCCTGACCACGGTCGGGAGGAGATGATGTTGGGCAGGCGGTCCAAAGAATGGCAGAGTCCTCTCCTTCTCTCCTCTTCCGCTGCCCTGCAGGCCACGGGGGGGGGGGCTGTCTTGCCTCAGCCACCGACCACCCCCCCCCCTTCTGTCTCTCGCCTGGTCCAACCCACGAAGAAGGCAGAAGCCGAAGGCGAGAATGGCGGCGAATCAAGTAGTCCCGCCACATGTCAAATTCCCTGGATAGTTACAGGTAGTGCTGCCACATGTCGACGCCTGGACAGTTCCAGATAGTCCCGCCACATGTCAAGGGAAAGGGGGGGATCTCTTGCCTCAGCCGCCGACCACCCCCCCATCTTCAATAGCCAGCACGGCCAATATCGAGACGACGGAGCCGAGTAACGGCGCGGGGTCGCTGGAAGGGGGAGGTGACGCGAACGAGCCTCCCCCACCTCCCTCCAGGTGGAGGCTTCCAGCGACACCCCAATGCTCTTACTTAAAGAGGGTCAACATCATAAAGTGGTCTTCTGCCCAGGATGGGCACACGCTCCATGCCTTCTCCCCTCAACCTTGAAGATTCTATAAGAGCCGGGGGGCACCTCGATTTCTCCGCATGGGTGCCCCCGCCCCCTTCACTGGGAACCACGACACCGGTGCAACTCCTGTCGGCACCAGCCTCGGATTGGAAATGGCTAAAATGAAGTCACGGCACGGGCTTGTTCAGTTCCGGAGGAACGCCAGGATGACCCGGTAGGAAAATTATTGCCGCCCTTCCCACTCTTTTGACGCATGGTCCACATTTGCTAAACTATTAACAACATAGCGCAAAACTTTTTGAACTACCAACGGAAAGTTCTGGGCCAACAACGCGAGACTAGAGACTCTCTGACTGTACTGGAACTTGCCTGACCCCACCTAAAATGGCGCCGCCGCAAAATGAAAAGTACTTTGAATAAACTTTGTTGCACCCAGGTTGCGCAGCTTGTTGTCCCGAGATCTATGTGCAGTTTTTGGGATAATGAAAGTAGATATGAAGGGCGTTGAGTATGTGCTTGGATAATGAATTGACTTAGGGTGGGTACTGATTATGATTTGGAAAATGAATTGGTGTAACTTAGATAACGAATGAGTATTGGATAAATGAATTTTTGAATTAATTAAAATGAATTCTTGACATGCATCATGTTTGCTCTGTAAGGAAATTTTAATACGATTTTATTTGCACTGCTGCACTTTATGCAATGAACTGCCACCAATTTCGTTTATTAAAAGTATTTTGAAGAAGAAAGCATGGTCGTAGCAGTTGCATTAATGAGTTTTGGATGCCTTACTACTGTGAGCGAAGAGTAAGTATGATGAAGGATGTAGATCAAAGGGGATCAGACATTTAGCAGCCACCTTATGTGCCACAAGCAGCCAGAAAAGTGTTTCAGATACCCTTAAAATGATACCACAGAAAATGCCACCTGACCATCACCCTTGCACCCGATAAAGAGGGTTACGACCAAGTAACTCATGTAGATACTCAGGTCGTCAATGATTATCTATCTGACACCACTGGTCCCTCTGGGCTGAAATGCCGAGATGGCAAGGGAATGCAGTACGAGGAGATCGGGCGAGTATATGGTAGGTAAAAAGATTTTCAAACTACTGCATGATGATGTGCTTTGAATGCTGCCCCCCACCCCTTCTTTTCCTCCCTTCTGCAGGTCACGTCAGAACGTCGGCTGAGGTGTGGAAGAGCGACGGTTGGACCTCCGACGAAAAAGGGAAAGGGGGAACATGTGTTTAGTCGTTGTAACGAAGAGTTTTTAAAAGACGTAGGTTTAACATGACTGTTCCTCCTTAGGACATAACGACTGAGAGGATGGACTGACATAGAAATTGGACAGGTACTGAATGACGAAAAAATTGACTAGAAATGACGTGTTAAAATAATGTAACTGGGCGTTTGACTACGTAGGGAAAGGACAAAGAAAAATTATACGGGCAAGGGTTGCCACAGCACCACCCGTCTAGGAAGTTCAAAATGTTGCTGATGTTCAAAATGCGCTACCCCCTTTTCTCACACTCTTATAGATATAGCCAAGCTGTCCGACTGTTTCCCCGATCAATACTAGCCGTTGCCTCAGCCTGAAGAACTTCCCACCAAAGGAGGAAACAGAAAGATGGCTTAAGATCCTACCATGGGTAACTAGCACGACCAGGTTAATTACTGATCGACCAACCGAGGTGTGAGTATTGGTAATAGGGAACGCTCGCAGGCGTGACAAGCGAGAAGGAAAAAGGGGGGGAAGGGTAGAAAGAGCTAGGCACGTAAATAAATAGGATAGTAAAGATACGTGGGATATATATATATATATATATATATATATATAAAGATCTTGTAGGCTAACAATTGTTTCCTGTCTTATCGTGAATGTCTTATATATGTGTAATACATGTGCCGTCTTCCCTGTCTGAGTTTGTGTATAATGTACGGATTTATGTCTTCCCTCTGTTTATATCTGCACGTTACCTAACCTTTGCTGTCCTGTGTTGTGAGCACACTAAATGACCTATTTTTGTACACGTCTCACTCTCTCTCTCTCTCTCTCTCTCTCTCTCTCTCTCTCCCTACATGTCATACGTGTACCGAATGGCTCGTTTAGATTGCGGACGACTCTCACTCTCTATGAGAGTCTCCCTATTCTCTCTCCCTCATTGGTAAAATTGTGCCCCACCGGCACCAGTCTGATTTGATACATATTGAACGCGAAGGTGTTCAGCGAAATTGGCCGAAACTAAAATGATTGTATCTCACCATATTACTGCCTCTCCTTTCTGCAAAAATGAATGAACTTGAATTGGCTGAGAAGGAAAGGACAGGTAAGACGACTAAAGTCCCCCAAATCTGGCCATTTATAGGGGAACTGTATGTCAATGGCACCTTATGTCTGTTTTTTTAGAGACGAACGCCAACGTCCAGATTGAACCCCCAACGCCCGGATTGCCCCACCCCCTTTCGCACCCAAGCGCAAGCGCCCGAAGTATCCCCGCCCCATTTTTGATAAACGCCAATTGCTGTCCCGAATATAAACTTGATGCACATGAGTAGCTGTTGACCCTCAAAACCCTGTTTTGCCTGACTCTCGATAATGGCACCCCCGCCCTGTTCAAAAAGGTTAGCCAGTCCTGATGGGAAATGCTCTGTAAAATGCTGAATATGATGTAATGCACAGTTGATGGGAATCTCACTTGATTTATAAATAAGACTATGAATAGACCTGCCATGAACACAGTAGGAATACTGACACATGCACTGCTTGGTAATGGACCTCTGACTGTGACCAATGAGCGTATCTCCCAAATGCGTAGAGTTGAGGGAGGAATTCACATACATAGATATCTTCTTTTGCCATTTCACTGAAACCTTGTCTTGTACCTATTCAAAGATTCACAATCACCGAAGGAGATGGGTCAGAAGTGACGTACAGCCTGGCTGCGGATCTTGGGACTCGTGTGACCTCGACCAAAGGTGGAGCCGCAGGGCAACAGGATACGGGACGAGACCGCAACTTCAACGTGGAAAATGAAAAACGGCGGGCCACCTCGAAGCCACCCGCCTGCTAAACCCACGTGTGCCTGGAGTCTCCGTCCCCCTTCCTTGAGCCCGATGGATGGGCCTGCCTGCTTGTTATCCTTTGCTCCCTTGGTCCCTTTTGTGTGTCCCAGGAACTCTGACCCAACTCCACCCTCTCCCCTATCGACTATTTGGACCACACTCACCCTCTTTTCCACGTGACTTTTTGCCAAAGGAACGAACAGCATCCCACTGGGAATAGGGTGCTGCCATAGAACTATGGGTGCCGAGCATGAGGCGCCACCAACCGGATTGTTTCGGGAACAGGACTGTGGTCTAACAGCAGAGGACTGACCGCACCCTGCAACGCGAAAGGATAGAACAGAGCTGGACCTATAGCTCCACCGCCGGTGCTCAACAGCGCCAACGAAAGTACTCGGACTAGAGCCTACCAGTGATGGCTCACTGACAAAAAGACACTGGGACGAAGAAATATTGTATATTGAACTGAATTCCGCTCTCAACTACCTGGTCAAAACTGTTCATTGGTTACATTTTTTTAGTCAGAAACATTTACGCTATGTAGTGCTTTGAACTGGTAGGAACTCGACAAATGCAATCTCCTATGTGCCGTATTCTACCAAACACATCAACTGTCCATGATTATATACCATATGCTAATATTGACAATGCTAATTCTGCGACCGTGCCTGTTTATATGTACCATCATCTATCACGAAAATGAACTTTTGCTATGTAAAAAGGGGCGACTGTAGAAAATTAGAAATATTGATGTACATCAGCAACGTTCATTTCCCTTTTCCCACTCCTCTCCCTGCGCGTACCATGAATACCGTAGAACATTAGCTACATCCTACTGCCAGCAAAGGCCTGTACCCATGTAAACATGACAGCCATTTTAGGCACCCTGGCCCTTTTGCCCGCCTAAGATTAGAATCACCGGCTCCCCTTCTGCGTGTACACGACCCTGCCCTGAAAGGCACCCCCTTTTGCTCGACCCACGCAAACCCCCCATTCCCTCTTGAAGAGGCATCCTTCGCCTTAGCGGACATAGCCCTCCCCAGCTGCACCCGACGGCCCCCGCTCTCTCCTGTACGGGTCATAAGATCTATCTCTCTCTCTCTCTCTGTGTGACTCTGTCCCTGTGTCCACCCTGGCCCCCCCCTCCCTCCTCCTCACACAGGCAAGTCATAAACCTTCTTTTGCAAGACCCTGTCCTTGAGAGTCGCGGCCGCGCCTGACCAACACCTCCTTCCCTCCCATGAATGCCCCTCTGTTGACAAGCCTTCCCTCCGCGCTCGATTGTCCACGCGGCATGAATACCACTCCTTTGATGACCCTTTCCCCCGAGTCCGGCTGACCACACATGTCCGAGGCCATCGCCTGGGCCAGGAGATACCATTTACTGCCCTTATTGTACGAAGTCACTCCTCTTCAAAGGATCCTCTATTGATCTTAGCCACCCCATCCCCTGGGCTATGATCAGGCGTACACATCCTACGAGACACTCAGCTGCGTGATTGCCCTCCCCTCTTATCAGCAGGTCAAGGGTCCCCATTGTGAATGCATGTGAGTAGGATCACCACGAGGGTTATAGGGTTGTTTTCCTTTTGCGTCATACAGTCCTGATTGTGTTATCAAGTGTTCTGTAGGGTATAAAAACAAGAGTCTCAGCTCACTTGTTAGAGCACCTCCCGAAAGACACTGTGTTTCGTGTCCGAAATGACATGCTCTCCTCATGAGAAATAAACTCTGCTCTTGATTCCTGCTTCCAGCGCCCGTCTCTTTATTTTGGTAACTGATCAACATGGGAACTAAGAGGCGGTTTGCGCCAGCGGCCTGGGCATCGATAGGATTATGGGCTCGTGTTCCACAATACCCACCGCGCCTTTTTATCAGCATAGGTCTTTTTGATATGTACACATTGTCCATAGATTCTGCAGCATCCTTTGCTGTTTGTTCTGCGGGTTTTGGCGATCTTTCAAGTATTACCATGCTTTCTTCTTCTGGTATAATCCTGTCACTTTCCTCATTTGGTGGGGGTATATCGGTTGGCTTTACCCTGCTTGGCAGTTGGCTCTTTATTTCTCCGAGTACTTCTTCTATTTCTTTAGATGTTGTTTCTGAGCTTTCATCACTCCGTTGTTTGAGAGGGTTACTTCCAGGATTCCTTGAAGTGCCTTCTGCAGTAACAAGATTAGATCTATCAGCGAGGATGTTGGAGTTTCAGCGAGCACCGAGTCCTGTGTGGTATTTCTGACTGGGTTTGCTGGGTAACTAGTCCTTAGGCTCTCTTGATGTATTGGGGATTTTTGCAGTGGATGGTGCTGCTGGAATTGATCTGGTGCACCTCCCCAGATAACGCTCTGGTTCTGGCCTTTGTTTCCCCTGTGATCTTCAATCCCTGGTGACAACAGTGAGAACATCTTTGGCGATGATGATAGACGAGGCGCCGAGATTTGGTGATTTTGGCTCTGCTGTTTCTGGTTTAACGATTTGCGGTTCACCCCATCATCCTCGTTATCAAGATTAACTTCTTCCTGGAGTTCTCCCTTATTTAACCGTCTTTGATTTTCATCTAGCAAGCCTGAGTTTTCACCAATTTCTCTGCCAATTACCACTATTTCTCCATCTATATCCAATGTTATTGCGGGGTTTAATGATTTATAATGTTTGCCTACAAACTCCTTTATGGACTTTGACGCTGCCGTGTTCTCTTTCTGTTTAATGGTTGTTTGATTGCACCCTCTTTTTGCCTTTTGGGCATTCTTCGTTGCTCTTTTGACTTTTCTTTTCTTTCCTCTCCCCTTACTATTTTCCATAGATGATGCATGACTTTCCTGGCTTTCATCCAGTGATTTTGAGCCCTCCAAAGATTTACTCCTTCCTAGTTCATCCAGTAATTTTTGCCCTCTTTTAGGTGCCATTTCTAGTCAAAAAACTGATGTTATACTAAGGGTAGTAATTCTTAATTATTAAATATACTTATGTTGAAAGTTGTTCACTTACCTCTGTTCTGCCTTTGCCTTCCGCCTGCAGCCTTGCCCTACTGATGCTTTCTGTCGAATTTAAAGTCTGCGACTTCTCCGTTGGTGTTTTGGTCTTCTGAGGGCTGGTGCTTCAATTACACGCCCTTTCTTGCCTGCTTATAACTCCAAAGTTTCTCAAGGTATTACCTTGCAGACTCAGCTGGATTCACTGAACCAGCTAATAGTCCGAGTCTGCAGGAATGGGGGCTGAAAGGGGGCTGAGTTGGGGCTGGCCGTCAGTGGCGCTCTCTGCCTCCGCTACGTGTGCAGAGGCTCGTTGTGCTCGGCAAGCCCTCCTGCTCGCGCCGCTCCCGCTCCCGCACCCGCTCCCCTCGTCTCTCCCTGCCTCTCCCCGAGGGTTCAGCTGTTCTCCGAGGCAGGGGAGGAAATGTTTTTCGTTTTGCCCGTTTGCCCGCCTGCCGCTGAAATCCGGCAGACAGGGGCTTGCTCCGTGCTCCGTGCTCCGTGTCCTCCTCGCTACGGGTCTCCACGCTCTGAGTTTCGGCAATCACCGCGCTTGGTCTGGCGGGGCGTGGCTTTGGCAAGGCACGGCTAGGCTAGGCATGACAAGGCGAACAGAGGAGTCTGCGAACAAGGGTCTGAGCTTAACATCAACGACAACAATATCGACCTACCAGAATATTGTGTCAAGAATATCGAAGGACAAAATATCGACATCCTATCTCTACAAAGGTAAGTACAAAAATATCGAAACCAAAATATCGTTCAAAATATAGGGGCCCATTAGGATGTCAGTCGGATTGCCCCCTGTCGCCTTGCGGCCTGGGCAGAAAAGGATTAATATGGTGGTGGTGTCTATTAGACACCACCAGCCATATTACAATGGGCTTAGGGAGATGCCTTTCCGTGGTGGCGATGCCGCCACGGAAAGGCATGTGGTCTTCACTCTGGGGGCCCCCTGCAGGTCCCCAGAGTGAAGGAGAGGTGGGGGGTGCACACAGGGGGTACCTGTGTTACCCCCTGCATTTGCATAGACAAAGCGGCAGGCACTGCGCGGTGCCTGCTGCTTTGTTTACGCAAATGTAAACGTGCATTTTTAGCATTGTGGCGGGCGGGGCTGAGAGCACCGCCCGCCACAATGCTAAAAATACAGGATGCGGCCGCCACAGTGGCGGACGCATCCTAATACCCCCGCGTGAACCCCGCCCTTATGGCGGGCGGTCCCGATTACCGATGGGATGGCGGGCGGACTAAGTCCGCCCGCCATCCTAATGGACCCCATAGTTTTTAAAAATGTCATTAAAATAATATAAAAGAAATTATATATAATAATAAAAACTATGGGGTCTATTTGGATGGTGGGCGGTTCGCCCTCGCCAGGCCAGTGGGTGGCCATATCCAGCCCAGCTGGGGCGAATCGCCTGCCATCCACACCAGAAAGACCCCCCGCTATATTATGATGACTGGGGGGTCCGCGGCGGACGGAAAGACCGTCTGCCGATTTTCACTGGTCGACTCTTCGACCGGGCGGAAAAACCTTTAATATGGTGGCGGTGTCTGCAAGACACCTCCATCCATATTAAGTAGTAGGCGGAGAGCAGCCTTTCCATGGCGGCATTGCCGCCATGGAAAGGCATGCGGTCTTTGCCATTGGGGGCCCGTTGCAGGCCTCCAGGGTGTTAGGGGGGGTGCATATGGGGGTACCTAAGGTACTCGTCTGCATTTGCATACACAAAGTGGCAGGCACTGCGCTGTGCCTGTCACCTTGTGCATGAAAATGCACAACGTGCATTTCCAACATTGTGGCGGGCGGTGCTGGGAATAGGGGATGCCACTGTGGCGGTGGCATTCTTATTGCAGGTGCAGGACCGCCACACCCCTGGCGGACGGTCCCGAATTCCATTACGGTGGCGTAATAGACCCCTATTAACATCTACATCAACCCGAGTACACGCACAAAAAAGGTCCATCTAACCCACTTAATGTAAATTGTGTGTGACCTGGCTGCGGACCAACCTCAATCTGATTGTATAGTTTCAGGGGACTTTAACACCAACCTCTTTCAGGGCAATACAGCTGACCACGAAGGGCTCTTCCCATTTGCATTTACTGTGGTAGAGGCACAGTCCAATCCACTAAAACAAGCATACTGCGGTCTGGGAGAACTGTGCGTGCTGCAACTTCATAGTGCTGGATTTCTGGTATTGAACGGCAGATCAACGAGCGACACTCCACCAAAATGGACCTGGACTAATGGTCGCAAACAATCTTATTTAGATTACACCATTTGCAACCTAGCCCTGCTCAAACACCTGGGCGACCTTAGAATTCTGCCTCGGACGGAAAGCGACCACCGCCCCCAGATTGTTACTCTCCACGCAAAGCCAGATTACCACATACCAGCCCCAACAACATGCACAGGAACTTACACTGAAAATCTGAAGCGTTTAAGATGGAGTGAAAGCACAAGACCCAACGTCATGAAGGCAAGTCTGGCTCTTATAACAGGTGGCATTGACCCGGCGATCTCTCCCACTGTAGCATGGTCAACGCTCTGTTTTCAACTGATATCTCTCTTTCCAGCCAAACAGCATCCCTACAAGGCTTCTTCTATTCGCCAGTTCTCAATTTCAAACCAAACGAGGGTGCTGAAGAAATCAAGAAACCATGCCTTGTGGGCCCTTACGAAATCCCCGGGAAACAATGAGTACCTAACTGTGTACAAAACTGCTCAAAAATTATTTAGGCAGGCCATACAACAAGATAAAAGACTCTACCAAAGTCAATTCTGGTGCAAACTAATATGGAAGAGTAAAAACCAAAACGCAAGAAAATTCTGGGCCTTAATCAACCGCCACAATTCCAGCTCATGCAGCTCTGGGTCAGCAAACATCCAAGAAGCTGACTGATCGGCCTTTCTTACAGACCATTTTAGGACTCCAGAGGGAATAGTGTCCTCAGAAATATGCGCTCTCAACCAGATGGAAATAAGCCAGAGTAAGAGCGGGAGTATGCCCTCCGGCTTCCTAGACCACCGCAGTGACGTCTTGCAGATCTCCCAAGAAATGGTCACTAAAGCTTTGCTAAAAGCAAGATCAGATGGAGCCCCGGGCCCAAACGGCCTACCACAGAACCTTTTCAAATCAAATATAGTTCTTTGGTCGGGACACTTAACGAACTTAAGTGCTTAAGTGCTTAAGAACTTCAAACATTCCGGACTCTTGGCGCGGTGCAATAATTCATCCAATCTATAAATCAGGCTCCCACTCCTCTCCAAATAACTACAGACTAATTGCTCTCCTGGACATAGAGGCTAAGCATTATGCAGGCATTCTTCGGGAGGAGCTGAGATCATGGGCGGATCAGAACAACCTGATTCCAATGAATCAAACCGGTTTTACCGCCAAATCCGGGACACTGACTAACTTATTGGCATTGTCTATAATCGTTGACAAAGCATGTTCAACATCTAGGGCTGTTTTTTGTTGTTTTGATGACTTTAAAGCCGCTTTCGACCGGGTTCCCAGGGCTGTCCTATGGGAAAAGCTATAAAAAAAATGGAGGATCCCGGAAAAACTCCTGGAAGCAATTGTTCAACTAGATTCAGGCACATGGGTCCAAGTGAAGTTGGGGTCCGGCACACACCTCTCTCGGAAAATCATGACAACTAGAGGTGTCAAACAGGGATGTGTGCTTGCCCCTCTTCTTTTTAATCTGTTCATAGCAGACTTGTCGGCTGCTCTAAATGAAACAAACAGTCATCCGCCCAAATTAGGTGGTTTACCAATAAGCAATCTCCTCTATGCCGACAGCTTGGTTCTCTTTAGTTTCACATGGGTGGGGCTGCAAAGGCTCCTGGACAAATTACACAATTACACCATCGCGAACAAATTAGAGGTTAACCTGAAGAAAACCAAAGTGGTAACCTTTGGTAGAAAACGCAATGTCGGCGCTGGCTGGAGGTATAACAATATGAGCCTGGCGACAGGAGGCACCTACAAATATTTAGGAGTTAATCTTGATTCCAGAGGCAACTTTGTCAAACAGCGTAGTGAGTTATCAGCTAAAGCCATGTTCCTACAGGTGACCCTCTCCAAGCTCTCAAAAAGTCTGTCTGGCCCAAGTCTATCTTCTTAATTAGAAGTCATGAGAGCAAAAATAGGGCCGTCCTTGTCATATGGTATCGAGATTTTTAGGGGTAACTTAAACACCACCCTAAACCAACACATGACTAAAATTTATAAAAAAGTCTTGCATCTGCCGAAAAACTTATTTGCCGCCTAGATCAGACTAGAGCTGGGCTTATTAAACTATGAAGTCTCTAACATCGGCTCGTATTTAAACCTCTGCCATAAACTCAGACAAGCAGACACAGGTTCACTAGAGTCATTAGCCTGGCAAGACATCTCCGAGAAAAATCCAGGGTGTTCGTATGGACGCCTCTTTAAGGACTACATCCGCGAAATGTCTGCGGGCGACCTATGAGCCCTCAACCCCAGCACTACTGTATTCAAAACCTGCATTAAGAAATGTGTTAGACTGAACACCCTTACTATTGACAAAGCCCAATTTGCCAAATGCAGATATGGATGGGCAGTTATGAAGTCCTATGGGCGGCTATCTCCCGCTATCTACCTGCCCAGCCTCCCTTTATTTAAAACTCAGCTTCATGGCGATTAGACTGGGCGACTGGCAAATTTGAAAAGACTTGCCCTCTTGGCGTCGCACGTCAGAAGATTTACTGTGCAGAGGGTGCGGCAAGACGACTGAAGCCTTGGAGCACGTGGTGTGCCTTTGTCCCGCCCTCATGTTTCAGCGCAGACGCAAATTGAAAACTGAGTGGAACAGGTTGGGTATTCGGACCTGCAGACAGGCAATTATTGCAGCACTAAATCCTAAAAATATAGCCCTAAATATAGGCCTCACAACCTATGTACACTCTGCATATCGATCCTTCGTGCATGCTTCTCCTTTTAAGCAATAGTTTAAATCAAACTGCACCTTACTTCTAAGCTGCTTAGACTGTTTTTACTTGAGCGTATTTTACCACAACCCGCTGCTATAGACGTGTTGCTGCTGAGTTCTATCCGTTTTTATACTTTTTTCATAACCCGCAGCTACTTGATGTATATTAGTTTGCTTCCACAAGCTTAATAATGCTAACTGTCGGTATTACAAATCCTTCTGTTTTAATGTTCTGTTTATACATATGCTGAATGTGTTTTTTAATCATTCTGGTGCTTTTTTAAGGATACTTTATATCCAAATAATGATTATTATATATCTTGACCCCTATGTATTTAAAAATGTTAAAAACTATAAATAGTAAATGTAATATTAAAATAAACTAAACATACATATATAAAAACATTATATATATATTTACTTAATAATATTTATAAATAATTATTTTATTAAATTATAAAACGTTAAAAACATATTAAAATCATAAATACATATATATATATACACATAAACCTGTAAGATAAATATAAAAAATAAATTATATATATAATTAAATTAAATATTAAAATAAATATTAATCTTTAAAACAACATTTTACCCTACATTAACTAAAACAGTAGGGAAAATATTGGATAGCATAGGGCATAAAATTACTATTCCCACTCCAAGGAGAGGAATAATTTACTATTCCCACTCCAGCAAGTGCAACAGTAGGGAAAGTTTTGGATAGCGGAGGGGAAACATTTACTATTCCCACTCCAGCAAGTGCAACAGTAGGGAAAGTATTGGATAGCGGAGGGGAAAAATTTACTATTCCCACTCCAACAAGTGCAACAGTAGTGAAAGTGATGGATAGCGTTGGGAAATAATTCACTATTCCCACTCCAGCAAGTGCAACAGTAGGGAAAGTGTTGGAAAGCGGAGGGGAATAATTTACGATTCCCACTCCAGAGAGTGCAACAGTAGTGAAAGTGATGGATAGCGTTGGGAAATAATTCACTATTCCCACTCCAGCAAGTGCAACAGTAGGGAAAGTGTTGGAAAGCGGAGGGGAATAATTTACGATTCCCACTCCACGGAGTGCAATAGTAGGGAAAGGGTTGGATTGCGGAGGAGATAAAATTACTATTCCCACTCCAGCGAGTGCAACAGTAAATAAATGATATATATAATTAAATAAAATATTAAAATAAATATTAATCTTCAAAACAGCATTTTACCCTACATTAACTAAAACAGTAGGGAAAATATGGGCTAGAATAGGGCATAAAATTACTATTCCCACTCCAAGGAGTGCAACAGTAGGGTAAGTGTTGGATAGCGGAGAGGAATAATTTACTATTCCCACTCCAGCAAGTGCAACAGTAGGGAAAGTGTTGGAAATCGGTGGGGAATAACTTACTATTCCCACTCCAGCAAGTACAACAGTAGGGAAAGTGTTGGAAAGCGGAGGGGAAAAATTTACTATTCCCACTCCACGGACTGCAATGGAAGGGAAAGTGTTGGATTGCGGAGGAGATATTCCCACTCCAGCAAGTGCAACAGTAGTGAAAGTGTTGGATAGGATAGGGGAATAATTTACTATTCCCACTCCACAGAGTGCAACAGTAGGGAAAGTGTTGGATAGTGGATGGGCTAAATTTACTATTCCCACTACAACAATTGTAAAAATAGGGAAAGTAGCGGAGGTGAATAATTTACTATTCCCACTGCAGCAAAATAATAAACATCAATTAACAAATACTTAAATAATAAAAAATAATTCACCTCCCACCAAATACCCCTATAAATAACACCACCACTAATACAAAACATGACACAATAACATAATTGCTTAACAATTAATTAACTAAGAACAATAAACAAACAAAGAAAAACAATGAGTAATAAATTAATTCATACTATTCTAACTATAAAATAACAATAAATAAATATCTGTAAAAATAAAAAAATGATAATACTTTTTAATTACTTGCCACACTACTCCCTTTTAAATACACAACTCGCTCATAAAAAATTGACACAATTTACATATTTACCAATTAATTATTTATACTTAATAGCCAGTTAATAATTAATAAAAAAATTACACAATTAACAATATGAAATATTAAATACACAAATAAAAATTAATACAAATTATTAACTAATTAATTATAATGTAATTACTACCCACCCTACTCCCCTATAAAACCACAACCCACTCTTAAAAATATAACACAAATAAGATATTTACCAATTAATTATTTATAAGTAATTTCCAATTCATAACTAATTAATAAAATATTTAACACAATTAACATAAAATATTAAATACATAAATATCAATTTATAAAATTATTAATTAATTAATTATAATAAAATTACTTCCCACCCAACTCTCTGATAAACCCACAACCCGCTCCTGAAAAAAATAACACAATTAACATATTTACCATTTAATTACTAATAATTATTAACTAATTAATAACAAATTAAGTAACACAATTAACAATATACATTAATAAATACAATTATATTAATTAATTAACATTATTAGTGAATACATTTTAATTAACTTACTTACCACCCTATTCCCCTATAAACCCACAACCCGCTACGGAACTAAAACGCAATATTTAAGTTCTTAAAAAATTAATAATTTCTAAAAATGTATTAATAAATATATTATAATTAAATTACTTTCCACCCTATAAACCCAGAACCCACTACGGAACTAAAATACGCAAAAGTTACTTAACATAATATTAATTACTTCTAAAAATTTCAAACATACATTAGAAAAATAAACTATACTTTTAACACATATACTAAAATTCAGAACACTAAAATAAATTTCAAAATTATAAACAACAATATTTTTACTAATGATATTACTAACTTCGATATTAAGTAAAACAATATTTCTTACCTGCATGTCGATATTCTGGTCGACAATAATCTTGCAGGTCGATATTGTGGAAATCGACATTTAAACATTGATATTATGACTCTATATCATCTTGGTGATCTAATCACCCAACCAAATAACAGAAGTCAACCAGCTATATAAAAGGCTCCCCAAAGCCTTCGACAAACTCATTCATCTCAAAAGATCTATACACCTTAAGCAACAACATAGGATGCCTTGTACGATTGAGGGAATAAAGAAGAGTACATCAGAAATCACTGCCAAAGTAAGACATCCAGAAATGTGCATGATAAAATCCCTCGCCAGAACATGTGGATCTCAACATGTTCTACAGAGCCTGAGCCAATGTCACAAGGGAAACAAAATACACTACTCAAGCTGGATCTCATGTGCCAAGCACCATACTAAGTATCGTAACACAGTCTGTACAGAATGTTGAACCCGGAGTTGCACCACTAAAGTCCTAAGATTTCTGTAGCACCCTGAGCCCAAGAAGAAATCAACTGCCATAACCAACAAACCGCATATATTTGCTTAATCGAAGCAACTCTCGGCTTCCAAATTCCATCAGCTGATCAAGGATCCTTGCCTCTACAAACATTCAAGAACATATTTTGCTCTAAATGCACAACAGACACATCAATGACCCTCAGCAACAGCTCCCTAAAACCATGCACCTTCCCATCAGTTCTCAAGATTTTCTACATTCAACCATAAATCGAAAAGAGCAAAATTGACCAAGGCAACTCCACGCTAATTCTGGATGCCTGTTCCTTATAAAAACAAGCAAAAAGAGTAGCATCCATTTAGAGGTGCAGTTTTACTTACAGACCAGCAAACTAGGTTCTGCTCTGGGAGAAGCACAGAATCAGTTCAGTACTTCATGTGGGAGAAGCTAAAAACCACCCTAGACAGGGATAGTGCTACTGCATTTCTACAGGACCTGTCTGCTGCATATGACACAGTTCTTTTTACCACTGCCTCTAAGAAAGATTATAAGAATATAGGATTGAGGGAAGCATCCATGACTGTATCTCCTCCTACCTGACTAACAGATCAAGCATCAGCTCGCTGCTCCAATTCATATCATGCCTTCTCAACACGGACACACTCATACCTTGAGGGAGAATAACCTTCCCAATCCTTTTCAAATCACCCTACTGGATCCCACCAAAACCCACACCTTCACATGTCTGAAGACACTAAGGGGTCTAATATGATGGCGGCAGCTAAGAGTTTGGCGGTCCCGCATGGGCAATTAGGATGCGCCCACCACACTGGTGAGCGCATCCCGCATTTTTTTCATTGCAGCGGGCGGTGCTGTCAACAGCACTCGTCGCAATTCAAAAAAGGCATTTGTGCATTTGCATGCACAACGTGGCAGGCACCGTGCGGCAGGCACTGCCACGGAAAGGCTGCTTCCCGCTGACATCGTAATATGGCTGGCAGTGTCTATCAGACACCGCCACCATATGCAACCCTTTTCCGCCTGGTCGATCCGTCGACCGGGTGGAAAAGCGGCGGACGGTCTTTCCGCCGCATCATAATATGGCGGGGGAAATGCGAGGCAGGCGGGGGATGATGTAGGATCGCTACCGCCATGTGGGTGGTGGCGATCCGCCCTACATCATAATAGACCCCTTGGATCATCCTAAAATTTGAAAATTCAGGGGAGCTTCAGAGCTCAGGATTAGACCAAAGCTCCTACTGTCGAGCAATGACTACTGAGAAATTACTTTCAGATCCCGATATGCTGAGTTTGGAACAACCCTGAACAATGAAGCTCCCAGATCTTGGCGTACTGCAACAACACTGACATAAGGGAGAAACCTGGCAGGTATCTTGCACTCTCGGCCAGCTCCGGCCTGTTCGAAGTGAACAAAAGCACTTTTTAAATCATGATTGCCCTATAGGGATTTCTTTTCCATCTAGGGTTGTTGCAGAAGCTCCAGACTAACACCTCTCACATTCTGTCATTTCTTATCTTTTCAAGTGGACTCTAACTCTGGGTCATGTTCTGCTGCAATGATGTTAAAGAATCAAGAATGCTCCGGGCAACACAACTTCCACATGTCCATCTATGTGAACCCATGTCACTGGTCCTATAAGCTCTTCGCCGTGTGGACCTCTGCCTCTCTCAGCGAAGCATTCAGGCACTAGTGCTGACATCTAGCTGTGCCTTTGGAAAATAAGCCCTGTAAGGAATGCCCTGTTTAAATTGAAGGTTTTTTTATGATACATCAATCACTCTGAAGAAGGACTGGTGATTCTACATATAATAACAGGGCACTTTGAGACTTGGGTAATTAAAGCTATACGAAACATTGGAAGGTAATGTAAGCAATATAAATTTTTAGAAATAATAAAGAAATAATACTCACTGACTGTCACCTTGTCCCTCTCTCCAAGCATGATATTGTTTGGAGTCAAGTCTCTGTGGACAATTCTTTTTTCCTTGTGCAAATAACGCAGAGCTAAACACAACTGTGTAGAAAAAACAGACAATATTAACACCATCTAGCCAGTCTATGGTACACATTTACCTTAGCATCGCTGTGAAATCACATGAGCGCATTGCTTCAAAGAACTCAAATGTGAAGACCATAACTAGTGACATTAAAAGTATTGTTGTTATTTTACCTGCTGAAAGAAGAATAGTCCAGATGTGACTACAATAAAGTAGCAATAATTGGTGTGTAAAGTTTGTGCAATGTATTTTGTCAGACGAGTCAATGTTCTGTCACAGTTCTGTCAAGAGATGCTGATCACTGAGAATAAGGGTGTCACCAACCGCAACAACCTCCACACCCCGACCGGACACCTCCACTTGGCCAACCTTTTGCTCGCCCATGCCCCCTGCATCTGAAGAGCCAGGACCAGAGGCTGTGCCTTTCCTGCCTGTCTCCTAGCCTGCATAGACCTCTCCTTACACATCTGAGCTGCCAGATCTATCTTAGAATGTCTCAAGAAACTGAAATCCTGGCTCTTCCAATAGGCCCCGGTCAGGGCAGCATCTCCCATGAGGCGCTAGGATACGTTCCCAGGTGATACAGCTTCCATGACCCATTGCACGCACTCATTGGCACACACAGACCTCTATTTGGTACTCACACAGCTCTCGTCATCATGCCCACAGTTCTCTTCAGCACTGGACCAGCTCATTTTAGAGCTAACAGATTTCTGTAGACCTCAAGCATTCCTCCTGCAAACTCATACAACTGTCCTAAAACCTCACACTCATCTCTTCAGCAATCACACACAGCTGTGTAGAACTAACACAGCTCGCAGCCAAATTCAAACTTCTGTAGCATCACTCTCTACAGCATTTTCACGGCTCTCTCTTCGGTGTGTACACCGATCTTTGGTCTCACATAGATCTCAGCAGCAAACTCACAGAACTCTTTAGCAATCACATCTCCCTTCAAGACACTCTGCTCTCTCCTTCACTAGGCACCTCTCCATCACTCTCTCAACTTCAGCATACACAGCTCTCTGTCACTTAAACTGCTCTCTACATTAGGACATGTGCACAACTCTCAGCCCCTTAAGCTCTCTGCAGCACCTACATCTCTCTCCAGTTCTCAAGCATCTCTACTCGCTTCTCACATGTCTCTCAGTAGAAGAAAGATCTCTCCCAAGCGTTCGCAGTGTAGGAAGCTCTAAACAGCTCTCTTCGGCACTCTCACAGCTCGCTAGCACATATAGGTATCATTAGCGCAGTAGGTGCGAAGGCACCAGGCCCAGCATGTTATAGGGTCCTCTAGAGCACGACTACTCACTCCTAACAGAGTATCCAGGCCTGAGTCATTACAATAACCAAGTTTTCTGTGTTTCCCTAACCTTAGTTAGGTTCTTGCAGGTGCAGATGGAAAGAGGGAGTTGATTCCAATGGAGGCTCAAGATGGGAGAAGGAGCGGCCCTCACTCCTGGAGAGGCAAACATGGCCGGGGGTCACCAAAGCCACATTGGAGGATATAAGTCTTCTGCTGGGTTGATAGAAACAGACCTTAGTGCAGCGGCAAGCAGGGGTCTCCAACGTGCAGTTCTCTGTGCGCATGACAGACTAACTTGAAAATGCACTGCTTTGTGATAAGCAACCACTGAATGTCCTTCAGTAATGGGCCGGCTGGTGTCTGCCGAGGGAGGGGACTATCAATCTGGCTGCAGTGTTTGACTCATTCCACATCCGAGTCAACACTAGCTCAATGGCTACAAAAACAGTCTAGCCATAATCGGGATGCAATACGGACTTGCATCTTACAGCCTGATTCATCATAGTGCCGTTTTGCGAGTTTGAAATAGCGAATCATAAGGAATCGCTATTTCAGACTCGCAAAACGGCATTCATGTAGGAATCGCAAAAACAAAAGCGATTCCTACATATTCCTTATTTGCGATTAGCAAATTGCTAATCGCAAATAAGGAATAACTCCCCATTCATTCCTTTGGGCCAAAAGGCCCATAGGAATGAATGGGGAGTATTCCTTATTTGCGATTAGCAATTAGCTAATCGCAAATAAGATTGCGATTTAAAGGGTGCCAGGGGTGTCCAAAGGACACCCTGTAGCACCCCTTAACAGTAAATACGAACAGGTGTTGCGCACACACAAGTCCAAAGGACATGTGTGTGTGTAACATGCAACTTAGAAAAATGCTTTTAAAAGCATTTTTCTAAGTTTTCGCTATTTACCACGAGGTTTGACCTCGCGGTAAATAGCGGGCCGAAATTGCAAATCCGCAATTTTAAAATGGATGATGAATTGCATTTAAGGAATCTCAAATTGAGATTCCTTAAATGTAATTCATCGCAAAATAGCGAAATCGCTATTACCGATTTTTGCATTTGGGATGATGAATCCCAAATGCAAAAATAGAGCTCGCAAAGGGCCAGATTCTCAGAATCTGGCCCTTTGCGAGCCCATTTCGGCTTCATGAATCAGGCTGATAGTCTTTCTGCAATGCATAGGCAGCCAAGCAAAAGTCTTTCTGAGCATACGCATGATGCTGAAGCAAGAGCCACAGATATATAGTACTTGCTGTTCATGCTCAGGGCATCATCAGACAAAATATCGAAATTTCTTGATACCTTTTTCGGGGCAAAGGGGGGGAACCAATTCTTTGGTACTCTGTCCAGATCTCCTAAGCCCCTCTAGGACTTATGGCTCAAACAACTGCTGGTTGTGAAATTACCTGGCAGTCTGTACACTGTGATTGTCTTTGGAAGGGTGAGCATAATAAAGCAGCGCTTAATTTGAGCAGGTGCTTTCCGGTGCTCAGCACCAGCACGTAATCCTCTGCACCGGTGCTTATAGCACCAGTTAAGGACACACTCATTTGGAAGGCACATGATTTTTCACAAAATCAAAGGATGTTGAGCCACGCGGAGACTCGAACCCGGTTCCCCAGCTCCGAAATCAGCAGCTTTAGCCATTAGGCCAAGTCCTTCCCAGAATAATAAGTGCCAGGGCTCTAGTCAGGAGGCAGTTTGCACCAGTACATTTCTTCTGTTAGCGCTGCCTCCTGGGGAGAGCCCCGGCACTTTTTAGTTTACAAATTAACCACTGCTAATAAGTGTTTAACATATGTACAATTTGTGAAACACCCTTTTCTGTTTCCGTCGGTGTATGGGGTTCCAGGGAATCCCATCTGTTAGATCAGACAGCATTAGGGTGATCGTTCCCCAATATTTTGCCTGGCTCCCTCCATTTTTCTGTACTCATTTTTGCTGGCTTTAGGACTCTGTGACGTTTACCACTGCTAATCGGTGCTAAAGTGCATGTGCCCTCTACCCTAAACATGGGGACATTGGCTCATACCCAATTGACATATTTAATTTGCTTATACGTCCCTAGTAAAGTGCACTACGTGTGCCTAGGGCCTGCAAATTAAATGCTACTAGTGGGTCTGTAGCACTGATTGTGCCACTCACCTATGTAGCCCCTTAACCATGTTTCAGTCCTGCCACTGCAGTGCCTGTGTGTGCAATTTACTGCCACTTGGACTTAGCATTTAAAGCTACTTGTCAAGCCTTAAACTCCCCTTTTATTATGTATAAGTCACCACTAAGGTAGGCCCACGGTAACTCAAAGGCAGGGAGCTATGTAAGTAAAAGGCAGGACAGGTACTTCTATATTTCATATGTCCTGGTATCGACAAACAGCTGCATTCGCTTTTCCCTGCTGTGAGGCCTACTCCTTTCATAGGCTAGAATTGGCAATTCCTTAACCCCTTCGCTGGTGAAGACGAGCTCAGCTCGTCATCAGCCACGGGTGGCGTGTGCTGATGACGAGCTGAGCTTGTCATGTAACGCGGTAAAATGAAAAAAGCCGCACAGCGCAAAAATCGCCGCAGCAGCGATGCGGTTAAAATACCTTTAAGTTGTAATTCCTGAACAGAAAGGAATAGCGTTTTCATATTTCCTATCTTTGGAATGGTTATGATTAATGTCTGTGCTAGAAAAGTCAGATTTAACAATGCTATTTGAGAAAGGACCCTTTTGGAAAGTGTACATTTCTCTGCTCGTACTTCTCTGTGTGCCTTACAGCCTGCCTCTAAAACACATTTGGGCTAGGTGACAGATCCCTTTGTGCATTCCTTTTAGACAGCCACTGACACAGAAAAGGGCTGAGTGTGATTTATCACCCATCTGCATTCATCTGGATCCCGATGGGTATTCCTGGGTAGAAGGGAGGAAGGAGATCACCCGTCTCCTTTGAAGGGTAGTGGCCTGGCCCCATATAAAGGACTGATAACCCCTCACTGGTAGTCTGAAGCGAGGGCTGAGTTGAAAGGGATACTAGTGCACTTCAAACCCACTCTTTGAAGTTTCCCTCACTTCAAAGGCCCATTTGGGTGTAAGTACTGTGGGGCAGATTTACAATTAACTAACGCAGTAATGTGCAGCAAGTCATTTTGCTGTGCCGTGCTGCGTTAGTTTGGAAAGCACAGCAATGCGACATATTTACAAAAACATGTCACATCTCTGTTCTTTCCCCTGCGCTGGCACACAAACTGCTGCCATGTGCAGATGCAGGCACCCTTGCACCATGATGCAAGAATGCCTGCGTCATGGGGAAATTGTTTTCGTTCAGGAAGGGTTCCCCTCCTGCACAAAAACAATCTGAAATGCCGTTTTTCAACTTCTATGTGTGCTGCATTAGCACACATAGAAGTTGAAAAACAGCATTCTTTCAATGATTGTTTATGCGCATGAAGGGAGCCCTTCCTGAACAAAAAAATCATTAGAGGGGATTTTCTCTTTCAATGTGTGCTGCAGAATTCAGCATGCATAGAAACAGGAAACAAAAAAAAGAGGAGAAATAAATACATTTCTCCTCATTGCACCTCTCTATGCCTCCCCTGGGGAGACGTAGCATTCACACGCATTTCCAGATTTACGATTCCTCGTAAATCTGGAAATGTGTTTTGTTCCACGGGTGTGGGGTTAGAACACCCACAGCAACACCCATGGAACGCCCCTCTCACGCAAAGGGCTGCGTGTTAAGGGGCCATAAATACGAGGACAGGAAAAACAAAGCGAGGTGGCTTTTCCTGTCCTTTTAAATATGGGGCAGTGTATTGTGCCGCCAGTGAGTCACTGGCAGCCCAAGGGGCTTGTAAATCTGCCACTGTGTCTCTGGCCCATCAAATCAGACACTCCTGGACGTACACTGATTCTCTGTCAGAAGAACTGCTGTGCTGCTCAAAGGACTCAACTGAACTGTTTTTCTGGAAGGACTGCGACCTTGTTTGTTGACCTGCGGCCTGCTGCTCTCTGAATCTGCTGGAGGGAGAGCGGGACTCTGCCTTCCCTCCAAAGTGATCTCCACAGGCTTGTTAGCTTGCCTCCTGTTTCTAACGTATCAGGGACCCAAAGACTTCATGCAGTTCTGTTGGCATTGCTCGACTCTGCCTTCGGTGAGTCTAAAATTACCTGAGGTGCCCCTCCAAGATTTGGGCCTCAGAAGTGAGTTCTGCAGTTGAGTTTCTGCCAAATCTGACACAGCACAAAGCCCTGCAAAGCCTCACCTCCCCAGCTGACAGTTCTCAGGACCAACGGCAGACAACGCAAAGCCTCACAAAGCAGTGATGCACAGACTCTCCGAATCGGAGCCAGATAACGCAAAGGTTTGCTATGTAGACTGCACCCCAGGAATTAAGGTACTGTGTTCAGAGGGCCCTTGGGGGTCCCTGTAGCTGGCTAGCATTCCATCACTATCGGCCTGACCTTTGAATTTGTATCGGTCCCTCGCGGCCTGAAGTAATTTTTTTAACGCTACCTTGCTTCTAAGCAATTTATTGCATGTACTTCTCCCAAATTCAGTAGTCTGAGATCTACTTGATGGATTTTCGTTTTGGTCTTATTTTGCACATGTAAATAGTATCTATTTTTCCAATCTGGTGTGGAGTCTTTTTGTGGTGTATTTACTGTGTTGTTGTATGAGTTAATGCACAAATACTTTATATATTGCCTTCTAAGTTAAGCCTGCCAGCTCTGTGCCAAGCTACCGGGGGTTAACACAGGATAATTTAGAATTGGGTTGTGACTTACCCTGACTGGGATTGTGGTCCTTATTTGGACCGGTTGTATACTTCTGCACAATAGAGACCCGATTTCTAACATCGTCCACACTTGATGACCGGACCACAGAGGCCATTTGCCTGTGGGGGCAATCCATACGTCTTCCCACCTCCCCCTACCAGAGGACGCTATTCAACCAACTGCTTTTTGGGGTGAGAGTAGCCAGCGTGATTCTGTGAAGCTAATCATGTGCAATTACGCTCAAAATGAAACAAGATTCCTCAGAATTACACGAGAAGAGCAATTCTGCATTTAGCACTATTTTCTCAGCATGCAAATGCCACCTCACATTCAAATGGATGCAAGGATGCATTCTGTGGTAAGAAACAGCACTAAATGCAACAGACAACGAATAACACTAGCAGCTTCTTACACTCGCTGAATGTACTCTTGGGGTAGGATCTTCAAGCATCTTACTCCTGGCATTTAGCAGTAGTTTTTTAATACAAAATGCACCCTGGAATCCAAAATGGATGTGAGGATGCATTTTGCGCTAAAGAAATAGCTTTAAGTACAAAATATCATGAACTGCAGCGCGAGTAGCTGCTCAGATGTGCTAAATGAGTTGTTTCTGTCCAAATGAGCCCTTTCCAAATTACTATTAATTACGCAAGCGAGTGTAATCGTGTAATTATTGGTAAGTCCACATCAAAGTGTAACGTGGAATTACCAAAACTACTCCGATTACTTCAGGGTAATTAAAATCACTAACAAAAAGAGGGTACATCATTAAAATCACTCCCAAGTCTACTGCTTTGGTACAGTGCGGAATGAAAAACACCACTAGGTGGGAAAAAGGTCAAAATGTTTGCTTGCCCTGAAAGGGAATAGGCCTGAAAGGAATTAGGTACACATAGCCCAGACAACAGGAGTAGAAGCCATATACTAATGGTACAGTGTCGAGTTTTCACATCATGCATGAAGCCTGCACTGTTCATGTAGCCTCAAAATAGTATCCTATTCTAATAATAGCTCAGCTCTGTATGGAACAAGAACGCACCCACAAGCTACTTCTAAATGCAAAGAAGAGAAAATGAGGTGGAGGAGAAACTAGAAAAAATCCCACCATTTTAAGAGTGTGGATTTGAATTGTGGTTAAGATGTTCTGGCATTGAAATTTTTTGGTTATCAAGTAACAAAGGTGTCTTTTGCCCGCCTTAGCACATGCACCAGTGTTTCTAGATGCAACTAAAATTGGTGGTACATTATTAAAATAGAATCTAATGTGTTTTCCGTGGTGGTATGTTTTTTCACAGATTATTTTTCGTTAGTTATTTATCAAACACAAAGTCATCCTGAAAAGCATTAAACATAAAATGCATTTAACAGAATATTAAAATATGGATGCAATATACAGAGAAAATAAAGCAGAATGCAGACTGTACAGGGTCAATTTCCAAATGTACAATATATGTGCCTAAGTAACATTTCGGTGAGCAAATTGTAGGTAATATATGTATTCATTAGTTAGACATAAAACCCACAATACATTGGCATAGGTATAATTAGGCGTGGGCGGAAAATCCGTTCCGCTCGCGGATTTTGCGGATTTTCGGGAAATCCGCAATCCGCGAGATTTGCGAATTTCCCGCAAAATCCGCAAATCCGCGAGCAGCGGATTTTGCTCGCACTGCTCGCACTGTTCGCGTGAGTTCGCGCCCCGCGAATAAGTGCAAAATTGCAGAAATACGATCTTAGCAAAACTGAAAGTAACTACTTACCAGGTTCAAAAGTTCAGGCTCATCATTAGTAGCCATTTCCTGGAGTGCTTCCTGAGGGGCCCCTCCAGAGTTCAGTTGCCAGTTGAAACTAGTATGTGACCCTGCTCTGAACCTCAGAATAGTTACACATATGCCACAAAGGTCCTGAATTACAGCTAAGGGAGACAAGCAGGAGCCAGGCTGGAAGTTAAAATCCATTAATCAGCCCCTAATTCATTATTGTCAGTTGGGGCAGGGCAGGTGTTGTAACTAATTTTGCAACAATGAAAGCACTTAGCAAGTGCAAAAGATCACTAATCAGGGCGCACTAAGGAAGCAGGTGCCAGCTAAAAAAATATTCTGTGACACATGAATCAGCCCCAAATTAATTCAGGTCACTTGAGGCAGGGAAGGTGTGCTTTGCTTTGCCGAAAATAATGTACACTGGACAACCAGAGGGTGTGGTGATGAAACAGAGGGTGGCATGGGTGGGCCAGAGGGTGGCATGAGTAGTCAGAGAGTGGCAGTGGTGACAGAGAGTGGCAGTGATGAAGAAGAGTGTCCCAAACAGGCTGGACACGTAGAAACAACAAGTTCGCGAAACTTGCGACCCGACAGGTAAGTTCGCAATTTGCGAAAGTGTACAAAACCCTCGCGAACTGGCAGAAACACGGGCGAACACAAAAAAAAAAAAAATCCGCAAATTCGCGGGAATTCGCGGATTTTGCGGATTGCGAATCCGCAAAATTCGCGAACGCGAGATCCGCAAAATTCGCTCATGCTTAGGTATAATGTACCCATTACATAGGTAGCCTTCTAAATCTATGGCTTTGGGAATCTTCCCAAGAGTCCTTAGGAAATGTAATTACAGAATGAGATATCAGAGGTGTCTGAAAGGGAAAACATATGTGGAACCTTTTAAAATAATTTAAAAGTTGTTTATGACACACTCAGTCTGGGACATACCAAAGCAGTCACAAGTTGCTGGGCCCCCACTTTATCAAGTGAGGTAATTACCATTTATGTTCAGTGGATCGCTGAACCACGGACCCTCAAAATTGGGAGTAACTACACCTCGACTGTCAGAGTAGCGAACTTGTGAGGTAGAAACTCTAAACTCAGAAATGCATACAATATCACCCGTAAATTATTGTTCAGTTAATGCTTCAACTTTCAAGGCAGAGCTCTCCAAGTCTGATTCAGGGAGGTCCTGAGGGTTAGAAACTCTTAACTGGACAATCCTCAGTAAATTATTGTAGAGTCAGTGCTTTTTCTTTTCAATAGGAAACGTGGTTTTAAACACACAACTAAATACCACACATTAAATAAAAAATATTTACAAAATGGCAGGTGTAATACCAGTTGGAATTCCTCTTAAAGGGCCCTCAAAATTAACCAAGAGGACAAATAATGTACTCTAAGGAAAGGTCATAACTGGTGTCTCTCTCTTAGTATTGGGGCACCCTGAGCCGTTCATGGGCCAGCTGACCTTTATCCCTAAAACAGCAAAAGACATATATTAGCCTATAGCAAAACATACAACGATATGGAGATTTAAAAGATCAGACTTGCTGGCTTTGCCGGAATTATTGTGATCATACAAACAGGCCTACAGCCCTTGGAAATCGATGTCACATTCATTAAAAACCAACAGTCCATGTTTTAGCAAGCAAAAATAGCATTTGCCCTTCGCTATCAGTAAGCCAGACCTGCAGGCTTTGACACATCTTTTCATAAACACCAAATTAATGTTATTTATTTTCACACTAGAGTGCTAGCTTGAGATGTTATCGGTGATGTCATCAGTGATGTCACTGACCATGTCATGAGTGATGTAATATGTGAGGTCATAAGCAGTGCATTGCAGGGGCACGAGTTATAGTTAGCTTAAGGAAATATAGCTGCTGAATTTTTCTGCAATTGTACAAGTGAAAGGTTAGCCTAACTATAATGTCCATGTAACCTTTGTGGTTTTTTCCAGTGAAGTTCCACGATTTTTTAAATTCTGTTTTCTAACTACAATGTCCCTATATGACCTGGGCACACTGACTGGGGTAGGACTGGAAATCCTAATGAAAGATACCTTTGTACAAATCATGAAACTTTTCCCTCACACTGCCGCGGTGTTCTTTAACATATGCAAGAGGCAGAAATTAAACTGGTCATCCAAATGATGTCCTCAAACAGACAAAGCCAGGAAGCATGTTAATAAAACTATTTCAGCATTTTCCAAAGACCATAACATGGCCTCTGTCTTCAACAATAACCTGTGCTTCAACATGCATGGCATATTTAGAAGAGATGGTGTTCACTTCACAGACAAAGGCAACAGGGTGTTTCTGAACAACTTGAAACTCTGAATCAGCTCATATATGTAGTCATCATATACACACAATAAAAAACAACGGCTCTTCTCAGAGCCACCCTGTTTCCCAAGCACTAGTTAATTTTAATTGTAAATCTTTTTTTTAAAATCTCTCGAATTCGTGGATCTCTCATGGATCTGCAAACCAAAATCACACATATAATGAAAAAGAGCACATTTAATATTTCTAGTAGAGGGTTATGAACGAGTCTCACAGTTCCTATATTGGAATAATTTTGTGTGTGTCTCTATTCAGATGTGAGTGAGTGTAAGAGTGACTGTATGGGTCTATGAGTGGGTGTGACACTGCATGGGTGTGTGAGAGGCTGTGACAGTGTGTATATGGGGGTAATTATGGAAGTGACAGTGTCTGAATGGGTATCTGAGTGGGTGGGAGAGTGTATGGGTGTAAGTATGAGTAACAGTCTATGGGTGTGGCAGTGTCTGTATGGGTATGTGAGTGGGTGTGAGTGTCTGTATGGGTATAAGTGTGGGTGAGAGAGTCTGTATGGGTTTGTGAATGGGTGACACAGTATGTCTATACATGTAAGTGTGGCTGTAAAAGTCTGTATATGTTTGTGAATGAGTGTAATAGTGTCTCTATGGTATGTGAATTGGTGTGACAGTCTCTGTATGGGTATGCGAGTAGGTGGAAGAGTGTCTGTATGGGTGTAAGTATGAGAGAGACAGTGCCTATGGGGTTGTGAATGGGTGTGGCAGCAGATATATAGATACATTTACTGGAAAAAAACAAAGGTCACATGGATGTTACAGTTAGGAAATAGACTAAAAAAATATTTTTAGGCCCTCGCAATGCACTGCTAATTATCCCACATATTACAAAACTCATGAAGGAATGAATGAAACAGCACTTCTATAGCACATGGCTACCCAAAGGCATCCCAGCGCTAAAGCAAGTAACTTGAGCAAGACAACACCTAGAGGAAAATCCATGTCTTAAGCTGTTTCCAGAAGGTCAGATGATTAGATTCCTTATGTAAGTACAGTGGAAGAGAATTCCAAAGTCTGGTGGCATTATACGAGAAATGCCGGCTCTTACTTTTGGCCTTCTTAATCCTGCGTACTACTGCCAGATGGAGCTCATCTGAGCGCCTGTTCGCCCGGTAAGGCTGGATCATAGTATTATTGATAGGTGGGCCATTCCCTTCCAACAACCTATTGGTGCTACACAGGTCCTTAAAATTGACCCTCTCCTGAATAGGTAGCCAGTGGAGGGACTGCAAAGCGGGCCTTGTAGAGTGTCGGTTCGGAATTCCCATGATCATCCTAGCTGCGCAATTTTGCACAATCTGGAGTTTCGCAGTTGCCGAGGTTAGCGCACCTAGGTATGAGGCATTACCATAGTCTAATCTAGATAGAATAAGTGCCTGGCTCATCAGCTTTTTGGCATGGAAGGAAAGAAGAAGGAGCACTTTGCGAAGCATCCTTAGGATGCCATAACAAGAGACAGAAACCTTCCTGGCCGGAGCTTTAAAGCTGAGGTCCTGAGCAAGCCAGATACCCAGACTCTTTAATTCCGTCGTAGGGACGGGGGCAGGGCCCATGCAGGCTGGCCACATTGTGTCTGCTTTAAAACACAGAGGATTGCCAAGAACCATGAGCTCAGTCTTGTTGCCATTCAGCTTTAAATATGACAGATTCATCCACTTGACAACTTCCTCAAGGCAGGGACATCTTTGATAACATTATTGATAATATCAATGTAACTTTTGCAGTACAATTATTGAGGATAAATAATATGTATATATATATTCACTGGAAAAAAAGGTTACAGGAATGTTATAGCTAAGAAATAAAATCAAGAAAACCTTATAAATTCAATGAGAAAAAAGGTTACAGGGATGTTATAGTTAGGTTCTGAATTTACTTACACAAAAACCTAGAAATTCAGAAGTTTTAGTTATGATTAACTGAAGTACTATAATGTGTGCCCTAGGATGCCTATAACTCACCCTCTCTCCATGCAGTTTTCTCCTTAATAATTGTATTACAAAAGTTACAGTGATGTTATCAATAATGTTGTGAAAGATGTCCCTGCCACAAGGAAGCCGTCAAGTGGATGAATCTGTCATATTTAAAGCTGAATGGCGACAAGACTATATATATATATACAGTGAATATATATATATATATGTAAATATATTCAGAACCTAACTATAACATCCCTGTAACCTTTCTCTCTTTGAATTTATAAGGTTTTTAAATTTTATTTCTTAGCTATAACATCCCTGTAGCCTTTGTTTTTTCAGTGAATATATATATATATATATATATATATATACACATCCCTGTAACCTATGATTTTTCAGTAATATATATATATATATATATATATATATATATATATATATATATATATATATATATATATATATAGTCACTGAAAAAACAAAGGTTACAGGGATGTTATAGCTAAGAAATAGAATTAAAAAACCTTATAAATTCAATGAGAAAAAAGGTTACAGGGATGTTATAGTTAGGTTCTGAATATATATACATATATATATTCACTGAAAAAACAAAGGTTATAGGGATGTTATAGGTTGGATTAGGTTTCACTCGTACAAAACCAGAGAAATTCAGCAGAGTTAACTATTACTTGCGCCCCTACAATGCACTGCCTATGACCAGGGTCAACACTGATTTGCATATGTCTGGGCCCAAACTGGGTGAATGTTTGATTTGTTCAGCATTCTGTCCATCATCTGCTCTTTTTGCATTTGTTGCCCTAAGTGGGAAGGGTATGCCCAGACGTGAGTCCCATGCTTCGCTATGCCACTGGATTCAAGCTAGCCTGGCTGATGAGGGGTGATACCCTGAAACAGATCCCAGGATGCTTCTTTCCGGTCTGGGTAGGACCTGGACAGGTAATTTGAGCTATACTGTTCCCGTAGGGAGCAGGGTGAAGAATGATTTGCAAATGGCTAGGTCCAAACTGGAATCGCATGGCAATCTAAAAAAATATGGATTTAACCTAAATCTGTGACTGGGGTGAATGTTTGATTTGTTCAGTATTCTGTGCATCATCTGTTTTTTTTGCATATCCCATATGGTAGCATCTAACAGACAGACAGCATGCAATGAGCACTGTGCGAGAATACTCAAAGAAAAAACTTTTCTGTCCCTGGAATCAGTTCTCATAAATTCCCTATTTAGAGGGGGCTGCCAGAAGGAAGTTGGGGTTCACTAGTGGTGGCCTGTACTAGAAGACAGGAATACTGCATTAAGAACTCAGGGTGACCGGGAGCTGATCTATGCCCCCTTCCAATGGGCCAACTTACCACTGGTGCAGAAAATGATTTTGATCAAGCCGCTATGTTTGGATCAACCAGTACCTTGTTAAATTTCAACAGAGGCTCGGATGTAGGAGGTCCAGTTTGCAAAATCTTTATCAGAGGTTTGCTTTATAGTTCACAGTGGAAAGGGACAGTTCCAACACTTCTGCCTCTCTTCGAACTACAGAAGCACTTTCTTTGGTTCAGGGCCCCTAAGGAGAATCAGGGAAATTTTATGGGAAGGTATCTAAACCAATTATTATCTATAAGTTGAGATTTGAACTAGCATCAGTGTGAGTGTGAAGCAAGTTATCTGCCCGGACGAATCAATGCTTCTCTCATCTTGGGCATGTTGAAGACCTTGTACGCATCCAAGTCTGATCCAAAAATAGCATCCATCCAAGTATTGCTGCTGACGCAGAGGAAGCAAAGGAGGCACAATTGATTGTACCTTTGGAATGGTACAGCATGACAGAGGATGAACTCTAGTTGATAATGGTTCCAATCCAGGTCCAGAGCTGAAACTGGATCCAGAATCAGAACTGACACAACTGATGGAGGAACGACTGACCAGCTGTGTGATATAGTAGTAGACACATGGCAGGCACCAGGGATAGAGCAGGCCGACACTATCTGAAGTCAGCAGGTGCTGGGTGCGGGGGATGTACAAGTTGAAAAACGCTTACGAGCCCAGACCAGTTTCATGGGGCTAGAAGACGTGCCACAGGGAGATGGAAAAAAACTTTAAGATCTGTTGACTGGCCTCATTGAAGACCTCAACCTGCTGCTGAATTGATGATGACTCCAGAAACAGAGGGCACATTGGCTCCAGATTCAGCAGCAGGAAAATCTGAACCTGGAGTTGCATGACTGCATGACTTCTTCTTCAGAGAGCAGGAGCTCTTGTTATTTTCTGATTTTGACTGTAGCCTCAACTTCACCATCGCTTTAAGGAAGAAGACATGCTTAGATCAAGGTCAACTTCTCTATCTGGATTGAGAACAGACCTTTTGCTTGTACTTAATAATGAACAATTTTCTCTTCTTGCTATCGGAAGGCTTTGGGATGCATCAAGTAGCATCTGTCATAGGACTTGATCTCATATTTGGTACTGAGGTATTACAAGCAGATGTCATGCAGATCAAAGACCAACATCTGCTTCAGGCTCTTGAAAGATAGTTAGAAGACCCTCTTCTTTGGGCTCCACATCCCTGCACACTGCCAAAATAATTTAAACCAAAGGGTTTCTTTGTAATAACAGAATTGGATAGGAGCACAGCTCCAAATCTGTGTTTTAGGGTTCAGAGAAAGAGTAACTGATGTCAGCAAGCACCAATATGTGTATCCATGTCATTATGTATGGAGGCAGGACAGAGTCATGACTGAGGCTGATGTCACTACCAAATGGCATGCACACGTTATTACAGGTGCTTCCATATTTAGTCAGCCCTAAAGACATTCACAGGGTGAAGAAACTGCAGTTAGAAGTGCCCATCAGGATGGTCTATCCAGAAATATGCTAATCAAAGAGGAAACTAAAGGATACAAAGATGGGTAAGATTAAAAAGCAGGATAGAAGGAAATGAAATCGCAAAGCCAGGAAAGAGTTTATGTGATCTAAAACATAAGAGAAGAAGAAGGCGAAAATAAGACAGTATCTGATAATAATAGCTGCTGGAGCTCACCTGTATAAATATATTCCAGATTCTTTCTTCTGTAAACTGTTGCTGTTTCTCCTTTAGAGAATTAAAGTGCTCTCCCAAAGGTGCCCCCTCGATGAGCTCCATGACTATGTACAGTCTATCATCTGTAGGGTGACGAGAAAATACCCATGGCATGTTAGATTTGTACACAACTTCTGCCCATACATTTTGTTTGACTATTTCTATGAAAACAGACTTTCGTATGGTTCTAATATTGTCCTGCTAGATCAGCGTGTTCTTCTGCTGAATGTAAACTGATACATTGCTGCTGTGATAAACTCTTTATCATTTTGTTTTGGAGCACAGAAATTAACTTGATTATTCCAGAGGATATTTATCCAATGGAAGGAAAACATAACTAGATAATTATGAATGCGACAACTACATTTACTTGACTCTTATTTAGGCGAATATACACACAGACCAAAACCTCCCTATATTTTGTGAATACATAGCATGAAATACCAGTCAGAAAGAGAAAGAAGAATGAGTGTTCCCATGACAGGTGGCTATAATGTCAGGCATGGAAAACAACCAACACCAATATTAACAAACAACAATGGAGGTTGGGGTTTTTTCCATTCCTAATCGATCTATCCCTGTTTAGCTACTGTTTACATCTCAAACCTTAAACTGGAAATGCTTAAAGAGCCTCCTTTTGCTCTGTTTTCAACTCTCTTCTGCCAGAAAAGTTGTTGCACTGTGTCTGTTCAAGAAACAAATAATCTTGTTGAAAGTAATGATATATTTTATTTCACCACAGGATAAAGACTGGAATGGGAAAATGCATTTATTTGCAATAATGCAACATTAAAGTGTTGCTTTAACATCCACCAGAAGGGTCAGCAACATTCAAATATTCCTATTAGGCTCTCCTTACATTGCTTGTCATGAGGATGAAGGTAGTAGTCCTCGTTGGCTCCAATGACTGAAAGCTTTCTTCAAAAGCCTGATACAGTAGGTGGCAATGGAGGAAGTAAAGAACAGTACCCAGAATATTTTGGGTGGACAGTGTTTTCCTGTCCATCAAAATGATGACCATCACACCCTGAGATAAAACTACCAAGGTGTAGGGGTCATTTGTGTCTTGTTTTTCTAAAACAAACTCCTACTTTGGGAGTCTTTTTCTGAAAATGTAAATATTTGAAAAAGTTTGGCCAGTGGCCGTCAAAACCAATGGCGGCCATCAACAAAACGTTTTGAACTTTGAAAGGAACCCCTGGACCGGCAGTCATCTTTAAAAATGACAAACGGTGATCATTCGGGATGGCGGACAAAATACCATTGGTCAAAAGCTAGATAAGGCGCTAAATCAAAGTTCATTCCATAACTTCATAGTCAATTTATAAGGGTTTTACTCAGGACATGTCCATGATCAAGTTCTTCCTGGCTACAGATGGATGTGTTCTTAGAACACCACTGAGTGAATATTAATGGAAGATTTGGTTGAGAGGCCCTGTGCTGCATCACCCTTCTCTTGCTGCCCATTCTTTAGTATAAGTTTCAAAAGTGTGGGACTTTCATATGTACTAACCCGAAGGAGTAAGCACATTTCTTAACTATCCAAAGAAAAAGTTGCTTACCTTCGGAAACAATATTTCAGATAGATACTTTATCTTCCTGTGAATATCCAATAGGCGCCAGTCTGGATTCGGAAAACGTTTCCCCATCAACAGCTCTCCACTATCATTAGGAGGTGGCTCACAACTCCTGTCGCAGTTCTGACCGCCTACGATGTGACAACACCACCTAGGATGTGACATACTGGCATCAATTCCTTGTATTTCATTCCACACCCAGGCAAGGTGTGAACAGAGGAACCAGTAGAGCTCATTGGAAGCGAACAATATGAGCATAAATCTCTCTATATGCACTGTGCTATTATTAAGATGGTATTCTTTCAGAAGTGGAACAGGGAGGCCAGTTAGGAATCTGCAGGAAGATAATATACCCATCAGAAATATTATCAAAAGAAAGCTAATTTCCTTCTGATGGATACTTTTACTCTCAGATACCTAACGTGAATAAGCCCCAAAGCAATACCTTCTGTGGAAGTAGGAGTAAGAAGTACAGATTGACCAAGGAAGTCATGCCACTAAGCCATTGCAAAGTACAGTTACTCTGCGCCTGAGTTATCACACCTAATGTTTGGCAAAGGTATGCAGGGAAGACCAGGTGGCCGCCAAGTAAACATTATAGAACATCAATGATATCTACAGTAGAAGTTACAATGGCCATCATAGACCATGCACGAATGACAGTCAGACTCTAAGTCTATGACAAACTCATCATCCACCTGGTCCTATGTATTTTACGGCCAATATAATAGGCAACAGCCTTGGGTACAATCTGTGATATCACTCCTCTTCTGTGGTAGGGCAAGTAGGGGAAAAGAAAGCTGGTAGGCCTATAAACAGTTGCATGTGAAAGGCAGACACAGCTCTTGGCAAATATGGAGAATCAGCTGATCTGGATAGAAAACAGTGAAGGTGGCCAGACCGATAGGGCTTCTAATTCATCAATCCTATGGCCAAACAGACTGCTGTAAAAATGTCCATTATAAGAGTAAATGTGCAAACTGAACAACTTTGCATGACTTGAAACTGGAATGGCACAAGAAAGTTTAACGCTACGTTTAAATACCACTGCTGACCAACGAATGGCAAGGGAGGGAAATAAGTAGTACAGGCTTTTTTAAAATCGTGCCACTAAGGCTGACCTGAATATAAAAGGGTGACTAGAAAGACAAAAAAAACAGACAGAGCAGACAAACACCTTGACGGTACCAAGTGCAGACTTTGTTGAGCAAAGGAGAGTGCAAAACATCAGAAAGGCATCTGCTGAAAGGATTTACACCAAGGAATACACTGAAACAGCAGCCTGTATAGACCAACTTGGAAGCAGGTTTTCAAGAGCCAAGATGGCATATGCTACATCTGGTGGCAGGCAAAATGCATCTAATTGGCACTGTTAAATCTCAGTGTGTAGATGAAGCATCTGAAAACTGGGGTGGAGGACTCAATCATCTTTTGCAAAAGCTGATCTCTTCTCAATGGGAGGAGAAGATGGGCCAAATGAGTTGAGCTTGATCCTCCCACACCTTCTGTAGGGCTTTCAAAGAAGAGGGAAGGAAGGGAACCCAAAGAGTAGACGATGTGATCTGAAAAGCACCCCCTAGGGAGGGTGGATGGAAGAGGAAAGGAAGTGCAGGGTACAGAACAAAGGGTCATTCCCGTTTAGTCCTGTAGCAAATAGATCCATATAAAGCCCAGGCCAATTGTGAGACGATCATGTCTGTCATTTGAGATGAAATTTCCATTCATAACACTCCAGCATCCCCCTTCACATTTGGAGTGCCCACCAGATGAGGTGTCGTGAGAAATTGCCATTGCAGAGCACAGAACACACAGCCTGCCAGCATAGTACCCTATAACCTAAACCACCCTGCCTGCTGATGTAAAAGTCAGGAATTGTGTTTCTCAAAAGATGGAGGGAAGAAACGCCTTCAATGCAGAATGTAGTTCCTGCAGCTCCAATACATTAATGTGCAGTCAATGTTTCAGACTGGACCGAATGCCGTGTTCTATCATTTCACCACATGTGTCCTAGCTCAACAAGGAGGCACCTGTAACAATGGTGTGGTGGCCTACAATGACAGAGGACTGAAGGGTTTGAAAGGACAACCAACTGTGAGCAACGTAGATGCACATCCACCAATGGAGGGCTGAGAGATATGAGCCAAGAGACGCTGATGCTGGAGCTACATGGAGCCGGTACTGCAATAGGGTTTAAAAACTTTAGAATCATATCTTGAGTATGCGAGATTGCCTGAAGCAAAGCAAGACTATTGTACATATTCAATGAATCTCAGCCTCTGAGCAGGGATGAGGTCATCACAGTTCAATTTTTTCCATTTGGGTGAATCTCTGTGCTCTAGGAAGAGGATCTGTCATGGTCTGGTCCTTGACAGCAGCTAAACTTTTTCTCTTTCTACTCAAATAAATTGTGCCTACTTTGAGGGCTGAGATGGCAGATGAGAACTTCTATAAGGGTGGTGAAGACTATGTCCGAATCAGCATCAAGGGCACCTGGGCTAGTGTCTTAACAGACAAAGGCTTCATAGGAAGCAGCACTAAGGGCAGATCCTGTGGAATCAGGTGCCATTAAGGTTGGAGTTTGAGCTGCCAAAATCACCAGACCCACAGGAACAGGTCCAACATTGGGGGATAGCTGGGAAGGATATGGGGTAGTCCTTAATATATTGAAACATACTTCCAAAATGCTTCACCCTGAAATAAATTGTCAGATGGAGAAGTAAACTCAGTTTAAGTTTTTTTAGAACAGTGGTCCACTCCAGAGAGGAGAAGGAAGAAATGGAAGGAAGAAATGGTGTCAGGTAATAGTATTGCTGAGTTTCAAAACAATTCCTGGAGCAGGACGCTTTCCTCAAGGAAGAACAGGAATTCTCCTTCCAATGGCACTTTTGTGTTTTTTGGCAAAGGTTCGCTTGGGGGACTTCTCCTTGTGATGAGGCTTACCTGAAGGAGGGGCGAGAGATGTTTAGTATTAAATGTTTTTATTCAGTACAAAAGTACATTCCGACCCATGCATGCGAAGGCACCGGCCGCGCAATTATAACATATAGAGAAACTCTTGTCTGGCACTAGCCTCAGGCGGAACATATCTTAACACAGCAAGCCGCCTACAACCCATCCGGGCCGGCCGCGTCAAACAAATATGGCATGAGTCGGATGCTAAAGTGATCTATGCAACACGGGGAAGCCCCCAACAAGCCCAAACTGCCCCCCCATCCCATCCCACCCCCCTTCTTGTCCGCTAAGTAACGCTGGCCTGACCCTTTGCAGTATAACCAGTCTAGGGAGCTAGCACCCGCACCCCTCCTGTCTGAGGCACGTGTTTCCGTGACTTGACCTTAGGCGCCGGGATAGGCGTGTCCGCCAGGTGGAGCAGCCACAGGTATCGGGGGCAGCTCAATTCCCTGAATTCCCCTGTGAGCAGTGTGAGAAATGGCCGCCAAAGGTCCGCAAACTCCTCACCCCGCCCCGCTGCCGTCAAGGATAGCTTTTCCATCCCCAGCACCATCCAGAGTCTGTGGAGCCAGCCAAGATGTATGGGGGGTTGTGGGTCCCTCCAGTGTGCCACAATATTTTGTATCGCAGTGCCCAGCGCTATGGCAATCAATCTCCCTCTCATGGATTTCAGGGGATACATCAGTGTATTCGGCAGGCCCAGTAGCACGCAGGTAGGGAATCGAGGCAGTTGAGTGTCTAAGTGTGCGTCCACAAGATCCAGGATGGTGGACCAGTAGTGTTGCAGCTTCTCACAGCTCCAGAGCAGGTGTTCAAGTGTGCCCCGTTCCCCACATCCCCTCCAGCAACGATTGTTTGTCTTGGGGTCCCATCTGTGAATGCGTGCTGGGGTGTGATACCAATACATGGCTACTTTCGTCAGGGTCTCCGTGAGGCCAGTATGGTACGTCGAGTGTCTGGCTCTATGATAGATTCCCTCCCATTCCTTCCGTGTGAGTTGCCTCCCGAGGTCTTCCTCCCATCTGGCCTTCCCTGGGGATAGGTGTGTATGTGAGTGAGGAGTAGGTGTTGATAAAGATCTGAGAGTAATTTCTTCTCCGACGTGCGCGTGAGAAGCCATTTCTCATATGGCGTGAGGAAACGTTGCGCGCCCGGGCGAACGGATGGGTGTAGGACCCAATGTCTGACCTGCAGGTAAGGGAGTCGATCCGCCTCCGGTATCCCGTAGTCCTCTCTCACTTTCTGAAAGGAGAGGATCCCCTCCAAGTTAAACATGTGCCCAACTTCCCTGCAAGGAGTGGCCCTCCACACTTTGAACGCCTGCGGATCCAGGCCCGGTGTGAAATCGGGGTTCCCGAATATGGGCGTCAGCGGGGAAGGGAAGGAGGTGAGTTCGTTCCGCACCGCGACCCGATCCCAAACCTTCATTACTGTGCTCGTGATGTGTGACGCGTAAAGGTTAGGGGGTCTATGACACCGCGGTAGGAAGGGTACACCCTGCAGTGGGCGGCCCGCCACCGCCTGGTCCTGAAAGAGCCAGTGTTTGCTGGATTCAAGTTGGTACCATTCCACTAGTGTGCGCAGCTGAGCCGCTTGGAAGTACAGAGTGAAGTCCGGCAGACCAACACCCCCATGTGCCGGTGGGAGCGACACTATTCGCTGCTTGAAGCGGGGACGGCGCCTGTTCCAGACATAGCGTGTCAAGTCCGCCTGGGTCTTCTGGAGCCAACCTGTCGGAGGGCGTAACGGGAGGGTTTGAAAGATGTAGAGGATCTGCGGCAAAAGCGTCATCTTAACAGCTGCCACGCGTCCGAGCCAAGAAAGAGTAAGGCGGTTCCACTTTCTCAGCGTCTCATTGATTTGCGTGCTCAGTTTGGCATAGTTAGCATCCGCCGTACCCCGCACCGTGGGCACCAGCAGGATTCCCAGGTAGGTAACAGTGGAGGCCGACCACTGCAAGTCGAATTCGGATTTGGCGTCCGCCAGGACGTCGGCAGGCAGGGACACATTCAGGGCCACTGACTTGTCAACGTTGATTTTGAAGCCCGATGCCTGCGCGAAGGAGTGTAGCTCCACCAACAGTGCCCGTAAGGACTGCATTGGATCCATCAGGGAGAGCAAGACATCATCCGCGTACAGGCTGATCTTGTGTGTGTCCCCTCCAAAGGGAACGCCCCTGATATAGGGATGGTGCCGGACCCTTTGCGCCATTGGCTCCATGTAAAGTGCAAACGGGAGCGGGGAGAGCGGGCAACCCTGTTGGGTCCCCCAACTAATCGGGAAACGCGGTGAGGTGTGGCCATTGACCCTTACTGTCGCCGTGGGCTGGCGATAGCAGTTAAAGATTCGGTTACGGGTAGTCTCCCCAAGGCCGAATCTCTGAAGAGTCTGCTCAAGATAGGGCCAATGGACCCTATCAAATGCCTTCTCGGCGTCTATGGCAAGCAGCATACATCCCGGTCTCGTGCGTGAGCCAGCCTCTATAAGGTGAAGAACGTGTCTGGTGTTGTCGCTCATTTGTCTCTGAGGGATGAAGCCGGCTTGGTCAGGATCGATCAGCTGCTGCATATATGGTGCCAACCGGCTCGCGATGATACCCATATACAACTTCAGGTCCACATTTAATAGCGATATGGGCCTGTATGAGCTACAGCGGGAGGGATCTCTCCCCGCCTTGGGTATCACTGATATGGCCGCTTCCAGCATTTCGGGGGGGATAGCCCCAGTCTTATCGAAGGTGTTGAACAGGTCTCGTAATAGAGGGGCTATCTGTTGGCAGAATTTTTTGTAGAAGGCCGCCGTGTAGCCATCAGGGCCCGGGGACTTCCCCAGTTTAAGGCGGGAGATCGCGGAGATGACCTCCTCCAGACCGATGGGCCTGTCTAAAAACTGAGACTGAGCCTCCGTCAAAGCCGGGAGAGTTGCCCCGTCTAGGTAGTCGCTACCGTGCCAGCAGTCCAAGCTGTCTGCTTCGTACAACTCAGTGTAAAAGGTCCCAAATGCTGCCGCCACAGCGGCACTGTCTGTGAGCAGATCCCCCTGAGCGGGCTGGATGGCCTGGATCTGTCTGCCTTGCCTTTGTTCCCGCAACTTGCAGGCCAACAACCTCCCACAGCGGTCGCCCCCTGTATAGTAAGCATGCTTCAGACGGATCTCGGCAAATTCCGCCACGTCCTGGTCTAACGCCGCTAGCATCTTTCGTTCCGTGCAGAGCTGTCGCCACGCCCTGGCCGCCCCGGTGCGTTGGTGCAGCTGCTCCAACTCCCGAACACGTTGCGAAAGGTCAGCCCTCTTTTGCGCGCGCTCTCTATTGTTGGCCGCTGCCAGAGAGATAAATTCTCCACGAAGGACTGCCTTAAGCGCAGCCCATTGAGTGGCCTTGGAGGTGTCCTCGTTAGCGTTGTGCTGGAGAAAGTGGTCTATGGCTGTCTTGATCTTCCCCACCGAGGAAGGGCTCTGCAGTAGGCGGTCGTGCAAGCGCCAGTGTCGTTGTGGGTTCGGTGTATCAGGCACCAGGAAAGTTGCCGAGATCGGGGAATGGTCAGAGAGCGAGGCCGGGAGTATATCTACCCCCTGCCCGCGCGTCGCGAGGAGAGTGGAGCAAAGCAGGTAGTCCAGCCGCGCGTAGGTCTTATGAGCGGCAGAGTAATAGGTGTAGGCTGTGTCGTGAGGGTGAAGGTGCCGCCACAAATCTATCAGTCCTAGGTCTGCGAGATGCGTGTGCCCCTCTGCTGACAAGGCTCCCACTTGGCCCACCCTCTGACTGGAGCGGTCAGTGACATTGTGGAACACTAGATTGAGGTCTCCCCCCAGAAGCAGGTGTTGGTGCGTGTTGGCTGTGGCTGTCTCTAGCGCCGCGCGCAGGAACCTCTCCTGACCTTCATTGGGGGCATACACAGAGCCTATCAGAAGTGTCTGCCCCGCCACCAGGAAGCAGTGGAGCAGTAGCCTGCCCTTGATCTCTGCCTCCCTCTGTAGCACCTTCCCCCTAAAGGACCTCGCCACTAGTATGGCCACTCCCGCCCCCTTCTTAGAGGCGGATGAGAACAGCTGCTCAGGAAAGGCCCGGGACCGGAGCCTATGACAATCTTTGGACAGCAGGTGTGTCTCCTGCAGGAGACAAATGTCAGCTCGGTAATGCTCTAGGAAAGAGAGAATCGCCTTCGCTTGTTTGGGCTATTGAGTCCCCTAACATTCAGGGAAAGAACGGTCAAGTGATGCATCGACCTGGGTGCGGGGTGTGGACTCGCTCATGGTCAGTGCGGATCAGCAGCCTAAAGGATGAACTATCAGTGCTAACCTGTAGCGTCAGCGGACAAGAAGGTCCCCTCCCGCCCCCCTTCCTCCCTCCCCCCCAACAACTGCCCCCCCCCTCATTGCAGAACCAACAAATCCCAGGGGCCCGCCCCCCCACGTTCCACTACCCCCCCTCCGGGGAACCCCAACTTGGAACCAAATGAACTGAACCATAGTCCCGGTCCTGTTGAGCCTCACAGGTCCGTGGAAGAGTGTCTATGGGAAACGTGACAGTGGCGGCCCTCTCCCGGCCCCCGACCCCCCCAATTCACAAGCGAGGTGTGAGCAGTGGCCCTCTCATGCTGCTCACGGGGCTACAGTGGTATCTCGCTCCACTTCCTGTACAGCTGCCGCTTGTTCCTGAGCTATCGTTGCCGGATCTGGTTTCAAGCGGGCCCCCCGCCTGCGTCGCCGTCTGACTTTCCGCCAGTCACCCTGACCTCGCTGCTCCGACCCAGCCTGGGAGCCATGTTGCATTTCATCCTCCGAGTCCGAGGGGTCCGGCATGTCAATGTTCAAAAGGGAGCAGGTGTCTCTGAGGGAGCGCAGCTGGTGCAGCTTCCCTTTGCATTTAAAGATGATCCTGAACGGGTGGCCCCAGGAATACGATATTTCTTTCTCGCGTAGAAAGGCGGTCACGGGTTTGAACTCGCGCCTTTTCTGCAGCCTGATGGCGGACAGGTCTTGGTACAACGCCACGGCCACTCCCCGGAATTGTAAAGGCTGCTGCCGCCTGGCTTCCTGGAGAATCCGTTCCTTCAACGGGAAATCTGGGAGGTATGCCAGTATGTCGGGCGGGGGGGCCGGTGCACGTCTCGGCAGTCCCACCCTGTGTGCACGGTCTATGCGGACGGGAAAGTCCTCCGCTTCCCCCAATACTGCACGAAAGAGGGCCTGCAAGTATTCAGCGACACTGTTCCCCTCGGCCCCCTGTGGCACATTTCGGACCCTAATGTTATTTCTCCGTGAGCGATTTTCCAAGTCCTCTGCGTGGGCCTGGAGGCCTACCTGTTGCTCTTGAAGGCTGAGGACCTCTTGCTGCAAGTGCGTGAGCTCGTCACTGCGGGTGTGGCGCGAGAGACTGTTTAGAGATAACCTTACAGACTTGAAGCGAATAAACAACTTAACCTCTTGCTCCCTCATGGTGTTCTAGTGCATGGGGGTACAGAAATCTCAACCCGAGGGTTCATGATGAGGTATTATACACCACATACGGATGTCACAGGGATCTGACAAAGACATATTCTATCAACAACATCAACAAGTTGGGAACTCCAAAACTTTACGTGGTAACATTTGACCTAGTCGTGGTCACAAATCGTGGGAATCTTTTCAGTTGACATTGAAGAAACGCTCGCATCAGTAAAGTGAAGAAAGACAGGACCCTACAACAGTACACCAAATTGTGCCCTATGTAGGTTGGTTTCATCACATACTGGGTAGGTACAGCCATGACTGGAGTTGCGAGGTGCTATCTGGCTGCACTATTGAGCTATTTCTGCAGAAACAATTCTGGATTCAGCCTGATGCTTGGAAGATATTTATTAGGTGAAGAACCTGCTGGAATGTTTGAAGTCTATATAGATTTATTTTGTATTCCCACCATCGCCGTCTTAGAGATTAGAACTGATAGGAGAGCATGTCTTAGAATGAAGCTTTTGGAAAACGTGGAATGGTAGAGACAATGGAAAAAAAATACGCTTTCTAGTGCAGCAATAAATTACAATGTTTACATTTACTTTTACTGCCATGTGGAGAGGGTGGAGTACTAAACAGAATGGGACCCCTACAGGTACTAGGGTACAGTCCTTAATATCTTTATATTTACAGTAATATACAAGATAACATGAGGTAAACGCAGGCACATTTAAGCACTCATGACAAACTAAGGATTACATTCAGATCACTGTACAAAAGGAATTTGCACAGGAATCGTAATTCCAAATTGTGTGATAATGATTACACCCATGTTATATTCCCTTGGCATATATCAGCGGTTAAAACCTGTATTTCCTTGTCATGACAATCTATTAGAGGAATGCAAGAATGTATCCCCTCTGTCAATCAGTAGCCTAATAAACCTGCAAATGTCGGCCAGAGTTGCACATTTGACTTAGGAGAAAAGGGAGAAAGGGTAGAAAATGGAGAAACCCTGACAACTATAAAACAGATATCTTCACAGTTAGTCATAATGGAGTCTGACGATCATAACAAGCACTCGTATCACTCATCTTCCTGGAAACGAGGAAGAGCCTATCCCCAGGATTTGCAAGCCGCAAAATGTGGACTCCAGGTAGAGAATGGAACCGCCTTTCAATATAAACAGGAAGGTACATCAGTGATAAGTTTAGACAGATGAAGAACTTTAATAGAAAGGGATCAAGAGGAAAAGACAAAAACAGCAAAAGTACTATCGAGGGGATGCTGAGTGCACTAGGAGAGCACTAAAATAACCCATATGCTCAGTTATCAAGAAGAGAAGTGCAGTCATCCACTCCTAATCGGAAAAGGAGGTAAACCCATGCCAGGCGCCATCTTGGAATGCTTTATCTCAGTCACATACAGAGTTAGTGACATTTTTGTTTGGTGATGAAAGCTGCCTTTTGAACCTTTCATGTTGTCCAAGTCCTCTAGATGCCACCACCATCAACTTGTACACCACTGCACATGTCAATTTTTGTACCTACCCCACCAATCCATGTCATCGCCTACCATCGTGTTTATTATTTTGTCTGGGTGTGGTAGTAGAGTAAGATTTCAGGGGAGTCTTGAAATTCTTTTGGCTGCACCTAGCCATGATTCAAATTTGCCACTGAGAGGGTCTTCTGATCCATCTTATTATTATCATTACCATTTACAGACTTCAAAGTAGTACTCTTCAATACTGGAGAAACTCATTTATAGGAATAATGCTGTAATTTTACTTCACAGTAGTATATGTTGTTATTATACACATTCAAACTTACTTTCTAGGAAGGTTCTATAATAGCGCACAACATTTGGATGATAAAGCTGCAAAGACAAGATAAATAGACATATTTAAAAGGCAATCCATTAGAATGGGTGTTCCAAAATTCAAATATACTAACAAGCATAAACATGCCATTGGTTTACAGATTTATTTTCTTGGTCAGGTAGGCTGAAATATAATGAATACGTGTAAAAACATAATTTATGCACAGAACCCAATGTGAAGGAAGCTGATGATTTCCCCATTTCTACATGGTGTGAAACTTAGCATAAAATGCACAGTTCAATATTTTCACATTTAATAATGGTTGAGCAACTGCAGGCAAAATTCATTGCACCCTACTGGCTACACTGCCAGCATCCTATGTAGTGTAGACTTCACTTCTATTATTAAATTAAAGTAGGCTCATTTTGACTTACATATTACATATTTGTCCCCAATATCTTTTGCCTTACTTTCCTGGTAGTATGTTTTACAGATATTTTAAAATGTTTTTGATTTTACTTGATACGTTTTAAATGCATTGACGTTCATTAAGAAAGAAGCTATTTAATTGCTACTCAGTACAGATCTTTGAACTTTGCAGTGTATGCAAGTTCTCAGTTTTGTAATCTACTACCCCAGATAAAACTCCCCGCAACCACACTAAACACTCTAACCATATACAGCCTTCCAGCCACAACATCGTGTTTTAGTTAGACCAGTGGTGGCCGACAGAGAAAAATTACGGCGGGCGGGTGGAGGGGCTACAGGGGTGGGAAGAAAGGGCCAGCAGGGCTGCGTGGGGAGCTCGTGGCAGGGTAGGTTAGTGATAAAAATAAAAAACACTTACCTGGTGCTGCCGGCTGCCTTGCGTGCCTCTGCTGCAGTTCCTGGTCAGCATCATGACTCCAATCCAATCCCCGCACAGCTCTCGGGCATGAGAGCAGCGTGGGGATTGGCCTGAGCGGGCTGAAAAGATGCTTGTTCTGGCACAGGTAGCCTGTGCAGTTTCTCCGACCCGGCTGTTCAATATAGTGCATGTCAGTTTGGCCGGCCTGAGACGGCCTGCCAAAACTGACATGCATGCTTACAAGGTCACATACCACTCCTCCTCCCCCCTCCTATGGTTGGAGCGGCCTCTCCATGCACACACTGGCTCAGAGCCAGCAGCTAAAAAATAGAACAACAGTAAGATATTGTTTTATTTTTCAGCTGCTGTTTCTGAGCCCGTGGGGAGATGGTCCTCCACCATTGCGGAGGAGCCGTCACTGAGTTGGACCCTAACATGTTTGACTATCCAATTAACCACTTGATGGTTCTCAAGGATTTTTATTATTGGTTTGATCAACGAGATCCACTTTCTACTATAGAGTGAGATGTGCCTTCAGCCCTCACTGTTAAATAATGTATGGTAGACCTAAAACAGCAGATCAGCCTATGCATGTAGCTAGTCGCAGCCTTGAATCCTTTTTTCTTTAATTTGTGTATTGCATCCAAAGAACCTACTCCATTCATGTGGACGGCCACTCTGAAATCTCCACATATGTTGCATTATCTTTGCTATACATCTCCCACAACATGACTGCAACACAACCTTTGAACTTCACACCCAACATCTAAACATACTCCACATACACATCACCCAACACTCTCCCAAGCATCCATAAACATGGAGCTACTTACTCAAACACCCAATGAACACTTTGGGCTTTGAAAGCAGGTAGGAAAAACTATATTAAAACCAATATAGTACAATATAATAAAATAGTCTCAGTCTTATTAGCCAACTAGCCTTGTCAAGGTACTAGAAACCCATTTGTGGCAATGTATAGTTGTACAGCTCTTACAGCCACAACTGAAAGTTAGTACTCTGTCCCTTATTGACCCAGTAGATCTCTCCTCTATTTTAGGGATGTTCAATAATGTTATTGAGTTTAGCGTCTGATTTTTTGTTCTCATGAATATTTTCAAGCCTAAGGTTCCTACCGAATGAAACATAATATCAGCCCTAAGGAGCAACACAGAACTTTTGAGCTCACTTATTATATTTTTTAAATATATGTCAGTACATTTATAAGCATTACATTGTAATCAGTATAATCACAGAGAACTAGCATTAATACACAATCAATTATTTATATCAACCTATATTGCACAATCACAACTGGGTGACCCCAGTATTTGTGCCTTGGCTTAGACAAATTCCCCTCTCATGAACTTCCATTTTCCGTTCAGATAGAGTGCATTATTGTGTTTCTGCATTGATTCAAGTAGCACTTAGTGACATGGACATTAGTTACACACGTATCTTCTCTTTGACATGTCACCCATGTATTATCATTCTGATCATGCATCCTGTTCATGGTATCCTGGTGTCTGGTGAGTCTGCCATACGCCTCAACATTTCAGCCAGTTCAGTGAGATCAACAATCACTTTCTCATCATCCCGCATAGCTTAGATGTGCGATTCGTCTGCTACCACATGCTCCAACAAACCTCTTCTCCACATCTCAAATCTTGGCATCTTTTCTTGGGTCCAACAAATTACTATTTTATGCTTTGCTATTGCACTTTCCAGAGCCACAAACCTAACCCTAGCCTTTTCCCTCAGGTAAAATACCCAAGTTTTCCCTATTATTTTTCTCAGGCACCGTAGCTCTTGCGTAACACAGAGTCATCACCACTTTATCGCAGAATACCTGTATGTTGGGGCAATCGCAGACCATAAGAAGCAACCCGCCTCAGTGACCACTTGTTATACTTGATGCAATGGGGGAGACTCATCTGGCACTTGGGAGAAACAGGCAGGTTGTTTAGGAAGTCCGTGTTTTTCTGACCATATGTAGTGAATAAGCAACTTTTGTGGTCTGATGCCCTATGATGACCCTCAAGCACCACCATTGTGTACTGACTTTAGTGTGTTATGTTACCTTAGTCTTAATGTAGGATGGTCTTGCATATACCTGCTTCTCTTCTGTTCTATAATGTTGCTGTATTTCAGTAGAATAGTCTTGCCAAGAATCGAAGGTGTGGGATGTTGAGATGCAGTGTTGTTGGTGATGGTGCACACATGTGCTCAAAGTTGGATACTGAGGGATTAAGTGTATAATGTTATTTGGGTTAGGTGAATTATGACTTTAAACTATTGGCTTTGACGTGGTCTAATGTCATTCTGTTTTCTGACTTTACCTTGCTTTATGGCAGTGCTGACTATTGCCTTTGACATGCTTTCATGTCATCTTTCTTTTCAATTCCATCTTGCTTTGGGCCTTTCTGTGTGCATGGCTCAACTAACTCTATTTTCATGACTGAAGCCATTTTCTGTGACTGCACGAAGCTGCAGAGCTAAAGAGGGCATGTTTTGCTTTCCTCTTGTTTTTCACACTTTACCGACTAGAGAGAATTGGTTCATATCAGAGGAATGTACATGCTCTGTCTCGAAGCCATAGCAAAGGCCAGATCAACCGATGCCGTGGCCTTGGAGCAGGCTGGTGCTGGCTCTCATGAGAACGAGGGGGCAAGGCTCACCAGGAGCTTCGTCTTACGTTTCCACTGGTACTAAAGGAGGTGTCTGGGTTCTGCTTGGTTGAAGTTCAGCACAGGGCAGACGTGCAGCTGTGGCGGTGGGACGTATAGTGTTGCCATTGTCTCCTAGTTCGGCCGGAGAACCGGACTCCCCTCTGGCGAAGTGGAAACAGGATGAACAGACATTGGTGAGGTGTTCCACTAATTTCTAATTTTCCTACTGTTCTTGCTTACTATCTCTTTCTGTTTTTGGGTTCCATACATTTATATACCTGATTGTGTTGGTTGATTGTTGTCTAGAAATGGTACTGATTGGCCTACCATCTATCATGTACTGATAAATATATATATATATCCCAGATATACCAATTCACCTTTTCCTTGAAGCAGGAGGTGTGGACTATTCTTGGCCAAATGCGTATGTTGTAGAAGGATGGGTGAACTCCCTTCTAGAAAGGTAATTGTGTTATAGGAAGTTGTGCTACTCCTGGCAAGTGATGTGCAAATTCTAATTATTTCACCCCCAGAATATACTGACTGGTTCCTTTCTCTTGTGGTGAGATGTATTGTGTCTGTTGTATGTGGTTCTTCCTAGGTGAGTATTCTGTAGCAGAGAGGATCGGCTAATTGCCTCATGCACAATGCCTGTCACTAGGAGGATTGTTGTTGTAGAAATTCTCTCAGCAAGAGACAAGGTATAAGTGGTATTCCTACCTTGGGTAAGTATTGTAGAGTAGTATATTATGTGAGACTGCGTGACGATGCCTACCCTATTAATGCATCCTATGCAGACTACCGCAACGGCTAGCTCTTGGACACTGTACATATCGGAATCGAAATGCTCACTATGACCAGGATCGGGAGGGGTGGGGGGAAGTTGGGACCGGTTGTCGGTTGACTTTGTTCTGCTAAATTAAAAATGAGACCGAGATCACATAAGGGCTACACGGCCGACATCATTGGTGTGCTTTGAACACTGCAATTAGAACATATGTGGTGCCTACAGGAGCTCAGTCTTTTCTGGAAATACACTTGTAAAGATGATATGCGTTATTAAGCTCGTCTATAACTGTATGGTACACTGATTGCGGCCGGCCCTGCCAGTGGGTTGTAGGCACACCGCTGTGTATATGAATAATGTGCAATAAAGGTCTACCAAAAAAAAAAAAAAAAGTATTGTAGAGTATTGTAGAGTGTGGTATTTTTGGGTCCCAAGGGTGGATATGTCTGCATGACCTGATTATTGGCAAAAATCAGGTCATTACACCAGACACCTCCCAGGGTTTGGAAAACCTATCCAATAGTGTGTCACAAACAATGCCAGAATTAATGGACATATATAAGAATAGATATCCAGTTTAACAATTAACTATGTTGTGCATCCCAAGGTAATGCCATTCAACCCAATGACACATCAACATGTCTGCAAAGACCGATTTAGTGAATCTGTTTAAGTAGACCAATAGTGGAGGATAGGACAGAATGTATTCAAATATTGAGGGTCCAATTCACAACGTTAAATCTGTAGACAGAAATGATGTACAGTGTCAAAGCTAAATGTCCTCCTAAAAGCTATTCAGTAACTGCAGGATGGGATTTTCAACTATAGCAGGAAAACGCATCCCAACCCTCACGAGGGGATGTGGGCATATACTGCTTAAAATATGATAAACGTTACTTTTAGTAACTTTATGGGCATGCTGTCTGCATAAAGTCACCTTGTATAGTTCTACATAGCGTAGTTGGTAATTTCTGCCTTTGCTATTTAGCACTATTAAGAAGGAATAAAAAAACATGCATCACCTGAGGAAAATAATACACACCTGAAAAACATTGCTACTGGAAGCACATATATACACCATGGGTTGTGTGACAAGTCCTTGTGTGTGTGTGCGTAGAAGTATGCATCCTTTAGACATCCAATTGTTATGGTGTGTCTTTGGGAGGGTTTAGCAAAGAGTTAGGTGTGAAATTAGCCATGCCCTTTCTTTAAATTTATTAACAATGTATATGTGTAATTTTCAATGCATGTGTATTGGTTATGTTTGGTAATTATAATGTGATTTCCATATATATTTGTAATGTCTACAGTTACAAAACAATTTTCATATTAATTTTATTATGCTTATTTTATCTATTTTTAATACTTCTACAATTTCATGTATATGGGTGTATTCAATGTCTAAAATTACATGGCCATTTCTCTTTGATATTATTTTTGCTTGGTGTTGTGGTGTGTGTCTTGTGTGATTTTTCTTGCCCCAGTGATTGCTAAGGGATTCCCTTGCAGTGCCCATATGTGGTAAGTAACTTCCTCCAAGGCTTGACTGGAGTGAATTTGAGTCTGCTGGGCTGCTTCCCATTTCAGTTTGAGTAGCAGACTCACCTGTTCTCTAATTATGGTTAACTCCGAGACAATGTTCTCCACGCTGTTGTCCCGATCCTTTTTATCTTTTCCAAATGCTGGGTTGTGCAAGTTGATCTCTTTCATCGCTAGGAGATTTTGGCCACTACGCTTCCTAACCTGGAGAAAAAAATAAGGGGCATTAGAAAAAGTTATTGAGTGTTTACAAAGGCTCTTCACAAAAGGTGAATTTAGAGTTTAGGCCAAAAGCCTGGAGAATTTCTCGCACTCCAGTACATGCAACAAAGAGCCTGTACGTTGCTCCTGGATGGGACCCATGGCTGCTGTTCAAGTCGTTCTTACCGACATTCTCTACTCGAAGGAGCACATCACGCAGCTTCGGCAATGGAGCAAGACTGCATTTTTATCAGGGCGTGCCTGAGGCAAAGGTAACCTACTGTTAATACCTCTTGTGCTGTATACCATTTGCCACCCCAGAGAGGAGAGCCAAGAGGCCACTCCCAGACAGGACAGACAAAGCACCACACAAACTCTTTCCACCCTGAGGCTACATTTCTGGCCAGTGCCCCTGAAGGATAGACATAGGTGGATACTGAATGGGCCAAATGGCCTGCTTTATTATCCAGGTGTTGCAGATGGTGCTATGATACCGCTCCACCTGCCCCCATTACCCAAGCGGCATCCACACTGGCAGCAGTAAATATTTTGTAACCACAGCATCAATCTCTATTGATCATTCTACCTTGAGTCCCTTTTTTAATGTTTCTAGCATGCATATCCACTCCAACGCTTACCCCGAAGGTCAGTTGAAACATTATGCTGCTCCACAGCTTTAACACAGTTTCCAGTCTTCAAAACAGTGAAACTCATAGAACAGAAGGTCCTACACCTCAGAAATAGCCACTTTATTCCATATTACTTACAAACATACAAGCGTCAAATCACCCCAATATCACAATATAAAATATCTTCAGTCAGTGTTATAATACTAATCCTGTTCTTCCACGCATATTGCTTTTGCAAACACCTCGCATGTGGGTGATAGATATCAACATGGAATTCAAGGTCGTGGAGAATTTGTTCTACATCTATGACGCCCATGTTGATATTTCTGCATTCCCTGGATGCACCCAGTGTTTCATCACTCTCTGCACTGAAGAAGCATGTATTTAAGAGTTGTTACTATGCTTTCCGCCAACTCCTGTTTCATTTCTGGATTTTATTGGTTGCAAGAGCAGCAGCAGAGGGTGTCAACACTCTTTAGAAGCATGGTGGGTGAAAACATACAATATTTAGAAACTTTCACAATCAATGATCAATAGCATTTGTCCAGCACACAAATTCCGTGAGTTGCCTAGAAGGATAGGTGATAATGCTAGTTAGTGGGTCCAGGAAAGTATCAAGGGCACAAATGGAATAGTTTGTTAACAGACAATGATGATCTTGGAGCACTGGTTTTCTTATGTGTACTTAAACCAATTGGAGGCTTGTGATTAAAGGTTTGAGAGATGATCCAGGATGACAAGGCAGCTTTCAGTTATTTAGGGTCAAATCAAAATGAGGACAATACTTTATGGTGAATAGGGAGAGCAAAGCATGTGTCCTTTGCCTATGACTGCATGGGTGAAGGCTCCAAAGGAGCTCCAGGTGACACCCAGTGCAGGACTCTTAAGGAGCAGGGAGTGCAGCTGGCTGAAGATATTTGGGATTCATTTTCGGAAATTTTAATTATGTTGCAACACATTGTAGAGTATAATATTCTCTTTAACACCCGCCAAAAGTTGGGGACTTAAGGGATACTAAGATCAGATCAGAGTCTTTTAATGCCTGTGTCGCCCAGGTCTTGCATAGGATAGGTAATTTTATTTGTCCATTTACAACTCAAACACCATAGAGCTCCAGTTGAGGCTGTTGATTGACTGTAGGAATCAGATGACCAAGGTACTTGAAGAGGGAATGATCGGGATCAAGGATTATGTTTTAGGCTGGAGTAATGTTTATGGAAAAGTAAATACTTGGCACAGTAGATCTGCAGTCAAAGCTGTGCCCTTCATCTGGTTGACAGAATTTGCATCACTAGCTACTTTGGTCCCAATATAATGATGTCAGAACTGGTTAATCCCTCCTGATGGTAATAGTGTTAAACATCACATCATCCAGATTCTGTACTCTCAGCTAAGTTTAATTTCAGTAAGTTAGAAGAAGGCTCAATGGTGACTGCACAAGTTATTGAGATGGGCAAACAGTAGTGTGCAGTTTTGAATTATGGAAAGGCGCATTAAGTCTTTCATTCCCCCAATGTTGATAAATAGACAATCATTGATTTGGGTAACGGTAACAACTGCTGTTTAAAAGGTTACCAAACTCTAAAACTGCAGCCCTACAAAAAATAAGAAATTACTAAGTATAATTAGCATACCTGTTGGTTCCAAGGAGCACTTGTAGAGGCCATCCCCCTTCATCTCATTTCAATTGGGCAGCTTTCCCTGTAGTTAAAGTCTTGCTGTATCCCTCCACAGACAGATGGTAGCATATCTGGGGGGCGAGGGGTCTGCTATAGTGAACCATATAATACGTAAAATGCTTACTTTGTACACACTTCCAAATGCTCCGCTTCCAAGATGGTCTAGGATGGCATAGTTGCCAATAAACTTAGTTGGTGCTTTATTCTGATTGATGCTCTCAATATTTTCAGAAATTTGATTTAGGTCATCCTCCTGGATTTAAAACAGAACCAGATTTTAATTTGTTTGTTAAAAAAAGAGTATACCTAAATATGGTTACGTTGTAGAAAGCATTGCACTTACTGGGAGTGAATTAAACTTAGATACCAACTCTTCATAAGATCTGATTTCACGCACATAATGGCCAATGTCTATGAATATCTCAAACAGGTCAGCAGGAAACAATCTGAAAAAACAATAAGAAAAATAACTTTTATATTATGGTGAGTGTAGAACTGATGTTGCATTATAGAGTTGAAATGTACTGTTTAACTTATAACAAGGAAAGATGTGTACTTTACTAGTAACTCAGAAAGCAAAAGTTATAAATGACCAGGAAATCAAGGATGTCCAAGAAGAAATATGTCTTAAAATGTGTATGCCCTTCATTTTATCGTCTTTGGTGTATTTGTAACTTAAATGCTTACTTTGCAAAAGTCCAACCAGATAGTTATATTTGCAACACACACATAACCATGCATAACTGTTGCACATTTTTCATTACAGGTCAGGCTATACATTTTGAATATACATATTTAAGACAACAACCTTCTTGATATCCTGAATAATTGAATGGAAGGAGAGGAAAACGCTCTCACAGTAGCCCTGCATTGTCTCCTTGGTTAACGTGTTCTGTCAATTTTACAGAGGAGAGAAACTACAAATGCTATCATTTTTCTTTGCAAATATTCTTAGAAATGTGGGATTTAACGAGTTAACACCCTTGGCTGACATCTGCTGTAACCTGCAGGTCTTGAATTAGAAGCACAACAATGCCAATTCCTCTATGGTTAAGTGTCTAGAACACAAATAAACCTGGGGAAGAATAACACATGTTTTTACAGCTCTTAGAAACAAAGGGCCCGATTCACAAAAGTAATCTGAGACAAAATCCTAACTTTATGACTTTCAGTATTCACAAAGGGCATTTAGGAGTAGTAAAGTTAGGATTTTGTCATAGGTAAACTTAAGTTTTGGTCTTAAGTTAAACTTAAGACCATAATGTTGTCTCAGTGAAACCTATGTTTTGGTCTTAAGTTAACTTAAGACCAAAACTTAAGGTTAAATGAGACAAAATCCTAACTTTACTACTCCTAAATGTGCTTTGTGAATAGGGAGTCGTAAAGTTAGGATTTTGTCCCAGATTACTTTTGTGAATCGGGCCCAAAGTGTGTTTGGGACAAAATTAGGATTTTAGTCTTACAAAATGGCAATCAAGCCTGGTTCTTCAGTCTCTTGAATGTTGTGTGTGAGGTGGAGGCAGAGGCAGTGCACAACGACAAAACTTGAATTTAACTTTTCTGAATTGTCACAAAGTGACTTCATCAAGTCTTGTGCTTAGTCACTTCAGGATTGTGCCTTTTTAAATGACTGAGTACAGAATCCACATTGTCACCTTTTTACATCCTCTCTAGTCTTGTCCCCATAAAATAAATGTATTCACTCTTTGTATCTATTGTATTTTCTCAGGGAAAAAATCAAAACTCTGTTTGCCAAGCATCTTTGTTTTTCACTGTGATTTATAAAACACCTTTTTGTAGAGCCTGTTGAGCTAGATGAACCACATTTATGAATAATGAATATCACATGACACATATATTTAACTCAGTAAATGAGCATAAATTAAGGAGTAAAATATGTATTGTGTAGCTTGCTAGTGTAATGGGAATACAGTAAAAGCTAAACTACTTGTAATAGAAGCTGAGTTCGCTAATCAAAGATGGCTGAGCTATTTGCTCATTAACATAGCTATCTTGATTCCTCCCAACTTTCAAAGGTATCAGCTAAAGTAACCTAATAAAAATAGGAGGGATAAGCCAGTGAACACAAAGCAGCCCATATTGAAAAAAACAATATATCAGATTTCTGCAAATATTCCTAATGTCGATGATATCCATTATACAATGCAGGCATTTCCTTTTTGATTTATCTGCACATTAAATGTGGCTGGGAAAAGAAGGTCCACTCTCCTCCATTTTTGTACATGAAAGGGTTAGGAGATCACAAATTAAGCTTGTACGAACCAATCTCCTCATCTTCGTTTATCACAGAAGATAAGCAGATTACTAATTTGAAACTATTTTGCACATCTCTGTTTAATATATTGTTTTAATGTACTTTTTTTAATGCATCATTGCCACACAACCTCATAAAATTAAATTGGAAAACTTTATTTAATATGTTGCATGTGGAACTCCGGCACTAATAATGGTCTACATAGTAGGAAAAGGCAAAAACATTTAAAAAGAAGATCCTGGTTGATTCCAAATAATGTGTAGAAGCGCCACATAATGCTAGACATATATGGAACTACCCAATTTAACCAAACAATAAAAAATATGGTTAATACAACAATAGCATTAGAACTGTTTTTAAAAGTGTACTTTTGAAAAATAGAAATCACAAGAGAAGATTTCAGTACTATACTGTGTATCAAAAATGAACACTTATTTATGTTTGCTAAACATAGCATTAAGGATGTCTCTTTGCAGCAACTTGATAGCTCCTTGATATGGACAACTAAGTTCATTGGACTTGAGACTTCATTTGTGTGATGTTATGTGTAGTTCTGGTAAGGTTAGCATACACATACAGGAATCTTTAAGGAAGGTTTATCCACAAGGGCCTCAATTGTTTTGTTAAATATTGTAAACCCAAATGCCACTCCCTGCCGTTTATTTTAAGCCTCAGTACTTAGCCAGAACCAGGTCTGTGCCTACAAAGATTGTGTATTGGTTTTGGGGCTGGCTGACTTCTGAGAGGGAGTTGAAAGGGTAGTGTCTTCTCATTTCTGATTAGGACAAAGCATGTGAACCTGAAGAGAGTTCATCTTCATATGGCCTTATTGAACCCACAATGGGTTTTGGACTCCATTGATCGGGAAGCCAGGTGTGCTGATCTTTACAGATTGGGACTTGTTATGTCCCTTAATCCTACTGCTTAGATTTATAATTCTGATAATACAGCTTGCATATACTACTGTTTAAACAAGTAGCTAAGATATTGATTCTCAGTTTCACAAGGGATAAGGCAGGGCTATGTCCTTGTTCTTCTCTTTTTATATTGGATGTGAATGACCTACCAGCTCTACACGTGGTACAACATAAGATGTCACCCATCTTCGGATAGCAGGAATACACCCACTGCTGATTTTTGGGCAATTAATACTAAGTTCTTGAATAAATTGTTAGCCTCCCTGAAGACATATTTTCAGGTTGAATATACAGTAACATTAACATCTCTTGAACTAAAATAACAATGGCAGGGAAGAGAAACTGCAGTAAGCATTCCCTTATGTGCAGGTGACAACTAAACAGGTTCAAGGACTGTCTTAGATTAGGTTCTAACCTTCTAGAGTGCAGTCCCAAAGTTTAGCACAGTGGTTAAGTTTTCTTAACCACTGACTACAGCATTTTGTTGAGGTCAGTGGTTAAGAAGACTTATGATCTAGAAGGGTTGTGCAGTGAGTGCTCTGATTTATTCAGAGCTGTTTTGGCCATGGCCAGTAGTAGTAGCTGGTTGCTATTGAAACAAATTTGATTTGCATTTCTTGTGGCCTTATTGGAGGCAAGAGGAGGGTACATATCTATTCATGAAGTCCCTAGTGATGACTATTTGCTCTGTAACATCCTTTCTTTTCCGTCTTGTAGAGTTTCTCATTATATGGACTCTAGTGAATGCCTTACTGGCCACCAATAGCATGTGGCTGGAAACCATTGAACCCTCATATCTCTAAGAAAATCTGCACTATTTGATGTTAATGTTTCCTTCTCCTCTGGTAGTCTATATATGTGTTCCTGAGCTGTCTCTAGTTCTATTGTAGCGACAGTTTGAGGTCAAGATACAGCTGTATTGGTGCATGGTCAGTATGACCTTTTTAAAATATCACATGTGTCTATGTGGCAATGTTGGGACCAAAGTGAGGAAGGAGTCTAAGGGCCTGATTTATATCTTGGTGGTATGGATACTCCACAACAATGGAAAGGGTGTATTCATACCACCAAGATGGTGGTCACCCAAATGATTTAGATGCTGGTGAACCTTTGATTTAATCACAGTGGAAGCTACTCTGTCTCAGCCATGATTAAACCCCTCCAATGGCCTGACAGAGTTGGAGGTTGACCTCTAATTCTGCCTAATTTTACATTGGCAGAGTAAGAGGCTAGTTTTCATGCCCATCACCACCAGGAAAACCCTGGTAATAAGTGACAGTGAAAACTACAAAATGCTCCATTCGTCATGGAAGAGGACTCTCATGGTGACTGGAGATTTGTCTTTTTTATTTTCAAAAAGAAAATCCTGCTTCTGGATCTTCTTTTTGATAAGAAAAATGTAAACAGTTTGCTGTACGGCTCCGATATGCTTAACAGAGCTGTGTATTACACTGCAAAAAGCATTGACAGAAACCTCTGTGACGGAGGTTAGTCACAAAGCGTGAAAAAATGACCCCTGTCTTGATAGTCATTTCATAATTTGGCATGTAGAGGTGCAGTCACGGCAACTGAATAAATTATTCTGTTGCCCTGACTGCCAAACCTCCGTCCACCAAATTATAAATCGCCCCCACCCAAGTGTGTGCATGTACCGTAGATGCAGGAGAAAATAGGGTGGTCCCTCCACCAAAGGTACAGGTGTCAAATTCAAATTCAAACCACTTTATTCGGCTACCAAAAGCCATAAAAATACACCACAAACAACAATGTTCATACAAAAAGTACATAAAATCATATTAAACCATTTTGAATTCAATAAAATATATCACATACAAACAGTAAAAGAATACTTATAAAAAGAGGTGACTTGTAATTCATTAATCAGGCAATAAAAACAATTATATCAATATATAAAATCAATAAACTATTTAACCCCTTCTGTGCTGATGACAAAGCCAGCTCGTCATGGGTGTTACCTGCCCTGTGCTTATGACGAGCTGGCTTTGTCATGAATAATGGGGTTCTTGATATTTTAGCACCCAGCGGGAAAACCCATAGCAGCCAAGGTGTTAAAAAATCTAGCACCCTTTCTTCCTATGTCTAACTGCTGCAGCCAAAAAATATGCAACATTAAAAATCTCCCAGGGGTTGTTTACCAGCTGCAAATATAGTAAGGCAGGTCTCCACATGACTATTAGGGCGTGAGCACAAATTAAATCCAGTGGAATGGCCTGATCGCTTGGTTTCTCACATCAGGTCTACTGGCTTTGTCTAAAATAGGATCAATAATCATTTTCCAGTCACTTCCTACCACAAGCTTGCATGTTCTTAATTCCATACGTATTCTAGAAAGTTTTTCAAAGTTGGTTTTCTTACATCTGTTTGGTACATCTATTGAACCTACAGTTATTGTATTCTCCAGGTTGAGAATTTGGCAAAGACAAATCTCATTTCATGCCCGTCAAAGGGGCAGATTCCAATCTTGTTCGAAAGGGCTCCAAATCGTATGCGGAATTGCCTAAACCGATCCGGAGCCCTTGTTCCCGACCAAATCTTTCCCTGTTCCTAACGAACAAGTATGATGCCATGAAAGCCTTAGAGCTGACCGAATCTGTTCCGGAAGGCAATGGGAAAGATTGAGCCATCCGGAGCCGAATCGTACAGCTCTAAGGAGTAGGTTTTTCCAAGTGAGCTAGTACGATGAACAATTCGGCCAGCCTTTACGAATCAGTTTGCCTGGATAAAAAAGGCTGCCGGAATCGGTCTTTGGCGGCCCATAGCAGGCCCCCTTCACCCGGGCCCCTCCAAATCGTACCTGTGGGGGTAACCATGGGTCCCCTCTTTCCAACCATGCACAGTGTAGCAGGCACTAAGGGGTGCCAGCCACAGGGTTCACGATTATTCCCAACCACCCCTTTTGGCATTGAGAGCCTGTGTATGCATTCGGTACACAGGCTCCCATTGAAGTCAATGTGTGTCCAGCGGAATCGTATCCTGATGCACTGAAATGCATCGTACATGTTTAATCAGACGCCCCTGACATGAGTCGCACATAACCTCATGCTTTACTCCCAGCAAAGCACGACAAACCATCATCAATAGCATTTCTGGGTCTGACCTATGAAGGGAGTATACTTCCACCTCCTCAAATAGGTTGTGGAACTGAATAATCACATGGGATCTACAACCCTGCTTTACTGTCTGATTGTTAGTCTTGTGGAAGATTTTTCTTGCATATGTGTTCCTGTAACTTGGTAGCAATATCATATAACCACTTTTTGAAAAACATTTTTCCCTATGTCCCTGCAAGTTTTGGAACATCTTGGTGTGGAGATGGCATTGAGACCCTCTGGGTATGTAGCGCGCTATATAAATTAATTGACTTGACTTGACTGACTATTGTTTCTTGTTGGGAACATGGAAGCAGTGCACATAGACCTTCACAAATTAACTATTCATTGAACTCCAGCTGATGCAAAATAGGGCTTATCATTAAAAAAAACTATAGTTCACATATCAGGGTTGCTCAAACAACAGCTATCGGTTTTAAATAAGTGTGTTTAGTTTATCAAGCACTTTACAACACAGGTGACCCAGAATACCCAAACTGTATTATAAGTAAAGAAAGAACGATAGTCCACAACTCTGGCCAGAGTCACTGTCCCCCGACAACCGAATCATAAGCAGTTTGAAGTCACATAATTTTCTGTAAGAGAGTGATACTGTAAAAATCCAGATGACCATATTTAACTTAAATATCATTTTGGGTCTGCAAACCCTTAAAGGTCACACCTGCAGCCACTGACAGAAAATATAAATCGACCACAAACGTAGGTCCATTTTTCTTTCTGCAACCACATGGAGGCTGTATTTGGTTCTATTCAGCACTAACATTTTAATGATGTTAGAGGGTTTAAGTAGGTTGTGCATGCTTTGGCATCTTGTAAGAATACTACAGACTTACATGGAAACTGAAGTGGGCCTGAAAAGATGGTGTTCAATGTCACCTCCAGGTACCCATTGAATTATATGGCCGCCCATCCATATGTGTACCAAACAGCCTAGCGTTTTGGCTTTCTCTCTGTTGAGGAATTCTTCATTTGTTATGGACTCCTTGTGTCCATTATTTATCTTTAGGGTTCTGGAGGTGGTGGATTTGTGGAGAACATCATGTTGTTAACATTAGGAAGGCACTTACTGGCTCCTAGTGTGGAAGATTGGTGCAGACAGCACAGACATGGCCGCCCCAGCAATCCAATCAGAGAAATGTAATTGGCTATCTCTGAATCAAGTACTACTTTTCCTAAGAGCAGCTCTCAATCCACGTCTGGGCAACTACATTGTGTGTTTGGATCCATGCATGAGCCACCACTGTACAGTTTTTTCATGTTCAAAGCATACCTTGTGGTCTAGAAAGAAGCCAGTATCAGTGGGCTTCTACGAGTGCTGCCACCAGAGCTTCGCCATGAACTGCATCTACTTTTTTAGGGAGTGGTTTTAGTTGTGCTCTGTCCTGAGCTGGCTTTATGGCGAGGCTGGTGGAATCTGCATTTGTTCCTTGGGCTGATCCAGTACTCTCCCATAGACTTCTTCTGGTGACGAATTATGGTGGATAGTGCTGTTGGGACAGTTTCTCAGTGACAGTTACATGGAATGGACTGTGCCGCTGGATGCATGCTGGCCACAGGTGTGTGGCATCCATCATTAGAATCTGTGCGTCTTAAGATCAACCTGCACCACTTAGAAAAAAAGTGGTTAGACTGCAAGGCTATATGGTGCAGTACTGGAAGATTTTGCCTAAACCAATAAGCAGAGTCTAATGGGTCTTTCAGTTTGCTGAGAAATCTGTTAATGTCTGCAACGCAGTGTCATTATTCACTTTGGCCAGGTCAAGTAGATGCAGGCCTTCACACAGACTCCGTGGAGGCGTGCACCATGTGATGCGTGAAGGCCTTCCTGTTAGTTCCTGGGCTGAAATTCTGAGTGCATATTCATTAACCTGCATCACCGTTCTTCTCTAACTCCCTCCCCTTTTCATGTGGTGGGTTTAGTGCTGGGCTTTACTTCTGTGAGACTGCTAGACCAGATAGAGTCCACATTGGAGTGGAAGGAAACAATAAGAGGACAGTTGTCCTTCTGGTCACAGTGATCATGGCAGTTCCTCTTTGCTGGTCGGGACAAAAGCAAGGGGGCAGAAGCATGTTATAAATTGAGCCTGCTTCTCTTGTGAGAGCGTATGTGGTAGGTGTGTAGGGGCCAGCAGCCTCGTACCCATGGGTCTTCATTGTCCCGTTGATCTTACTATTATTCCTTTTTCACTGCCACTTGATTGTGCTCTTGTTTCTCAATTTTTATTCCTCCTTTATTCAAACTAGAGATCCTTCTGCAAACTGAGGCTTTTCCATGAACACTCAAGTGCTGGAGAAGGACCTGCGTTCTAGGGTAAGGATTGCACTGGCGGGGGAAGAAGGGAACTGGGCCATCCCTCACCATCACTCTTATGTGGCCTGCTAAAGTGGAAATATAAACTACACAGACACCAGTTTGTCGTCAAAACAGTGAGTTTGTCGAGATCTAAGAGCCTCCTTTCACTTCACTGGTCACTCTGCACAGTGTAGTCGTGAGTGTCAGGTGCATGGACAGATGTGGTAACATCAGCCTATCAAAATGGGGTCATAACAGCCTGCATGGAACATGAATATTCCAATTCACCCCTTACTTGAACATCCCACTACACTTTGAGATCCAAGCAGGAAGTATTGGTTACTTATGATATACTTTTGCCTCCATCTTTCACACTTGAATATTTGCTCAAACTAGTATTACCTATTTAACTTGACTGTTACGGAACTATTCTGTGAATCAATCAGACTTTTGCTTTAGCTCATTCTCATAGGTAAATTGTTCAGCTTTAGTGTATTTGCACTCGACATGGCTACACTCCCATGTGAAAAAAATGCTTATACTGTTCTTTATATGAATTTTAACATTCAGCCCTTCTGCCAGAAACGTATTAGAGTTTTTGGTGATTGGTTGCAGTCCCTATGGATTCCCATCTTGCACAATATTGTAACAAAACTACAGAGTTCATAGTCTACTTTTAAAAGCATGCAAGAGTACACATTATGTATTGAGACAAAAAGGTGTCCATTTATGTTTTTGCTTCTTTTATACTGCACAATACCTTTTGAAGAGCTCCCTGTTTCTTTCCATACTGAAGAGAAATCTCAGTGCTCTGAAGGCATAACACTGTGAAGAAAAGAACAGTCTTCAGAACATGCAAAGCACGTGTAGAAAGGATCAGTGGTCATTGTTAGGCTGCACTTTATTACATGTCCTTGGCATCTGAGCTGATGTCACTCACCCTAGCAATGGTTGATACCAAACTTTGAAGCTCATTTCAAATCCCCCCCCCCCCCACCCCTTTACCTGATGCTAGTTAAAGATACATATGGGAAGCCATACATGATACCAACACTGCTGAAGCCGTGTAAACATTTTTCATTTGGTCTGTTTAGAGATTGAAGAGAGCCAGCTTTATTAAAGCTATTTATAGTTGATCTACATATGTTATCTATCAAGAGCTGGTCACAACATACATAGAAGACATTATTGTCTAACCCTTACTGTTGTGGGTCCACATATGGTTGGATGCATGCACAGTACATACCTAGTCAAGAGAACCTGATGTTTAGCCAAGAGCCGCATGGCCTAAGCCTCAGAGAAAATGCAGCAGTAAGCAAAACTCTGATTGAGGTATACCTTATGATACAGAGCACACTGGGTCCAGAGTTATATCTCTTTGTGGCAGATTATGTTATTGTGTTAAACATTTTCACCCACTTAAAATGTAATCTACTTCATCTGGTTGCCAATTGCACTTTTGAAATTTTCTGTTGTAGGCATTGTCCACCTCCTTTCAGCTTTAGCAATATCTAAATGAAAAGTTCACCAGTAAACTGCTTTTATGTTTTAATATTTCCAAACACAATCATATAGTGTTAGTCATGTTTATGCCACTCCCCCACATTATCCATGGATAGATTCACACTACATGTAATTCTTTCACCTTGCCTAGTGGGTTAGGGAGGAAGCAGAGGTGTTTCGTGTCCACTGCCTTGCCCAATGGAGAAGATCTATTTGCAATCCCCGCCCCCCACATTGACCAGTGGTGGAGGTGGTATTTCAGGCCACCGTGCACATGGATAGAAGTAAATTGTGTCTCCCTCACTTTGCTCAAGGGTGGTGTGGAATTTATTAGACCCCCAGCCTTGACATAGATGTTATGTTGTGTTGTGGTATGTTATGTTAAGTGGATTTCTTAAGAACATGAATACCCAAGGGTGCCTTGGGGCTGACTACAGGTGTGGTGTGAAAAACACCCAGGATAAAGGAGCCCATGCAATGCTAAATAACCAAGTCTTCAGGGCCTTCCTAAAGACCAATAAGTTGGACAGGGCTTTGACATGCAAAGGAAGCATATTCCAGGCTTTTTTTGTTCCCAAAACAAAGCTTTGGCCACCCCAGGTCACTCGTTTGAATCTGGGCACAGCGATGAACTTGGCAGTTCCAGATCTTAAGGGCCTATTTGGCTTATACCAGTGGAACCTGTTTTTTAAGAATTCAACCCCTTAATCGTGCAGTGCTTTGTGTACTATGCAAAGTGCCTTGAAGGCAAGTCTTTGCCTAATGGGCAAAAAATGAAGCTTCTTCATGGGCTTGGACACTGATTGGTGCTTAGGAACCTTTAACAGCAAATGAGCAGCAGCGTTCTGCAAGGTTTGAAGCCTATTGAGTCCATGTTGATGTGCAGTCAGGTAAAGACCATTACAGTAATCCAGCTTGGATAGCACAAGCGAAGATGTAACGGAATATAAGGAAGTACCTTCTTTACCAACACACGGGTGTGGAAAGCCCCAGATGTAACAGCATTGACTTTGTTACTCCCAAATTGCAGGTTTTACTGATTGGGGAAGGGAGAGAACCCAGGTCTTGAGGCCACCATGGTTGAGTCCAGAACAAGCCCCAAAGAGTAGAACCTCCGTCATTCTTGGGTTAAGCCCTAAACAGTTATCATACATCCCTTGGCTGACTGCCTGCATACAGTCACAAAAGTTGGCCCCAGTGCCAGAGTCCTCATTGGCCAGGGAGTTGACAATTTGAGTGTCATTGGCGTAGGAAGTAAGGGAGAAGCCAAAAGATTTAATAAGCTCAGATAAAGAGGGGACATAAACATTGAAGAGTGTGGGACTAACCGAGGACCCCTGAGAGTCCCCACAAGGAAGCGAGTATGGCTGTGAGACAAAATTTTCCAGTTGAATCGACTTTTCTTGTCCATGAAGGAACAAGTTAAGCAAGTCCCAAGCTGAGCCTGTGATACCGATGTTAGCAAAGCAATGAATCAGCAGCCCATGGTTAATGGTATCGAAAGCCACTGACAGATCAAGGAAGATCAGGGCTGCTCTACCTCTCTGTTCAAGAGATATCCTGATCTCCTTTGCCGATTTGATTAAGGCGGTCTCCGTGCTATGGCGCAAGCCAAACTGGGTAGCGTCCAGTATAATATGGGCTTGAATAAACTCAACTAGTTGTGTGTTCATTATTTTCTCTATGATCTTAGTTGGCATAGGTAGGCATGAGATCGGGTGATAACTGTTAAGGTTGAGAGACTCCAAAGAAGGATTTTTTTTTAAAAGAGGGAGAACTGAAGCAAGTGACTCCGCAGCACAATTGGCAATACTAAGCTATCTGGAGGGAACACAAAGGAGCCAAAGGAGCTGATGTTGAGGCCAGCCATCTTTAGGAAGAAGAAAACTTACGACAGAGCTTTCTCAGGAGCAGCACCTAGAATCTGGAATTCACTTCCTTCAAACATTAGAAAGATTAAAAACACTATATCCTTTAAGAGGGAAACTAAGATCTTCCTAATGAGTAAATTCCTCCCGTAGGCTAAACATGGGAAGTCAGAATGCATGTTCAAGGACGGAATTGAATCAGACTCAGAAAATAAACATTCAGGATCCTTGGATTCAATCACACTTTATATTGTGTTTCGTGTTATGTACTAAACCGTGGTTCTTACTTACGTTGTTATACTTTATATTCTTGTAGAAATTTGTTCTGATTTTTAATTTTATGGGCAATATAGGCACCTACCTCTTAATGTTATGAAAATTGCTACATAGAAAACTGTTCGGAGATTTTCATTTATGTGCAATATATTACAATATATGTACCTACCTCTAAATGTTGTGAAAAAGGCCACAACTATACCGACGTTAACTACCTCATGTCATGCTATGTGAAGCGCTCTGATACCCAAGGGTCTTGTTCGCGCTATACAAAACTCTAAATAAACAAATAAATAAATAAGTAGGCAATGGTCCTCCGAGGTGGAGCTACGCTAGTTATGCCCCCGTGGGAAGAAGTGGACATCAAAAAAATCAGTTGTAAATGTTTTCTACTTTGTGGTGGAAAAAGTTGGACAAAGAACTACAGAAAGATTGGCAGGAGTTGGTGGATTTCCTGGCAGTGGTGAATTTAATGACTGTTTGGAAGAGTTCCTTCATTCTTGGTATTCATTGTGGCTTCAGTCCTGGGGGTGAAGTAATCCAGCCTTGTAGGTACACAGGCATTTCTTGCATTTGAATATTTCTTCATCCTGGACTTTAATCTCCACCTTTCCTCTTGTCTCCTACAGCTCTGTTTAAGAGCCCTCAGGTCTTCTAAAAACCAGGGAGCGGAGACATTATTTCTCTGATAATTTGAAATCCTGATTGGTGCCAGGGTGCAAGCAACTGTGTCAACCCAGTGTGTATACTGTGTGACAGCTGTGTCCAGATCATCGAAATGGGTGAGTAATGATTCCTCCAGCAATTTGGAGAACTGGTCTGAATGTACTAAATGCCAGCCACAAGAGGATGTTGTGCTAGGGCTGACTGTAGGGGGTTGTTCTGGCACTCTGCTTTTTAATGACAAATAGGACGGCACTGTGATCGGACCATGCTAAGGGAAGAACCTTGGTAATACTCAGAGAACTGTTGTTGTTAAAATTACCAACTAAGGTAGGCCCTGCCGAGTATGCAGGGCCATCAAACAGTTGAGATAGACCTAAGGAAGACCCGGTCTGAAGAAAAGCTAGCGTCTGACTGGGCCTCCAGGGGAAAGTTAAGATCACCCTGCACAGTGTAGTCACAGGAGAGAATGTTAGCCTCTAACAGCCTGCATTGATGAGCTCGCAAGGCAGATTATTACTGGAAGCAGTGAAAATCAGCTGTCGGCTTGCAGGAATCCTGGATGGTGTACCCAAATCAGAGTTACAGCAAACAAATGATGGACGGAATGCTAACAATGTAAAGATTCTCCCCCAGTCAAAAGATCTGGGTAAAATCCATCGTTCTTTTGCCCACTACGCCACCCCAGTGTGGACCCAGTCATTGAGAATTCTCTGGCATTCTCAGGTAGGTCATTCATTTTTATCAAGGTTGAGGGAGCGGAGATGAGTGACGTAACACTCCAACATATTTCACGACTTCCTGAACACTGCTGAATCAAAGTGAAGATGAGGGGTAGGGAGGCGGAGAGAAGTGATGTGCCAGACATGCTGCCAGGATACAAACAATATGTATGCCTGTCGTGGACTTCGTAGTATGTGATTCTTCGTTGTTCCGAAAAGTCGTGGTTCAGGACTTCATGGTTAATGACTTTGTGGTTAGAGGACTTCGTGGTTCAGTACTTCGTTATATGTGATTCTTCGTTGTTCACACTTTGTTGTTCAGGTAAGTCGTTGTTCACACTTCGTTGTTTAGGATGTTCCCCGGTGTGCCTCATGGGAACAGTCCAGACTGAACTGCCAAGCCAGGTCCTCCCTGGACAGTAAAATAGCATCCTGGGACTGGTTTCAGGGTATGTCACCCTTCATCAGCCAGGCTAGCTTGAATCCAGTGGCACAGTGAGCAAGGGACCCACGTCTGGGCATACCCATCCCACTTAGGGTAAAAAGTGTTACAGCAAACAAATGATGGGCGGAATGCTGACAATGCAAACATTCTCCCCCAGTCAAAAGATCTGGGTTAAATCCATAGTTCTTTTGCCCACTACGCCACCCCAGTTTGGACCCAGCCATATGCAAACCAGTCTTGACCCTGTGCCTCATGGGAACAGTCCAGACCGAACTGCCAAGCCAAGTACTCCCTGGACCGGAAACAAGCGTCCTGGGACCAGTTTCAGGGTATGTCACACTTCATTAGCCAGGCTAGCTTGAATCCAGTGGCACAGTAAGCAAGGGACCCACGTCTGGGCATACCCATCCAAAATCAGAAGTAGAAAAGCCCAAGGATAGGCCACAAGCAAGACGCGTGATGGCCATGGCCAAAAAGACAAAAGGATCCAATTGGGGCTCAGCAACACATTGGATTATAGCGCTAGCAGTATGTTGCGCTTGTTAGTAAGTTTAGGCTGCAGATCTGGCTTGAAACAGTCAGTGGGACTGGCACTCGTCGTGATCCGGGTGAGGATGGGCTTGCCTTTGTCATACCGTCGGCGCACCCGCTGTGTGGACGCAGACGCACTTTGAGTACCTCTAAGTAGCCGGCCATAGGCAGGGGCCATGCCGGGAAGCGTGTTTCTGTTAAAGTTTTCAGTGTTACAATAGACTGTCATTAAACACAGCTGCATAATTGACATAAAATACATGCACCAGGGAATTACATCCTTGGACTGCTTAGTGACCGAGAGAGCAATGTTGCTGCATAGGATTGTACTATGGAATATCGCGGCTAGAAATATAGAGATATACTAATATTTTGGACAGAATTTCGAGAGATAAAACATCGAAAGATAAGTGCATATAGAGGAAGTATAGATTTCCTTATCTTTACTCCTCATCTATATAATTTACAGATATATGCATATATAAATCGTCCTAGAACATATATATGTAGTTAGGTGCAGAATATTTATACTTACTTACCGTACAATATTTTGTCCTGCAATATTATGCCCAGGATATTTGGCGCCATTTAGATTCCTACCTCGATATTCCAGAAAGAGGCTTTCGGCTCTTTTATACGCTTTGCTCATAAAAGTCTTTGCTCAGTCAGATCCAACTTGGATCTGACTGTGGAGATGGAGTCAGTAATGGAGTGTGTACGGGGGGCGCCCTGGAGCCATAGCATTGAATACTGTAGTCCTGCTTCAGCACCTCTGAATTCCTGTCCAAACTTGAGGGAGCATTACCAGAGGTAATGCTGTCAAAGTAAAAATAATTTAATATGTTTTCTCAAGGTAGTAGCCACCAGGGTGAGTTGGAACTCTTCGGTAGATACTCAATTTCACGGTGGACCACTTCCTTAGTTAGTCCATTACTCAGGAGTCAAGAAGTCCACTTCAACCCACACTTTCAGTGTGTGGATCTCCGAAAATGAAACAATGGGAGTACATTAGCTCTCAAAACTTTAAGAAATACTTGTTAGGTGCGGTCATAGGAGACATTGAGTTTGGCTTTATTTAATTAATGGGAAAATTGCACAAGGAACAGTTTTTCATTTTCCCCATCCGTTTAAAAAAAATTTAAAACGATGGACCTTATGTAAGATTTATTTTTAAAATTGTTTTTGAGCTTCACATTGATTTAATTAATTTCTCTACCTGATGCCTCATTATAGTAAAAAATTCTGGGTTGTGCATTGACACATTCTGCATGTGACATACTTTGCCTGAGCACCAATGGACGGGTCTCATGTATGATTGTTCTTAATCCTAAAAGCACAACTATTCTTTCTGTGCTTACTGTATGGATGCATTCAGTTGCAAAGGACAGAGATTGTTCCGAGCACAACTAGGGACAAAGATAGGATAAAAATCTAAGGCCTTACAGAGATTTAGTGGATTGATTGTGGTTTATATATGTGAGTAAAACCTAGGCCGTGAACCAATGAGGATTAAACAGAAGAAAGGAATTTGAATTCAGGCTTTTCTATTTCTCTACCAATTACTAATATAATTCCTGAGCAGAACTCCTGTTTTTAGTTCTAGGATGTGGCACAGACGCTTTGATAAGGCCAAATAATGATAAATCTCTGAAAGAATAGCTTGAAGGGCTGGACATCAGGTAAGACTAGCTTGAGGATTGGGAATCCCAATTACTAGCTTGAAGAAGAACAATAGTTACTTACCTGTAATCTGTGGTTCTCCAGTATTGGTGTCTTTCATAGATTCACATGCCTGAATCATTTCCCGTCGTCGGAGTGGGAGTCCCACGTTACATAAAAAAGCAATAATTTGTATATAAGAAAACCAAAACCTTTGGTAATACCAAACAGGAAGTAAAGTAGCCCTAAGCTACAATGGAAAAACTTCCACACTCATGACTATCCTAGTCATTTTGTATATACCAAATTACTGCCAATCAGGCACCAGCACCCACCAGAATGTTCTCCCCAGAAACTCAGGCTCTTAGATTTTCTCGCAGACACCAAAATTACAAAAATCCAAAGTAGGGAATCAGACATATAATTGTTTAAAGAATAAACACTTTCTAGTGCTTATAAAAAGATTGGGCAACTTTGTGACATCTAGTCGCGTGTGACCGGGACAAAGTCAAAGCTTGAGGCCTACTGCAATGGAGCCCTAGTAATGTATGGATTACAGACTTTAACAGATAAGTAAACATAAAAATAAATAAAACGAATTTCGTTGTGCGCACTGCATCGCATTTGGTGATAAAGTGCACGCAACGAAAATCGTTTTATTTATTTTTATGTTTACTTACCTGTTAAAGTCCGTAATCCATATATGACTAACCCCCACCCTGCCCCTCCCCCTCCCCATGTCACCGCCCGGCAGGTACTCCCACTACCGGCCGCGGCTGCTCACCCCCTTCCTGCCATCTGCTCTGCAGCTTGTACCTCTCTGCCCACAGAAAACCTATGTATTCTGACAGGACACTTCACACCTGATCAGGCAGCACTGGCACAGCCTGGGAGCGGGCTGGCCAACCAGGAGAGAAAGCTGGACTTTGGCTGACAGAAAAGAATGTTTACTAATGTCTTTGCTGTAATAGTTATTACAAAACCAACAGTGGCAAGTTGTTGGATTTAACTGAACTAATATTTTGATATCTTGACACATACTTTACATGGCTCCTAAAAATATTTATTTTTAAATAAAATATTACAATGTAAGCCATGGAGCCATTCACTACAATAGGCAGAAACACCATTGGCAGTGTTTCCCTCACCAGGGCTTATAAAACATTTGTATAATGTCCCTGCTTATAGTTACAAGGCACCCTACCCCTGGAGCACCTAGTGGAGACCTCAGGGTGACTTTATTGTACATATAAGGTAGTTTGAGACTTTGGAAGCACCTTTAAATCTTGCATATCATTTAATTTTAAAGACAGTCTGAAAAGCAGTGCTAATTTTAAAATGTCATAAGGCAACACAGCAGTGCACACACTGTTGCAGGAAATCAACTGGGCCTATAAACCTCCTTGCCCTATAATATACTGGGGTCTCAGAGGCAAGTTGAATCCCCCTAGCCCTATTATCTATAAGGGAATTACAGGGTCTGTCAATCCCAATTGTAATTAGACCATACACCTTTACAGCAGAGCACTGGGTCTGGATCTGGTAAGCAGAGCCCAGGGCACAGTCAGGGTCAGTTACCACCAATACCAAGTTAACAAGCATTTGCAATTCAATAGGTCTCACATTTACACGAGTTTGAGCTATTGACATTGCAAATGACAATGCCTTTTATTTATGTTTTTCAAACAGATAAATAAAAGGCATTGCCATTTACAATGCCAATAGCTTAAACTCTCGTAAATGCGAGACCTATTCCGTTGCAAATGCTTGTTATAAAAAAGGTTTTAAAACTCCCAATAGAATTATATGGTTACTTCATTCAAGGTTTACTCTATGTACTTAAGTCAAACTAATCCAGTCTGCCACCTGCCGTTATAAATATACCAACTCACTACGTGGAGAGGGCCAACAACAATTATATGCCTGATGTTGGATTTGTTCTGCGGCCTCAAAAAACAAGGACATATTGTAACAATGAGGCTTTCTTCTATTTCTTTCGGACGTTTAAAAGTTGGTCTGGATAGGCAGGGTACAATACTCCACTTCACTATTGTAAGTCATTTTACCATTACCCTAATATGACTTCACGTGCATCACATGGGGTCGGCACCGTACTGGGGTTCTTCCCTTTCTTGCAAGTGTGCCAGGTGAAACACCAAGGGATTATTAACACCTGATAGTTAATGTTAAATGGAGATGGTGGGAAATGAAAGATGGAGAGACAGGTGAGGCAGAGGGAGAGAGAGTAAATGAAAAATCAATGCGAGCCTTAGAAATTGAACACATGCAATTAATATGACTGCATAGAGGGAAGAGAAGTGAGGCAAAGTAGAGGCAAAGAAAATGAGAAACAGAGAAAGAAGAAAGAAGAACTAGTAGCAATTATTTGTAGGATAGCTCGAGATTAAGGCATGGATTGGAAAACCAGTGGGTCGGAAGAAGTCTGGGGTGATAGCTTCCTGCCCTAATGACAACATATACACACAGTAACACATATTTTCTAATTATTTCTTTGGTACTAAAAGTGCAAGGCGGGTTGATGGCTTCATAAGTCAAGTGCTCATTATTGACATCTGGGGTAAACTGGAAGTTACAAGCTCAAATTATGGCAGGGCCAACTAGCCTTTCATTTTCATCAGGCCGACAATTTGAATACATTAAAAGTGGAGAACAATGCCCTTTGCAAACTGATGCATCATGATACCAACTGCCCTCCCCCTGGGATATAAACATGTAGTTCCTGTGTGTGAAATTCCCACTGTGCTTTCTCTGAAACATTACACTTGTGACGTCCCCACAGCCGCCCCTTAAATGCAAATTCATGTATTCCCAGGAAACAAGCACTCCCCCAGCGTAATCCTAATTGGGGTTACCTGCCCTTTGCTAGCACCAACTCTAAAACATGCCTGGCACTGCCACTGCCCTCCCCCAACTACAAACCCTGTACCGTGCATGGTCATTTTAATCACTACCGAACGTAACAAGCCGTCCACCCCGCCCATAATGCAGGGCAAGTCCAGAACGCTGCACTGTGCATGACATACCCCCTGTCACCCCAGTCTTATCACTATAACCACGGCTGGAAAAACACAATACAAAATACTGATACATAGATGGAATCCAGAATCACAAAAGTGGTGGAATACGTTACGGTACAAAAAAGACTATGTGTGAATAGTAACCTGGACTTATCGCGGTTTCTATCCTGATAAATAAGCCTTATGAGTCGGAGTCCTACAATGAGGTATTCGATATGTCCCGAGGCAACCACGCCAACTGTCGAAAGATGCAACACACGTGGGATAGGAAGCCGGATGGTTCAGAGCAACCGCTGCAATTGGAAAAAGTTTAGAAATGGTCCGACCGAAGTCATGTGCCAGATCATATGTGTCCATCTGCCACTAGGGATCGTAGTTTGATTCCAAAGCTGGTTAGTCCACGTCTAGAAAAAAAGCAAAAATGCCCATAACCTCAGCCACAGACAGAAGAGGTTGCAGTGTTCAGGGAGCACGTTGCACATAAATTGTCTTAGCTCTTTTTACCTTATGTGTCGTTTAAAACTCGTCACCCCAATGAAACCCACATCTACCACACCGCAGTCACAAATAATCAATGCATACAGCTTATGAATTTCCCAAAAACAGCTTCCACGAAAATGAAAGGTTACAACTCAAAACGTCCTAAGCTAATTACACCCCCAGGAATACCACGGTATTATTAATTTTGCGCTAAAAAATCATCGTTTAGATACAATTCTAGATATCAGTGGCTTGCAATTGCTTCAAAACGCCATTTGTCGCTGGGTAACTGCAGTTCTGCAAAACCTCATTAACTCCAGCACAACACAGTTCTGCGCCCGGTGTTTCATTTTCTTCTGCATTGCAGCAATTGGCATTAACACCTCATTACAAAAAAAACCCTGAAAAAACAATGTCCAAGTGAAAACGGCGTCCCCCTCCACATCCCCCCGTGCCCGAGCCCCGCTCCCCTACCTGCAGGACGAGGATGCCGCCGGAGAGCTGCGCAGTCCATCCCGGGAGCCACGGTTTCTTCCATTGCGGAGAGTCAACACACACGGGCTAGCAGCATGAAGCAGTGTGTTTTCCAGCTGTAAGGGGTTTGGTCAGGTGATCAGTGACCTTGGCAGAACAGCAATTAGAGGAGTTTTTTTTTACAGCAAAGTAGGCGAATGGGGACGGTTTAGGAAATCATTTTCTGCCAAACCGTGCTCCGCGTTTATCACACGCCTCTAAACAAGCTCTTGTCATTGCGCAAAGGAAGCCGCTTGTTTATATTTGCATAGTGCTTTCAGTTTAGCACGATGCAAAACAAAATACGTGGCTGCTTTGCCAAAGCCAAATGAAAACAAGGAAAACAAGCTGGAGGTGGGCTCGGGCGCAGCACGTCTTCCGGAGACGAGCACTCTGGAGTTAACGCGCACAAGCTGTTCCACTGTGAAGCGCGTTCACAGACCACAATCGGCTCGTGCCCAGACCAGAATCGGCTCGTGCACAGTCTGTCTCCCTTGGGAGGAAACACGGCGACTATAAGTCTCGTTGGCGGCAGCGCTTCGCGCTGCAACGCCAGCGAGACCTAAAAATGGGGGTGAGCAGGGCAAAAAGGATGACTTTCTCACACACATGCACCGATCTAGTGCCTTGGCACCATCATCACTCTCTGGACTTTAAAATAATATATCTGCTGTTTGCAAACATCTGCAGATATGCATAGCACTACTGCATGCAAACGGGGTACTCCCATGACTGCTTGTATGTCAAAAATGGCTGGACAAATATTCGCCAAACTGAGAAAAGATGTCCTGTGATGGAAATGCTCCTGTGACATTATAGCTGTAGAAGTCGATAAAAGCCATTAAAGGCCCGCTCCAGTGTTTTATGCTAAAACCAAACGTGAGTGCCTATAATATGCAAGTAGGACTCTAATGGCCCGTATAGCCAGCTACGGCAAGCGGTAAGGCAATTAAAACAGCCCGTCCTTCTTTTCCCTGACCAGTGTACATATCCTCCAGAGGCAGGAGCGGGGGCGAGCTACAGGGTGCAGATTAGGAAATAGTGATGTTGAAAGCAGCGGGCCTAAAACAGCGTTAATAATCCACTGTAGCTCTATTGTCTTCAAATGAGCTGTCAGTATTCCAATGTTCAAACAAAATTTGGTGCACTTTTGTTGAGCACTTTTGAACTTATTCACAGATAAACACTACCCATGGCAAAACTCATTTTATTTGGAAATGTCAAAAATCTTTAGACCCCCAGCACCCTGTACTACTTCACAATCTGCATGTTCTCCACCAAGTATGGGGTGAATTGCTATGGGGATGTCAAAGTTATTAAGAGTGCAAAAATGTTAATTTTCCCTGGTGCTATCTGTCAACCTTAAATACAGGAGACACATTTGGCTTTATGTGGACAGGCCTGTTAAAGGGATCACTAACCTATATACATTTTCTGAAAAAATGTCAGTTGTTGATCACATGATAGGAACCCCTAGTAAAATGTACGCTCAGACGACTGCAACATATCTAACAAAGGTTACCAAAACACTACTCATTCGTTTGAAGATGGAGCCATGATCATATCTGCCAGGTATACAAGGAAGACTGGTAGCTTAATAAATAGAAAAAAATCACAGTTATTGTCAGAGATGTCAAAAGGGAACTAATATATCAAATTAACTAAAATTTGAAATAACATAGTTTTCAATTGTTCACAATATAGTTTACACAATAGTTCCTACCTGTAACAACTTGACTTTGTCTTTTGCAGAATTCTTATTTTTATTTGGTAAAATTAATTTCCCAACTGTGTAAACACCATTTTCCTGCCATAAACAACATAAATGTGTTAAACAAATAGGAAATACAACCACAGTTCAATTACATATCCTGTACCATGTCAATCCTTAGAACATGGCATGAAAGATTCTCGTCTGTTTATTCACTCATCAGATCAGTCACATATGAAAAGGTTCTCTGTATTGTGAAAGCCACGAAGAGTTCCAACATAAAGTTCCAAATTATCTATTACGTTACAGCTTCGGTCAGGAGGTGTTGCAAGCCCCTCCCACCTGTCAAACACACCAATCTAGAACCCTGATCTGCCGAACAATGAGGCAGCTCAGATGCGTTCTTTGGGAAATGTAAGATTCGAGTATCTTTTTTTAAATATGTCCACCCTGCCCCTTCCAAAGAGTTTGTTAGTCATAAGATGTGATTGAAAACCTATTTTGAAGGGTCAGAATCAAAAATAAAGTGAAGTGAAGTTTAGATAGATGCAATAAAAATGATAGGACAAGTGAAATTGCTTTTCTGAACTGCCTCTAACCCATGGCTTTTTAGACATTTTTACTTCATGCTTAAAAATGAACCGTTTTTTCCACCGTTTCGCTACATTTGTTTGTGGCAGTAGAAACTTCATAAATCCTGGAAGGCCTAGAGGTGTGCTGGCTGCCTTGCTTGGCACGCCATGAATTACAATGAGGGCTTTATCATAAATTAATGAATTTTAGCAAATTCTATGAAAATTGTGATAAATTACAGTAGTTGGCACAATTTGTTTCCATATTTTTCTCGATGAGAACCGTTCCTCACAGACCCTCCTCAAGAAAGCCAATCTCTCTCGTTGATGCTAATTCAGGCTGTGTATTTACACCTCACTGCTTTTAAAATTGGGCTGTTTTAGAAGTAAATTATTTTGATTGCATTAGGAAAGCATAACAAGCAATTCATTGTAATAGTCATATCCTCGTGAATACTAGAAAGAATAACAAATATATTAATGTGTAGCTTTTCTAATTGAGACATGGTCCACTGTACCTGGACTATTTGGTGGGCATTCGTATCATTGAGGACCAGTTCAGTTAGAGCAGCACAGCAGGCTGGAGAGAAAGAAGCAGAAATAAAATCAAGATCATGCACATATGCATGGCTAAAATATTCGAATAGTCTCAAAAGTACAATTAATGGCTTTTCTGACCACCCACAAAATTGTATTTATGTCTTCATCAGGCTGCATAGGTATTAATTTGGACCCTGATTTAGTGTTTGGCGGAGAGGGTAGTCCGTCGCAGTGGAGATGAAGTACCCTCTTCTCCAAACCGTTGGTCCACTGTTCTCATTTAAAGGCAGGCGGACAAAGTTTGTTCACAACAGAGCCTACTCCAGCTCCGTCTAAGACATACTTCTCCGATAGCCAACAGAGGACAGGCCTTCGGAGGTTAGGCATCCAAACACCCGCCCTATTTAAATTGGGCAGTTGTATGGCCTTTTGTTGCTGTTCACTACCGTCAGGTAAAACCTGGCAGTGATGGACAGTAAAATTAAATAAATAACTAATAACCCCCACACCAAGGTAGTAAACTCCCATGATGTGAGGGCCATTAGGGTTACATTTTTCATAACAATCTCCCGCTTTTACAGTATGTTTCTGAAAAATGTAAAACATTGAGTAAATTTGACAGATAGTCGTCATATTTGACGGAGCCGTCCGTCAAACATTTACGACATTGACAGGAACCACCGTAATGCCCATTCTCGTCAGTGTTGAGAGTTGCCCACCGGGCTAGAGGACAACGCTAGATTTGGCAGGGAGAGGTCCCCCAGGGGCCCGGTGGCTAATGTCCTCCGCCATCCTGACGGAGTACCCTCTGCCTGTCAAACTCAAAATTAGTCCCCTTGGTTTGTAAATGTTAATTTATTAGAACAGTGGGTCTATTTCAAACAAATGAGATTAAAACCAGGAACATTTTTACTATCTGTATTAGCTTAAACTCAAGTCTATGAAAATAGAATTTTAATTCAATTACCCCAGCCCCCCAATCTGTGAGAATACTGCTGTTCATTGATGACTCTGTACAGCTAGGTTTGCGCAATACAAATCCCAGATACATATAATGTTTAAACTTTTAACATTGGTGACTGCAAACCAGCAATCATCAAATTACAAAATTCCTAGGATTCATACTTGAAAAGAGACTTAATCTACGCAATGGCACATATCATATTTTCAGAAATGTGTAATTACAGTTACTGTTACATATAGGATAAAACCATTCATTCAGGAACAAAATTTCAGTATAGTTAAGCAGTCATTGGTCTTTCCAAGATTAGACTATGGGTCCTCACTGTTTAAATAAAGTACATTTAGCGACCATCAATATTGCCTTATATGCGATGGCATTATTATTTTGAGGGGCTGTCGCACTGCAGTCCATGGGGTGTTCACCCAAATTGTGGCTGTCTTTGACAGCCAAATCAGAGGACAAAGTGGCCCATTTTCCTTTCTTGCATAAGAGCCCATGCAAACATTCTAACTGTTTCCCCCTGTTGTTGTCATGCTTCCATGCCTCCTGGTCAAGGATTAGATGCATCTACAAAATATCCTGTGCTGTACACAGAATCTAATGCATTGCTTATCTCAAATATCTTGCACAGTAACAACGTTACAGCTCAATCTTTCTCTAGTTGCACTCCCGAAATGTGGAACTTCCTCTCGGCTGCACTCAGGGTTATTAGTGCCTTTTGTTCTTCTGGAAATAATGTATACTTCTTTTGTTTAACCGATGCTTCCAGGATGTACGCAGAAGCTTTTTCCTACAATCTTTGCTGCCCGAAGACATATTTCTCTACTTAAATCTATACTGTACTTGTACATATTTAACGTCCAACATTTTCTGTATTAGTTATGTTAATTTTATATAAATGCATTCATTTATTACATATACCTATGTCTGTTCTCTACAAACAAGCTGGTCGTCAGCTTCTCAAAGCTCCCATTGGCCCAGTCAATCTTTAACCCTCTTCTGACCCTGATCTTTTTCTTTGTCTGGGACACACAAAATTTAATCCTGCCCTTGACTCACGTCCCTCTCGCTGTCCCAACTCTCCTTCAGTGTGCAAATTGCCCCATTGATAATTACCTCCAGCTCAACCTCTACGTCTCACCCTCCCCTCTTCCCTAGCCAACCTATTCTTCTGGTCATCCTCTCCCCAACCTCGCCTATCCTCTGCTCTGGGCCTGTCTATTATTGATCCAAATCTGCCTCTTTCCAGGCCCATTAACCTATCCCACTTAAAATATCCTATGGCCTTGCTTATTCTAGCACTGAATATTTCCTTAATATCAAGGGTGTAAACAGTGTAATAAGCCAAGGCAGTAAGATCAGCTCAGTAGGCTGGATGAAATAGCAGATATGGCACATGTAATCCATCTGTTCGTCTTTCTGTCACTGGCACAACTAGCACCATTGAGCTAGCAATGAATAATATGTGCTTCTCAAACGCCATAGGGCAACTTAATTTGATCTGTTCTGCTATGTCAACATCAACATTATTAATGCTAGTGTATGTGTCTAATGTTCTCCTGCAGACCTCAGCCTCAACAGATATTCAGTTGCGACTACTTGGTGCTCAAAGAGTTCTGGCATGGTGCAACATCCCATTCTTCTTCATCCCCACATCCAATAGTCAAGTGGCCCAGGTACTTCCACAACTCTTACTTTGCTCACTCCTCTGTTAGGACACTGTGTCCCGCTGGCTCATGTCAGGCTGAGCCTCACAGTTCTTCCCTCCAACAATTCCATAGTCATGTAAAGGCCCCACAATAGGGTCAGCATGTCCAGCACCCTTACTGTGTTAAGATAAGTGACCATTGTGTTTGTTCGGGTGCATGCTAATAGGGCATGTCATGATTTCTGATATTTATACCTTGAAGTGAATGTGGCCATCACTGATCTATTTGAGGAAACTCAGCGTGCCCTCTTTGGTGTCATCAGAAGGACTACACCGTTGATGGCCTGTTCAGGTGTTGAGGATTTGGAGCACCAAAGCCTCTAGGCCTCACACTGTGTCACCTGTCAGCTGCCATTGTACAATATGATAGTGTTGCAAGATATTGCACTTCAGAAGATGACAAAGGAATGTGAGAATTCAAATGTGAGAGAAGTGTATTCTATATGGCTGGGCGGGAGCTGTGCTATGGGGGGGAAGGGGCAGTTGTGTTGGGTCAGGGTGCCACAGTCATCTTTATTGCTCCTTGGAGGTTCAAGATGGCTGCAACAGTTGAAAGTAGAATTGAACATTTGAATAGTAAGGTGTTTCAAAACTCAAACCAGAGACTTTGACTGTGTATATTATTACCTCCACTGTCAAATGTACATACATTCCTGTGCCAAGGATTTTCTTTAAATATTTGATGTTAGGTTGTTCCAACACTTCCTATGTCTTGTAATGTATCCATATAAATGTATGGGGTTTTGGGCACATTTTGGGCTATTTGCTAGTGCAATATAAATAGCTCACTGCACCTTAAAGATATAATAAAAAATGGGGGATATTTTTAACAAAATTGCTAAGTACTTTTTCTGTATTTCCCAAACAAACAAACGTAAATCGCAGACCGCTAAGTAAAGAAATGTTGCCTTGAAGACCATGAATGTGGCAAAGTAAAAAATATGAGAGTTCTCTTAGGGGCTGCGAGTTGCATAATTATGATCTACAGGAGTATATCAGAAATTATGGGAAATCACGCTGATGCGGTGCATTATTTGTTTGATGACAGATAAGTCCCATACAATGAGTATAAAAAAGTATATATATTTTTAACTCTGTACAAACTTAGGTATCTATTTGTGTGAATAAAGTTACCATGCCCCGACTGGCCAGTCAGGACAGCTTGCACATCATCGGCATTTTCTTTTCTTTCTTCCATTGTACAAATGATGTTTCATTTGGAGTTCCTTCACAAAGAAATAGGTCAGGGAGGAAAACATTCCATGTTTTGAGTCTCAAATGTCTCCATAGTGTGAGGTTACCAAAAGTACATATGGATTTTCAGTGAAATTGGAGCTGAATATGTCATAAGCCAGTCACTCTGCCAAAAAATGCTGGTGTGTAGTACCTGTCTTTTACGAATACCCTGACCAGCTAGCCTTGGTGTTGGGGTCCCAAAGGGACACCTCCAGGACAAAAAAGCATTAAAAAAAAATAATTGCCACAAAATCACAACAATTAGTTAATTCATGGCAAAATATTTGTAAAACAAGCGTGGTTTCCTACACTTGTTTACACTTTAACACCTGGGTGGGCCTGGTCCGGGGGTTTATTGATGTATATAATTTGGGTAGGTGGGAACATGTGGCCTCCCTGCCCATGCCAAACTTGGCCCAGGGGACTGTCACCTCCCCGGGCAAGCCAATTGCTATTTTTATTGGCGGGGTATGTGTGGCCCCCCTCTGAAGAGCACCTTGGACCACCACCTCCCTTGGGCTTTATCTCCAAGAGGAATAAGATGATACGTCAGAACTCGTCCTTTCTGAGCCACTCTGCAAACACACCTCTTGGCTTACTACTCATTGAGAGATGAAGTCCCTTTGGATGCTGAGAGTACTAAGGGGCCAAGAATCCCTCCTGTAATCACCGTAAGTCCCACAAAGCAGGATTGCTAAGAACTTGTTGGAGTCCCGCCCCCTTTGTCTACCACTCTGCAAACTTGCCTCCTGCTGCGCTACTCGTTGGGGGATGATGTTCCTTTGGATCCTGAGGGTCCTTGGGAGCCAAGAACTCCTCCTGTCACGCCCGATAAGTCCCATACAGCTGGATTACTGAGAGATTGTCAAAACCCCGCCCCCTTTGTCTACCACTGTGCAAAGGTGCCTCCTGATGCACTACTTCTTGGGGGACGAAGTCCCCTTGGATGCTTAGGGTCCTTGGGGGAAAAGAATCCCTATTGTTACCACTAGTAAGTCCCACAGAGGGAGCTTGCTGGGAGCTCATTGGAGGCCTGCCCCCTTTCTCAACCACTCTGCAAATTCACCTCCTGGCACACTATACATTGGGGGATGAAGTCCCCTTGTATACTGAGGATCGTTTGGGGCCAAGAACATCTCCTGTTACCACCAGTAAGTCCCGCACAAAGGGATTGCTGAGGGCTCGTCGGACGCCCTGCCCCCTTTGTCCAGCACTCTGCAAACGTGCCTCCTGGTGCACCACTAATTGGGGATTTAGTCCCCTTGGATGCTAACGATCCTTGGGGGTCAAGAAACCCTCCTGTTACCCAGTAAGTCCCATAGAGCTGCACTACTGGGAGCAAGGAGGTCCTGCCCCCTTTTGTCCACCCACTGTACAGATCCATGCAGCCACTCACACATCCACTCACAGACCCATATAGCCACTCACACACCCACACACAGCTAGCTACTCACACACCCACTCACAGACCCATATAGCCACTCACATACCCACACACAGCAAGCTACTCACACACCCACTCATAGACCCATACAGCCACTCACACGCCAACTCACAAACCCATTCAGCCACTTACAAACCCACACACACACCCTCATAACCACTCACACCCAGTCATAGACCCATAAAGCCATTCACACACCCACTCACTGACCTATACAGTCACCCACACACCCACTCACTGACCTATACAGACACTCACACACCCTCTGCACTGTGCCACTGCCAGGAAACAGCGGTTCCCCGGCTCAGCCGGCACAGTGGTGGTTGAACCTAAACGCCACTTTGTAATGTGGCAGCCACAGAACCGCCACCGCAAGTACAGCGGTCAAAGACCGCTGTACTCATAATAGGGACCTATGTCAGCATGAGGTGAAATACTTAAAAATAAAACCAAATAAATAATCAGATCTATAAAATCATGTGTTTCTTGGACCCTCACACCTGTACAAATTCACAGGTGGGTAGCAGTACATTCACTGTCTGGAGGGTTGGACAGATTTCCGCACACACTGTGGTTGCTCTACATTGACCCCATCTTACAAATGTGTGCCTGTGATGCATATACAATCAATATTTTTCATGGTTCGCTACTTCAAGACTAAATTGCTGTGATAGGATTTAAAACATACCTCAAAGCAGAGACAAGGTTGCAAGGTGTACCAAACAGAAAATAATCAAGAGTTTCTCCTAACTCTCATGGTCCAGCACATTTTTCTCCGTGAATAGGATACTACCCTATTTTCAGATGTAGCTCACTGAAGCAATTATATTTTTGCTGACACCTGAAACAACCTGGGAACAAGCAGCCTGGGACAGGTTTCAGGGTATCACCCCTCATCAGCCTGAATAGCTTGAATCCAGTGGCAAAGTGAGCAAGGGATCCGCGTATGGGCGAACATAGCAAACATAACAAGATTATGAACGGAGTGCGGAAACTTTTCAACCACTCACCCCCAGTCAAAAGATCTGGGTTGAATCCATCATTCTTTTTCGCACTATGTCACTCCAGTTTGGACCCAGCCGTATGCAAATTAGTCTTGACCCTGCTCCTCATGGGAACAGTCCAGCCTGAACTGCCAGGCCATGTCCTCTCTGGACGGGAAACAAGCATCCTGGTATCACCCCTCATCAGCCAGGTTAGCTTGAATCCAAGGGCACAGTGAGCAAAGGACCCACATCTGGGCATACCCTTGGCAACTTAGGACAAAAAACGTAATGTGAGGTGCTCCTGTAAAGTGCTCCAATACCTTAGGTCGAGTATGCGCTATATAAAACTTCAAAACAAGACAAGGAATGGGCTAATGGTCTAGGCCGTCTGAGAGTGGTTATAAGCAGAACACAGGCTGGAAGTTTGCTTCTTTAAAACTATTCAGGAATGGCAGTGAAAGCCACATTCCCTTTATAGATTTCATCTGAGCAGTTTTACAACCTGCTGGAGATGTGGCTAACCAATGGAAGACATTTTACATATGCTCTTGTCCTGCCCGTCATTATCCCTTTACTGGTATGCAGTGCACAAGAAGGGACAATCTGCTTGTGGATTTGGCTCCACTATTTAAGTGTATGTGGAAATAATGCATGATTTCTCAGGGACACTGAGGACCTAACATTGGTGGAGGGGATGTGCCACATCCGTGGTGGTGGCAAACTATTGTGTACTACTAAAATGGAAAACCCCACCCACTAGGGATAAATGTATGTTGTGGCAGGATGCTGTGACAGTGTAGCCAGACCTCCGTAGAAGGTCGGGCTTGGTTATGCCTTATTCATTAGTGCTTTCTATACTAACCTGTGTGACTGTGCAAAGGGGTGTGTGCTGATGCTATTGACAGCAAAAGGGTCAGGAAGCCTGGGGGAGGGGCATGTGCATATTGCAACCCAATTGCAGGAGGAAGGAGCTTCTTTCTACACTCCATACATAGGTCTCGCTTTTCCTTCCAAGTCCAACCTGCATTGATCATTGGGAAAGGGATGACTGGTCGGTACAGCCCTCACCAAAGGGAAGACGCCAAAGATGGCAGTTTGAAGCTGAACCCCTGCAGCATGGGACTCTTCTATTCCTAATTCTCAGAGCTGGAGTGTCCTCTAAGGCGGGCTCTAAGCATGAGTTATGTTTAAAAACATCTTGCCTGGCGGTCTGAGCTCCGAGCAGTGAAAGAGGCGTTGCCGGGGGGTTGTGGACTGCCCTTGAGCCAAGAGTGAATACAGTGCGATGTCTTCGATGGCAGTTGTGTTTCTGCAAGCCGGAGAGAGTGATCGGCGGCAGGACTAGCGGAGCCATGACCGGTGTGCCCCTGTGTGCCTGAGAGCCCGGCTGCACTGTTGCGAATGCTATAACCTGGGGGAGCCACTGGCTTCAACAAGAAGACTGCCAGCAGGGACCCGGAAATACCTGCATTGCTTGACTGCCCACGAGGCAGTAGATTGGCCCACAGAAAAGAAAATGAGCCTGGCTGCACCTTGTCAGTTGCAGCCATGAGGAGGGGCCCAGACTTGTACTGAGCCCAGAGGCTGATTGAGAAAGGGCAAGAGACAGGAGTAGCCCATCCGAACTGGGACGATTCGGCGATCGCTTTGGGACCACCGAGATCGGTCAGGTGAGCCGGTGTGGGGTTCGGGAGCACGACAAAGAAGGGACTGAGGCCTGCTGGGTCAGTGCTGGAGCGCCACCCAATGCTCCCTGCCGGGCTGCTGGCATACATATTTGGAGGTCAGTGCTGTAGACCTCCACTCATACCTGGGGACATGTACAGTGTGGAGCTGAAGGTTTTGTAATGTGGTACGAGGGAGCTCCTGAGGTGGTCAAATTGGACAAAGGCACGGCAGGAAGACCCCACCTGACCACAGGGACAGAACATTAAGGACCCTGGCACTGTGGGGGACGCGCGGAGGCACGCTGATGACACATCGCATGGACCCGACGCGTGAAACCCTATGAGACAGGGAGGGAGCTGTAAGTGACCCAGCAGATAGAAATAAGGTTTTTGCCCTACTGAAGGCGACCTTAGTGTGGGGGTGGCATCCATCAAAGTGGTATATCAGCAACACATCAGTCTTGTGGTGGTTGGACTCCCCCATCACCAAGGATCTAGGTGGGGCCTGTGATCTCTCCTGCGGAGCAAGGTTCTTGCGGAACACAGTCGCTGAATTGGCCACACGGGGAGAGGGCCGCAAAGGGCGAACGGCCTACAGAGGCGGGTGGCCCTGCGGTTCTCTTGATACTGTCTTCTTGCTACCCGCACGGGTGGTGGCCACAGATCTACCAAGACACTGTTTTTCAATACTCCAGAGGAGGCCTGGCATTGGCTGGAGGACCAATTGGGCTAAAGTAATACACTAAATACAAGAACTATTTTATCTCATCATGACAGAAACAGGTCTAATTCTGTGTAAAGTTGCTTCTTGGATAAACATATACATATAAATTAATGCAGTTCAATCTGATACAAAATTATATTTTATTCTTCTTGTTATTATTATTTCTGTTTTTTCTTTTTTTGTTATTTAAATATTTTCATAATACATATATTTCATATTTTCATTTCATAACCATATATGTATATAACATATGCACAGAATACATATATCACAAACAATACATTACAGTGCTGTACAAAAACTCAAATGTAAAACTTGGAGAGGCAGTTCCTATATAGACATCGCTTTTCAGAGGCAGGCGGTCGAATAGCAAACAACGTGAGTTTCGGCGCTTTGAGCCTTCTTCAGGGAAATCGTCTCAACTTTTCTGTAGTCTTTAGGACCCTGTGATCTGCAATTTTTCACAGCTGAAGAATAATCTTTTCTTTAGATATGGAGGATTTTCACACAAATCAGATCACTTCTGAACAACTTCAGTCTTTCAATAGTCAGTTATAAGTTAATGGAGTCCTTTTTAGTGGTTGTTCGATTATATTTTTTATTGATAGTGCTCCAGCACATTGAGGGATAATAACAGTCAGAAATTATTATTTTCACGTCCTAGACATCTGGTCTAAAGAATGTGAACCAACTTCTCAACGGGGTTCTAGAAGAAGTCCTCGGCCATATATATGATTTTGAGTCTCATCCTGACACTTTAACCTCACATGTCACAGTGAAAACTTCTGGCTCGGCACTCTGTTCTATGAGAAATCGTCAGGGACGGATGTATTTAAATTTCCTGCCAAACTTAAGGTGATCTACCAAGCGAAGACACTGTTTTTCAATACTCCAGAGGAGGCCTGGCATTGGCTGGAGGAGCACCCTCTACTGAGAGCAGCCGGGGCTCTGCATCACGCTCTGGGAAAGCCCCGTCAACACACAGTAATAGACCCAGATCGCAACGCCTTAAATGGAGGGACACGGAGACTGTCCCGAGCACAACACTTAGGCCAATGTCATATCGGAGCAGGAGAGCAGCAGGGTCCACGCCGCGAGCCTCGGACTCCGAAAGCATACATCGCACGGACAGGCCTAGAGGCACAGAGCAGACGGAGGAACTTGCTACGCAGTGCTCGGTGGACTGCACCTATCAGGACAATACAACAGACTCAGAGGAAGATCACCCCTTGTTGGAAAACATTAATCTCCTGGAAAACCTGGGAGAGACAGGCACTGAGAATGACACAGATACTCAGACCCAGAATGCAGATAAAGAAGAATGATGAGCAGTAACCGGCCTGGAGAGTCGCAAGGACAGCGGACCGATAGCGGACTTCACACGCCACCCCACGTGTTCTGTTTCCTCTGTCGTATTTGATTTTCCTCTGTTCATCTCCCTTATATTTCCTTCTCCCTCCCCCTTCCCTTTCTGTTTGCACACCCTTTTTTATTTCAGGTTGGGACTGTTTGAATTGTTTTAATTTTGAGCGGGGACTTTCTGCCTACTACCTAATATTTGACATCAGCAGCTTGAGGGCCCAACCCTCAGATAGCCTAGTTAAGGCCAGTAGATCTGAGCGGGGGGAGCTGGAAGGACAGGGAGAAGCTTGAAGAGGCAGGTATGGGGGGTGGGCGACAGACCTCTCCAGTCTGATCATGACACAGTTGGTCCTGTTGATCCATTGGGCAGTCGGTTGGATTCTGGGGGAGTATGGGGGGCGGGATGGGGGGGTTGGGGTTCTTACACAGTTATGTGGCAAAATAGTAAGAAGACAGGCATTATGAGACTACAGAAACAGCAGCAGTGGGGCGGGGAAGGCAGTCCTGATAATGGAGCAGGCACATCACATCACTAGGATGTCTACACCTAATCAAGGGAGGTACTCGGTCCTCTCCTGGAAGGTGAACGGGATGGGGACTACGGTTAAGAGAGGACTGGAGGCCGCATATTTCAAACAACTAAAACCAGATGTCATCCTTCTGCAGGATGCACACTTAAAGGGCACACATTGCAGGTTTTTAGACCAAAGAACATATAAGACACTAGCCCATGCTGGGTTCTCCACCGGGGCGAGGGGTGTGGCAATACTAATCACGAAAAGCCCACCTTTCAGACCAGAGCGCACATCGATTGATCCCAATGGTACATATGTCACGGTCCAGGGTGTGTGGGACAGACGAAACATTACTTTTATCAGTGTATGTGCACCCCCCCAGGTTACAAAGACAAATGCTGGAGAAGTTCACAGTGGTCCTACTGAAAGCGGGCTCTGACATACACATTATTGGCGGAGACTTCAATGACCTTATAGACCCCACGCTGGCCGTACGACTGTCCCAACGGGAGGCCCCAAAGACACACCACTCAAACGTTTTGTAGACACACTGACACTCACAAGCCTATGGCGTAGGCAACATTCCCAGACTAGAGCCTATTCCTTTTACTCTGGTGCCCACAAAGCCTTTTCACAGATAGATTACATATTGGCCCCAGTGGGAGAACTAGGGGAGGTACAAAAGGTAGAATACCAAGGCGAGGGGCATTTCGGATCACCCGCCCTTGTGACTCACAGCGGGTACCCGTACACAACGCCAGGCCGGGGAATGGAAGCTCAACCCGTGGGACTTAAGGGACCCACAGGCTACTAAGGAAATCATGGTGGACAAGGAACTATATTTTAGTGAGAACATGGGGTCAGTGGAATCTGCCATCACCTAATGGGAGGCAAACAAACCTGTGCTGCGAGATAGGCCCGGAACATTATAGCCCATAAAAACGGAAAGAATGTGAGGAGATTTCCGGGCTTGAATAACGACTATTGCAGATAGAAACACAAGCCATTGCGTGTAATGACCCTTCCTTGCTGCGCAGCTTGCAACTTCTTTGACTGGAATATTTTGCACTGGCCAAAAAAGACCCACACCGTGCGATACAAGCCATGCACCGACGTCTGTATGACACAGGTGACAAGACAGGTAGATTGCTTGCATGGCTAAGCAAAAAAGAGCTCAACTGGAGGTGGGTGTCCCAGATACAAACAGAGGACGGTCAGACTCATGTGACTCCCGTTGCAATATCTAACGCCTTCACAGACTATTATGAGACCTTCTACACGAAACGTGCTCTGGCAGGGCCGCCGCAGATCCAGGCCTATCTTCAGACAATACAGTTCCTTAAGTTGGCAGTGATAGATTGTAATTTTCCTGTTACAGAATGTCCTAATGATGTTGTGAATATGTTAGCCTAATGTGTCTAACCAATATGCAGTTACAGCTTATTATTCATGTGCTGCAACCCACTGAGCTATTTTTGTAATATGCAAGCTTCAGCTGGATAGAATTGTTTCTGTAATGTGTAAGCTTTTGTCTTATTATTGCCTACTAAGTTAGAAAACCTGTTGTGGTACATTGCTTTCCCTTGGTTAGGTTCCCATTATTGATATTTCTGTATACTTTCCTATAAGAGAGAGAAGCTTGTCAATGGCAGAGAGACTTCTGATGCTGACACTTGCTCTGCAGCTCTACCCCCTCATGTTTCCCCCCTCCCTTATAAGCAGAAAATCCCTGGTTTCAGCATTTCTTGCCTTGAGTTAGTTTTGCAGAAATGCTTCCATGCCCTGGAGAAGCAGAGCCTCGGCTCCGTGGCCTTGAGGGGAGATAACAGTGTTGCCTTCGCAGGTGCAGATGCCTCATGTATGAGTTCATTGTTCACCATTTTGCTAGTTCTGTAATTTTCCGTGATAGGCGTGTCCAATGTTACTGTAGTGTGTTGAGATGGGGCAGTCCTCTCGGTGCACTCCCTGGGGTGTAGACCTGACTGGGCCCATCTGCAGATAATTATTATGGCCAAATAAATATATTACTAATTCTTCTCTACTGTCCGGCTGGCTTATTATATGAGAATGATAGATGAGTGAGGTAAGTCGCTCAGGTGGATTTGAGCCACGCTTATCAGATGGCGCCCGAACAGGGACCACGCGATAAGGATCTTTCTCACCCGTAAGTGGGAAGCAGAAGGCCGGGGACCCTCTGGTCGGCACGGTGGGTCTGGGTACCCACTTTGATGCTGAGCTTGGTTCTCGCAGCGCTGCCCCACCCTGCTGATCAGGAGAGGTCCCGGTTCATGATCCTGCGCCGGGGTCCGGAAGGCAGAACTTTGGAGCTGACCGTGTTGGTCCCAGCAGCCGGCTGTGGAGAACAGTGGAGGTCGGTACCGCGTATAGAAGGTGAGTGGTCCGACTGTTTATTGAGGGAGCTGGGGCGCTCCAAGAGACCAGTGTGTCTCCGAGACCGGTGTGTCTCTAGTGGTTGGAGAAGCCGGTGTGCTCCTGGGGCTAGTGTGCTCCGGGGAACTGTGCGAGTGGTGCTCTGACAGACTTGGCGGAGGTTGGGTGGACGTTTGTTTGTGATCATCCGACCGGGTGGTACTGCGGTGGGGGCGTGGCTCATTGCGGGCAGATTCAGGGACTCACCCGAACCCCTAGTGTGTGTGGTTCGTTGGGAGCGGGTCCTGGGTCTCCCGTGGTAAAGTGCGCAGCAATCTGTAGTGCCGCCCGGGTGGCGGATGTGTCCTCCAACCTCAGAACAGTTAGTGTACTGTTCGGTCTGCGGTAGGGTCCAGGTTCCCCAGGACTTGGTCGACGGGCCTTGTCCCATTATGGTAACACGTGTTTGGCAGGGACTTAATGCATAGGATAGTTTTTTTTTTTTAAATATATTTTTATTGCAGGAATTAGTCAAAGTTACATGTTGGTCCACTGTAAGGCAATCGGTGATGTAAACACCGGCGATGAAATAAGGGACTTAATACATAGGATGTATGTGTGTGGGCGAATGTAAGTGGTTGTGTGTGGAGATAGTTGCTTGGTTCTTTTGTGTCCGAGTATGTGTGGGTTATTTGGCGGTGTCTGATTGGGTGAGTTTGGTGGTGTTTGATTGAGTGTGCAAGATGCCGCGTTTCAGTAAGTTGCAATGTTTTGGGTGTTGCTGCAGTTCAACTGATGTCAGATTGGCTGAGAGCCAACCCGCTCCTGTAGAAGACTCTTAATTTTTGTTGTATGTGAATATGGATTTATCCCGATTTTGTTTAATATTTTTGATGCAGCTAAGATAGATTACTTGCAGGAGAGATTGTTTTCTAGGCACAGCTGTCAGAGCATGTTTAATTCCCTAAGGTTGTGGCAGAAAGAGGTTCAGCAAAGACAGATGAGAGGACTTATGATAGCCCAGAATATGGACAGATCAAAAGTTTAGTTTTAAAAGAAGACAAAATGTGTACATTTGGAATTTGCAGGGTGTTCCCATTTAAATTTGATTGTAATGGCTCAGTGAGCCAATGTGAGCAGTGATTAAGAGGATGGGGTATGTATTTCATGTAATATGTTTGTTTTGGTTATAATTGGTTTTTGGTTTGAGAGCAGTCTGTGGGTTGCCTTTTGTTTGTGTAAATGTTTGTTTGAATGAAGTGAGTGTGTCTTGTTGCATGAGTTAAATTGTCTGGTCCTTGTGAGCTACCTGAGATGGTTATGCCTGGCTCTTAGAAAAGAAAAGGATGAGAAGTGTAAAAAAAAGGGAATGCACAGATCATTAGAATTTGTTGCCGTGTATTTTTCATGTAGTTTTAAAGTGCATGCAGGGCTGTGCTCTATGGAAAAGGAAAAAAGGAGGGAAAAAGAGAAATGTATTTGTTAAAATAGGGTTAATTATTGCATGTTAGAAAGAGTTAGGAAGGCTGATTGTCTTTGACAGCTCCGGACCAAGGAGAAAGAGGGGGGCTGAGGAGCATGAAGCGTGAGGCAGATTTTGGCCTTGAGGTCTGTAAGGTGGGGGGTGTTAAGAGTGAGTACAACAGATGGAGAAATAACTGCTTGGACAGCTTCTCCAACTGGGAAGATGTGTAATGCTTGCACGTTGAAAAGAAGGCTGGCTAGCAGCTCAGAATTCTTAGCTCTTGGAAGACTGTGAGTGAAATGCATTCCTGAACGGCCCTGCTAAAGCGGGCCTCAAGAAGGGGGGAGAGCAGGAGTTGTTTAGTCAGTTTTAAACATGAACAGTTGAGTGGATGTGTTTAAAAAAAACGATAAAAAAAGTTGCAGAGCTCTGGGCTGGGAAGGTTTAGAATAACAGTGTGTGAATTCTATTCCGTTCTGGAAGGGTTAAATAGAAAAGAGAGAATGGGAGCAGGGCTAGTGTGGAAGCTTATGTAGAATGGAAATATAGATGCTTGGAAAGCAGGGCAACTTCTGGGAGAATGGACGCAGAGCAGAGAAGATGTGACCTTGGTGTGATAAGAGCATTACAATGGGTTCGCAGAGCACAGAGAGCAAGAGAAGAGACAGGCAGCAGATTGTGAAGTGGGGGCTAGGAGGCTCAGCTCTTGGCACAGACAGGCAGAAATACACAGTTGGAGCCATGTGAATTGAGAATTTGGAGCGAGTCTGCATAATTATGAGTGCAAACTGCTGCTGGTTTAGACTAAAGTATAATGCAGTTGTTCAGAACACATGGGATTTAGTATTAGGAACAAAATTAGGAATAACTTTCAACAGGTTATTGCATTTGGACATAGAGAATTACACTTTAAAATGGCATAGTCTGAGAAAAGAAGGATTGTTTTGAGAAAAATTAATTTACTAAATATGTTAGTGAGTGTTTCAGATGCAATAGTTTAAGTATATGTTACTCCTATTGTTTGAATTGTATTCAGAATCAGTGATTGATTTGTGTGCAGTTTAAAGGCAAAAAGAAAAAGAGATTTATTGGTTGTCTGTTGTGTCTATTTTTGTTGTTGATTTTTTTTGTTTCACTGTTGGTCCATGTCATAGTATAAACATTTTCTATTTAAATAAATATTGAGTTGGGGGGTCTTTGGCATACTGATTAGTGACTTTGCTAGTGGATCCCTAGTGGAGAGTACTGATCATGCGAGGGTAGGTAAATGCATAGCTCCTAGTAGGTAAAGAATATTGATTGTGTTGCTCATAAGAGCGGTCTGGTGGGAATGTATATATGTGTGTATATATATTGGATTTGTATAACAGTCTTTGTATGCAGTTTGTCCATGGGACACCATTGCAGTGGGCCCAGTGCCCCACCCACTGAGTGGAGGTGCAGAGTGTGTGTTTTGTGCAAATGTCTGCTAGTGTGCACTGGAGTATTTAGTATGTTCTGCGGGTGAGAATATACATTTGGCAACAGGATTAAATATGTATGATTCATAAGTTTGAAATGTTAACATAACAAAGTTAGAGCTGTGATTTTACCCAGAAGTAAGATGCCCCTTTTTGTTTAAAGATCAGAAAGTGCATTGGTTATAAAATGGCCCATTTAGACAGGGAAAGATGTCTGTGCAGAAATAGATTTGGTACCTTTAATAACAAGAATAAAATGTTTACGCACAATATGGAAATTCCTGGTTCATGACAAGTGAAAGGTGTGAAAGAAAATTGATATCTTTTTTCCTTTTTTGATGCTGCCTTAAATGTCATTACAAGATTGTCATGTGATTTTCAATGCTGCTAAATGTTTTGTCTTTTTGCCTGAAGGTTAAAAGAGGTTAGGTCTGTTTCTTGTCTAAGACAGCAGACAGGGTTTTCAGAAGCAAACTTGTTTTTTTTTTACATTGAAAGGATGTTATTTTTTCCTTTAGGATTGGGATAAGTATATATAGGGTGATGATATATAATATAGATGAACTGGTGTGAATGAGCTCCAAGCATAGGTTTTAAAGTAAGTATTTGTAGAAGGTATTTTTACTAAGGGGATGCCTTTTTGTCCAATATTTTGTGTGTTGTTGTTTTTTTTGTGGTTTGATTTGTTTCGTTTCAGTGCAATGGGAAATATTTTTATCTCTGTGTTATGGTGAGTATTGATGCAACTTTGTGCTAGACAGATTACGTGTGCACTGACACCGCATGATGCATGACATGCATGAGAAAACTATAGTCCTTTGAGTAACTAATATTGTGTTTTCCTTTTGTGGCCTTTGTGTTTGGTATATGTATTATTGTGTATTATTTTATGTTATACGCATGTAACTATATTGTGTGTTTTATGTTTTCTTTGGCTTATTGTGCATTGTTTGTTGTGTTCTGCGTAGTAGGTATGCTGATCGATCTTAAGACTGACAAATTAAGTGGGCCAGCATGCTGGGTTTTGGGCTACAGGCTCACTGTGCATGAAATGCATGGCATCGTGTTGTGTGTCACAGCTCATTTGCATGTGTTATTTTGATTTGTCTATGCTTTCTGTGCTTAGCACAGCAAGTATACCTGCAGCCTTGGTATGCTTGTTTTTATTTTTATGTATGTTTCTGTTTTGTTTTGACTATTCTATTTTTGATACTAGTACAAGCTCCTCTGTGGGGAATTTGTTCTGGTCCCTAAATTTCACAGACAACACTTCAGCAGTGTATGTCTATTTGGTCAAATGGTATAGAAGAAAAATACAAGAGTTCTACGGTGTACTCATGGTGTTGTGTCACAAGCCTGACCATCACCTAAGTAATTTTTGTTCTTTTATAGATTTCCCTTTTGCTGCCATTTCCCTAATGAATGTCACATAGTGCCTAGTTATGGGGGACTTTAGCTGTGTCCCAGTCCCATTTCCTTTTCCTTACTCCTTCAAGGGAATGAAAGGCCTAAAAAAAAAGAAATAGTGTGTTTTGTAATAGATAAATAATTATAATGAATTTTCCTTAGTTACATTGTATTGGATATTAATAGGCACACACAGCATTTTGTGGCAATGACATTTGTACATGTGCTAAAAGGCTTTCTAGCCCTCTCAAAAGTGCAATGTATCTCCTAGAATTTTGTTTATGCTCAGTGCTACACCCAGGGGTTGATGGTGTTGACTGAAGTGAAATATGTTTCAGATTTCCTCCTGTCAAACTGGGGGAGGAGGCTAGCTCCCCGCTCGAAGTTAGCTCCCCGCTAGCTCTCCTATAAATTAAAACTAGGTAACATGTATATTGCTCCCGCCTCTTCTCAAATTTTTATTAGCCTGTCCTGCTTTGATCTAAAAGGGGAATTAGATGTGGGTGGTTTTGTTCTACAAGTGTTGGGTGATAACACCATTATTGTAGTCTTGCAAGTACATTGCTATGTCATGTGCTTATCTAGGTTCCTGATCGATACTGTGACCTTATGCCCCTATTCGGCTATAAATCCATTTATTCCCTATATTGGCATAACCGTTCAAGTGCGATTTTCTGTAAAGTCATCTCTGGCCTCACACGAGCAGAGCCACAGAGCCACATTCCAGCATGACTCTCTGCTACTTCCTTTGCGACCAATTAGTGCAATGACAGAGCAGCAGTCACTATCTGATATTCCTAGATAACACTCCGAGTTCTTCAACAAGATAAAAACTTAGCAAACCTGGAAATCCCCGCTTGCTATGTTTTGATTAGTAATGGAACTCTAATGAGCAACTGATAGCTGCCACTTCCTAGTGACATCTTTAATTGACGTCTTATGTCCAGCAAACTTGCGTCAAACCCGGCACCTGTCAGGTATAAATATTACCAACGTTGCCTTAAGCAATGCGAAGCTGTGAGCTGTGAGAGCGAAGCTAACTGCTGTTGAGCGTTGCCTGTCGCTGCAGCCTGCTATCCTGTGGTGGTGAAGCTACTGATTACCATTATCGCCGCTACAGCGCGACCTATGGTGCAGTACGCTTGAGGAGCCGTGCAGCCGTCCTCTGCGAAGACATCCAGCCCAGCTGCCCGCGGACGCTGTCACCCCTCCTTCCTCCAGACGCGCTGAGAGAAGCCGCTGCCTTTCTCGTGCAGAGAAATCCAGTCCCGGCGCTTCCAGTTTACCCTCGCAGGTGACTGGGATATCGAGAGAGACCCCTGAAGGAGATACCAATCCTCCATCATTCTATTCAGAGGTATGGTGTTGACTAAACCCTTAAAAGAGAATTCTTGAAACAAACCTTGGCAAAACCAACTTAACTTAAGCTACTTACTTACTCCCCTTCTCACGTGTTAGGCCTAGGTCAGGCACACTGGGGTAGGCTTAGTTAGAAGCACCAGTTGAGTATGTTAGCCTAATGTATATATGACTGTATATATGTTTTATTACTTTTAAACCATTGTATGGCTAAGAAACCATATCAATGCTTTTACAGTTCTATTTCGCTATTCTTATCTTACTGTACGTACTTTTTATAATAACAGTTATTGCAATTGTGGCAATACATTTCTCTTGTATGAGAAGAAAGACTGTTCAATAAATGTTAACCCTTTATTGACTAACGCCCGTCTCTCTATTCTCTACATACTGTGAAAGTAAACTGCACTAGACTGACTGAGTGAAATCTATGTCTATTGTTTCACACGACCCTAGAGATCGACTCTTGATCTGAGGAGCAAAGTTGTCATGTTGCACGGTTGTTGGAAAGCTGAATCCCTTCTTGTCTGTGCCAAGGAAGCTGATCACTTCCTATGCAGAGAAGAAAGTTTCCAGTGACCTCTGAGCTAGTTGGTAACACAACCCAATTAAGTTTAGCATAGTCAGTGGAGGCCTGGAATATAAGCAGTTCCACGTCGATACTACTGTTTATGTTATTCCAATGCGCAGGGCCTAGTGGGAAACTAGGAACTACACTACATGGCGCCCTAACGTTTGGTAAGGCGATAAACTAACGTAAGACTTGTAGAGTAACTCAGTCGTGCATATTTCACACCCTTTCTCCCGTAAATACTCCAATAGACGTCTGGAGTGGGTGAAAGGTTAAAATCCGCCCGACCTTAGTAGGAAGAGATTCCTATGTAAAGCTCTGGTTTATTCAACGTTGAAGGATACAGTGTTCCAAAATATTGTGCATCTAATCTTTGTCTCCTTGGAGACCTACTCTGCAAACCTGCATTTTTTGAAATGTCAGTAGAAAACAACGGCACCACTGGGGCCGCAGTAGATGCGACTCAGCAAGGTCCCGAATACACAGACCCGGATGCAATAATCATCCCGGCACATTTAAGAAGATCTATAACGTTAAAACTTATAGAAAACGGACTGCCACCTCAAGGTGGTACAGTAATTTTCGTGATAGAGGCTCACGAGTATCGGCAGACAGAGGTATTCTATTCATGGATAAACTTTCCAGCGGTAAACGCTATAACACAAGAGTTTCACTATTACAAAATAGAGGAACCTCCGGATGAGTACGCCCCTTTCGAGGAGGTTGAAATTCCACTTAAATTTCAAGAGCATCTGCTCTGGTTTAATGGCGCCCTAAAACACAATGATCACATAACCAGGCTCGGTCCACTAGGTAGACCAGGAGCCACGTGGCCGGTTCTAGCCAGCTACACACCACATCCTGACATTGCAAAAATGTCTAGAGAAGAGCTGTTAGCACAGCTAAACACATTAATAAAAATACATAGGCAATTAGTCCAATATGTACTGCGGACTGCAACAGTCCAGCCAGCTGTTAATTCACACCAGCTGACCCCTCATCAGGGGAACACAAATAAAATTACACCACAGAACATACAGTCATGTCTTGGTAAAACACCCGTAAAACGGGAACAAATTCCTTTCTGGTTAGCCCAGAAAATCACTCAAATAGAGGCAGTATTTCCTGACACTACCCCTATTGAGAAACACAGAATCTTGACCATCTGCCTTCCTATGGGAATCGCACCACACGTGGAGGACTGCGACACTTGGGGTACAGTCTTTGCTTCCATTTACACAAAAACACACGGTGTTCCGTCTATGGCGGTAATACCAGACGTGCTAAAACAGATTCAAAATGAATTCGGTCCAGAACCAGCTTTAAATCTAGGTATGAAATTACTGAAAGATTTCAAACAGGTCACGGCTATATTATTAGCCAACGTAAAGGGAGAAGCAGCATCTGTGGCGATTCGCCAGAAGTTGAGGGAAACAGATATAAAAGATCCTGTTGAGCTTGCAAAAATCATAGAAAAATGCTATGAAGAATTAGGTAGAGACAGCTTGGGTGGAAAACCAGTTAAGCCCCAACTGCTCGAAAATCCTGAAAAATTATTTATTAAAAATAATTTAAACACTCCTAAAAAGAGCTGGGATGGAAATAAACAATCCACTCCCAAGGAAAAAGTTTTCCAGTCCAGAGGAAGGTCTCCTCGACGGAGGGAAAGAACTCCGACTCGAGAACGCCAGTCTCCCCAACGGGAGCCCTCTGAGAAAAGATATAACCTTAGAAATAGGGATAATCTAAAAAAACCTGATAGATATCAAAGTATTGATACACGTCCCTCTCGATCTCTTCCACAGAATTCGGAAAGAAGAGGACGGTCAGACCCAGGAGAGCACACCAAGTCCAAAGACAAGGAACCTGCTCAAAATAAGAAATCTCAATTTCCTAAAAAGAAGGTAGCCAGTATTAGAGTAATCAACCATGCCGAGAATACTGAGGACACAGTTGAAAAACGGGGAGTGGGCATTGACAATGTTGGACAGTGCAGCAGAAATCAGTATAGCGCGCAAGAACTTGATGAGTCATCTGGAGACAGTGGACACGAATGAATACATTCAGGTTGAAACTGCCGACGCCAGACTTAGCGATCCCCATAAAATATACGAAATAACATTGCGTATGGAGGGTGATAAGACTAGGAAAATTAAGGGTCTATTTTGGGATAAGCTCTCAAAAGGCTATGATATTCTGTTAGCTGAAAAAGATTGGCCCCCGGAGTTTGTCATGGAGTGCCCTCGTGGCGAAGAAGTGATTATGCCTGCCTTCTCGAATCACATTCCGATTCATAAGAAATACACATATGCAAGGAAATGGGCTGTAGCCCAGGCACCTGCATTGTATAAAAATCATGTAGGATGGGATGAGGATTCATCGCCTCACAAAATCCAACTAAAAAGTGAACCAACTGCCCAACGGCAGTATCCCATAAAGCAAGAAGCTAAAAAACAGGTCAGGGAGATCTTAGATCAACTTGAGTACCAGGGGGTGATTGAAACATGCACCTCTCAAATGAACAATCCTTTGTTTCCTGTCTCCAAGCCAGACAATTCATATCGTCTAGTTTTGGACTACAGACACCTTAATACATGTTGCAAAACTTTTGCAGTACAAAACTCGCATAGTGCAGCCCTAATGAATAACATAGTTAGGAAAAAATACAAAACGACATTAGACATTTCTAATGGTTTCTTTTGTCAAAACATTGCACCAGAAAGCAGATACTTGACCGCTTTCTCTGCATTTGGGTCGCAGAAAAAATTCTGTCGACTCCCACAGGGGTTCAAGAACAGCCCAGGACTATTCTCAGCTAGGGTAACAGAGTTACTACAACTCTATGATGATGAAGCATTATCTTACGTAGATGATATTTATCTCACAGACGACAACTTGGATACTCACTTGAAAAGAGTGAACACCATTATACTTGGGTTCGCAGCAGAGGGTTACAAATTCAACTTTAAAAAGTCCCGAATTGCCCATCTGACAGTACTGTTCTTAGGGTACGAATTATCAAGTGAAGGGAAAAGCCTAGCGGACAACTTCTTAGAGAAGTGCGCTGTACTCCAAGCTCCAAAAACGCTGAAGAATTTACAATCCATTCTAGGTTTTCTGAATTTCGGAAGAACTTACATCCTAAATTACGCAGAGAGGGTTAAACCTCTCTACGAACTAATAAAACCTGATTTAAAACAAATCAATTGGACTCAAAAACACACAGAAATTTTGAGATCACTGCAAACAGACATGTTAGCAAAAACAAAATTAGATACACGTGACAACACGATCGATCTTGTAATCCGAGTCATCTCAGGAAGATGCGGATTCACGTACCTAACCTCTAATGAGGGAGAAAAGGTACCAATTTCAATTAAATCTCACTTGTACACACAAGCAGAAAAAACATTCAGTCGCACAGAAAGAACTGTGAACGCAGTGCAAATCGCATTAGCAAATGAAAGAGAACTAGCACACGGTAAACGGATTAATATCCTTACAGCGGAATCCGCCTTCGAGGCGCTATTCAGCCCAGTAAACCTGCCTACAGTGTCACTGGATCCGAAATGGATACAGTGCATAGATTCTCTAGCAGCGGAAGACGTGAAATACTATTTCGCCCCGCAATACGAAGAACTGAATGATTTAGAATATGAAGAAGAATATCCTCTGCCAATCGAAATTCTGCCTCTCCCACAATACGCCTGTATAATCTATACAGATAGCTTTGTACAGCATTTTAATGTAGAGAGTAAATCCTACAATGCAGCATGTGCGATTATTAAAGGTCGTTGGCTGTGCGGTAAATTCAGACCGAAAGTAACAAAAACTGAATCTGTAAGAAACTGTTCGGTTCAGAGAACTGAAATCAGATCTTTAAAGATGGCGCTCGAAAATGCAGAACGCGAATTCCCCACACTTATCGTGTGCGATTCTCATTTTTGCGTCAATTCTTACAACAACAAACTGCAGAGTTGGATCGAAAACGACTACAAAGATGACACAGGTGCCACAATAAAGCATAAATTGCTTTGGGAACAGGTAGCTCTTTTACACAAAGAACTACAAAAGACTCACGTGATTCACGCACAGAGTCTTCAACGTGATGGCGTTCACGTTCCAGGGAATTCATTGGCTAATACAGCCACCGCGGAAGCAACTAACCCGGCTTCCGTAGCCACAGAAAAGCGTACAGATAAGTATATAGACGGGGAAACCATGCTAGCAGTAAAAACGACCGTAAAAGGCGACTGTGCAGCACTACCCGTAAACTATCCACTCAATTATGCATACATAATCGATGCAAACTCCGTTCCTTTTGCTCGAATCCCTGGAGTGGGGGATAGAGTAATTCCAAACATGAACAGGAGAATATTTTTAATAGCAGACGCACACATGGGTTTGGGTCTTAGGCACAGAAAGATCGAGGAATCACTGACTGAATTACAATCAGTATTCTGGTGGCCGGGAATGAGTGTAGAACACCAAATATATGCAAACAACTGTGAAAACTGCAATAGGGATCGCAGTAGCGAACCTTGCTACCGGCTACCAATCAGAAAGAGCGTAACGCTGCCTACATCCCGTCCTGCGTCCTATTAATAGTTAAGACGAAAAGCACTTAAAAAATGAGGCCACCAGCACTCGGCTGACGCCTAGAACGGTTATAAAAGATTAGCGAGTCCATATCGGCACATACGCAATTACCACGTTCCATTCTGACCAGGGTCCTGCTTTCAGCTCTCGAGCTTGTGGGGGGGCCATGGCTAGCATGGGAATTGGGTTGTGATATTCTTGTCCGTCGCACAAGTGTGGTAGAAAGAAAAAACCGGGACATAAAGCAATCTATAACAGCGAAGGTATTAGGTTCAGGCGCTGGGTGGGTCAAACATTTAATAAGTGTCCAGACTAGTCTTAACAACATGCCAAGAAATTCTCTAAAAGGTTTCAGCCCATACGAACTATTGTTCGGAATAAGAATGCGCGTTCAGGACCTCGATAGTCAGATGTCAGTGGTACAAGAAGAAACAAAGCAGTTTGAAGTAAAAGACCGTTTGGCTGTTTTACAGGAACTAAATGAAACAAGAAAATCATTAAGCAACATAAAGTTGAAGCAACAGCCAAATACCACTGACGAGGCACCACCCGCAACAGCCCCAGCAAGGCCTGTCTGGATTCCAAAGATTGGGGATCTAGTCAGAGAAAAGATCGCGGTTAAGAAGGAATTTGGGCCTTCTTACAGAAAAGCAGTACCTGTCTTAGCAGTCACCGGAACAAGATCAGTTGTGCTACCGCCCCTTGCTGGTAAAAAGGAGAACAGAGTCGTGTCCATCGATCTGGTAAAACCACAAGCATGTGGCCTATAATCAACAGTAGGCCCAGTGGACTCCCAAGAAACAACAGAATACCCAAACTTGCAACAATCCAAGAGGTTCAAACTGAAAGACTAATCACATTCGATCAGCCTGCAGTGCACAATGAAGGACTATGCAATAATGCCATGGAACTCGTGCCTCTTGAAACACAGATTGAAACAGTTCGTCAAGAAACAACACCAGTCTACAATGATGTGGCATCAGAAAGTGCTACCGAGAGACAGATTGAAAGAACAATCCCATCAATTGACAGAACTGCCTCTGGTTATTTCATCAACTTCGACAACTTCTCTGAAGATTTAAATGAGCCCGAAGTGATGCCAGAAACAAAAAAGTCTTTTAAAGAAAAAGCAACGAAACTCTTTCAACAACTGAAGGAAATCTACCTTGTTTCCCCTTGGCTAGAGTTCTGGTTTGGTCTAGGTGTATTTTTCCTCCTGCTTTGGCTCATCATGGTACTATGTTTGGGAAAATTCATTGAAGGAAAATATATTACAATGGACACAGCAAGTCAGAACATCAACCTAGTCCTGAAACCACACAGATCATCCCACGTGAAGAAAAGAGAACTGTCAACAGTAAATGTCACAGCAATTCCAATACCTGGTGGGGTAGTATGGGAGAAAACAGACTATGAGATCTATGGTCCGGTCGAAATCCTGAAGTATCCTCATCAACTAAAGGTTTCCTTAAGTGACTTTGTGACACCAAGTACATTCTCTGATGATTGGGACTTTAACAGTATTAATGACATGATGTCTGATTTAGTAATGTCAGCTAGATTCACAGATCATGATTATTTACAAGGTTCATCTAGTTATGAGCAGTTATTCTGTTACACCCACTATGGGGATCATTACTTGCATAAATCTGCACAGCCTAGAAATGTTTTTATGTATAATCAATGGGAACATTGTTCTACACCACCTAAAAGCAGTTCTAAAGCATTTTTTGAGAAATTCAAATATTTTTCAGGGTTTAACACAAGTGATGCAGAAACGTTTTATTATAAACTGTTAGATAAAACAGGCATGAAAACAATGCTGACAAATTCTAAATTGATATATTCAGAAGCATTTTATGACAAAATGATGACATTTGGTTTTGATTATTGGAAAAATAATATTGAAACGAAATCAATTTGGGGTACAAAAGATTGGCAGGTGCAAGGCATAGAAGCACTGTTTAGAACCTGCATGATACCAGAACAAATGTTATTTTTAAATGACACTGTACACCAAACATCTTGTCTTGGCCTAGCCAAGAACAAAGAAATGAAAACACCGTCTATACCAAAGCCAATAGCTGAGAATACAACTGCAGATAATGAGTTAGACGTGTCACACATTTTACATTTCAACAGAACACATCCTGATTGGAAAAAGTGGTTAATCTGGCCTACAGACACAAATAACTGTCAAGATAGGTTCCTGAACAAAACACAGGGTTTAAAAATGACCAGATTAGACTCAAGATATTCCCAGAGACAACATCCAGGAATTATAACCACATACAGTGTAGGCAAACTCTGCCTAGAATGGCTAACTTCATCCACACTGGCTGAAATTAAGCAACACTTGTCTTTGTTAAAAGATGGTGCTGATTTGCGCGACTTCATTCTTGGTCCACGCAAACAGCGTCAAAAGCGTTTCATAGCGACCAGTATCTATGCTGCTTACAACGAGGCTTGGAAAGTAAAGCAAATTGAAACTGCTGAAAAGATACGAGAAATTGATCGTATTAATTTGGAAAAATCACTTTCTGTGGTAGACAATGGGTTAATGACTCTGTCTTCCAGAATATATTCTTTGGACAATATTGTATCATCTGCCTTTGATGTGATAGACAGAGATTTGCTAATGTTACAACATGGCCAATCTCAATTACGCACTATTATAGAATTAGGCTGGACGCTGCAAAATCTTCGTTCAGGCTATGTGCCTTGGCGTTTAATCAACACAACGTCATTATTTTCCATTTTTAACCTTACTGATAAACAGATCAGTTTGGCACAGAAAGGAGCAGACTATACAATTTTGAGCATCGAGAAACTCGAGAGATTACCATTGACAATGTCAGAGAGCCCTGTCATTGAATGGATAATACACGGAATTATCACAATTCCGATAACAACTTTCCGATTTCATAAATGCCTTGAGTACATACCTGCTGGCCAATATGAACAATTGGGTAAGGGATATGTTAAATCCGAATGGAAATTACCATACACTCATTCTTGCTATAGTGACAGCGACAAAAATGTATTTCTTAGTGGTGACAACTGTAAACACTCACTAAGCGGTATACTTTTGTGTCAGGGTATTAATTTACACGGAGCATGCGATGGTAATTCAAACAACCTTTCATGCCACCAGCTAGTCACACCTGCAACTCAGATAGAGCCCTTCTTTATGCAACTCGCAAACGGGAGTTACATTCTAAGAACGGATCACAGGTGCTGTGGCCTCGCGCCCGGACTAAGTTATCTAGTACAAGTAACGTCCATGGTCAAATGCTGTATGCAAGCATTGTTCCCGAGCGGGCCTCCAGACACAGTGACTCCCCTCTGGCCTCGTCTGAATCTCTATTCTATACGAATTGATACATTAAGCAAAATGAAATCTGTGCTTTTACAGACAACAGTGCCTATAACGTCATCTAAAGAGACGTATGATCTTCTAGTCGCAAGGACGGCTACTGAGGTCCATGACCTTTTATCAACAAATTGCCCCGTGCATTTCGTACAAATACTAGACCAACTCCTTAACATGTCTAGTGCTACAAGCATCCCAGGCATATTTAAGACAGTCTTTACGGGACTGCTAACACCCTTCCAGGCAATTTTGGGAATCTTTCCTAATTTTGTGCACTCCATCTTTGGTGGTATTCCACTATTTTTTGGACTCATCGCAGGGATTCTATTTTTGACCATCCTGCTACGTTATGGCAAGCCTCGGCTCAGACATAGCTCCCATGGGAATGGAAGAAACAATCCTAGCACTGCGCTACAGGGACAGGATAACTAACGTCCTCGGATTGGCCAGGCTGAGAGATCTAAACATGACCTGGTTCCTTTCATTCAGACCAATATGGCAAAATTGCATTTTACCTGTGCTACGGTGTATGCTTTGCGGCGAGGAATGCGTGTTGGACATCTGTCTTTCACTTCCATCAGCAGTACCAATGGACGTCGATACTTTGCTAAGTCCAATAACGGCTCACGCATTGTGTTGTCCCCAGCGGCTACCAATCCTGATGACGGCATTCGTGGAGACTCCTGTACTACAGCCAAGTGGTAACAGTGGAGCGAGTGACAAAAGCAACATCATCCAGGTACAACGTTCTGTGAGCATTGCTGATCCTGCATTCGATGACAGCAATCATTCTCACACCTGCCAAGTTTCAGCGCTATCTAATTTGGTTGAACTATCACCTGATTTTGTAGACCAATTCTTTGCGAGCCTGTCTGATACGATGTTCTCACCCACAGAGAAACAATAACTTTTGAGAAGCTTTCCGACACACGGCGTTCCCATGAACTCTGAATTCGGCCTTCAGTTTTGATCAACATAAAACTGCCAGGAGCTTTGGAAAACTGATTTTTCTTTGAATTGGACAATTTTTTTAAAATATTGACCCTCTCTTTTTGGCACGAACAATTCTTTGCTTAACGTAAAAACTATTCTTAGAGAACAGAAGCTTCACACTTCTATTTCTAAAACACATCTAGAGACATAACAACATAACACCAGCCTCTAGCACACATATTATTACAAATGCATTTTTATGTGATGATTTATCTCGCATTTCTTCTGTCAGAGATACTTCATGTGTAATTCTTTTTGCATAATCGTTCATCGACTTCATATGCAATACCTTTTGAATGATTACTATGCTTTAAAAAACGTACAGTACCTAAATTCCATGTATTACAAGTACGCCTATTTCGAATGCATTTATGTATTTTGGGGTGGGCTATGTTACACAATGTTACACATACATCTAATTGCTTAGTTTTAGTAATTTTGATGGACATGAATTCGTGGAGTGGGTGTCATGTGCTTATCTAGGTTCCTGATCGATACTGTGACCTTATGCCCCTATTCGGCTATAAATCCATTTATTCCCTATATTGGCATAACCGTTCAAGTGCGATTTTCTGTAAAGTCATCTCTGGCCTCACACGAGCAGAGCCACAGAGCCACATTCCAGCATGACTCTCTGCTACTTCCTTTGCGACCAATTAGTGCAATGACAGAGCAGCAGTCACTATCTGATATTCCTAGATAACACTCCGAGTTCTTCAACAAGATAAAAACTTAGCAAACCTGGAAATCCCCGCTTGCTATGTTTTGATTAGTAATGGAACTCTAATGAGCAACTGATAGCTGCCACTTCCTAGTGACATCTTTAATTGACGTCTTATGTCCAGCAAACTTGCGTCAAACCCGGCACCTGTCAGGTATAAATATTACCAACGTTGCCTTAAGCAATGCGAAGCTGTGAGCTGTGAGAGCGAAGCTAACTGCTGTTGAGCGTTGCCTGTCGCTGCAGCCTGCTATCCTGTGGTGGTGAAGCTACTGATTACCATTATCGCCGCTACAGCGCGACCTATGGTGCAGTACGCTTGAGGAGCCGTGCAGCCGTCCTCTGCGAAGACATCCAGCCCAGCTGCCCGCGGACGCTGTCACCCCTCCTTCCTCCAGACGCGCTGAGAGAAGCCGCTGCCTTTCTCGTGCAGAGAAATCCAGTCCCGGCGCTTCCAGTTTACCCTCGCAGGTGACTGGGATATCGAGAGAGACCCCTGAAGGAGATACCAATCCTCCATCATTCTATTCAGAGGTATGGTGTTGACTAAACCCTTAAAAGAGAATTCTTGAAACAAACCTTGGCAAAACCAACTTAACTTAAGCTACTTACTTACTCCCCTTCTCACGTGTTAGGCCTAGGTCAGGCACACTGGGGTAGGCTTAGTTAGAAGCACCAGTTGAGTATGTTAGCCTAATGTATATATGACTGTATATATGTTTTATTACTTTTAAACCATTGTATGGCTAAGAAACCATATCAATGCTTTTACAGTTCTATTTCGCTATTCTTATCTTACTGTACGTACTTTTTATAATAACAGTTATTGCAATTGTGGCAATACATTTCTCTTGTATGAGAAGAAAGACTGTTCAATAAATGTTAACCCTTTATTGACTAACGCCCGTCTCTCTATTCTCTACATACTGTGAAAGTAAACTGCACTAGACTGACTGAGTGAAATCTATGTCTATTGTTTCACACGACCCTAGAGATCGACTCTTGATCTGAGGAGCAAAGTTGTCATGTTGCACGGTTGTTGGAAAGCTGAATCCCTTCTTGTCTGTGCCAAGGAAGCTGATCACTTCCTATGCAGAGAAGAAAGTTTCCAGTGACCTCTGAGCTAGTTGGTAACACAACCCAATTAAGTTTAGCATAGTCAGTGGAGGCCTGGAATATAAGCAGTTCCACGTCGATACTACTGTTTATGTTATTCCAATGCGCAGGGCCTAGTGGGAAACTAGGAACTACACTACAGCTAGTTCTTTATTAGCTAGTCTGTGAAAATAAACTGATAGTCTTTATTAGAGAATTATTTTAATTGGATAGGGATGAAAGGACTGGTAGCCCCAGACTAGTGTTTCCTTATTTGACCTTTGAAGGGAACAATAGGTCTGTACTTTTTTTTTGTTTCACATTCCTAGGTAACAACATCATTATTGTGCAGCACTAAGTAAAGGTGCACAGGTTTTACAAGTCTCTTATCAGTTAGCCTGTATAGTTGAGCTGACAATCCCTATTAGAGCTGGTGAACAGGTTTTCCCCTAAACAAAATGTTACATGGTCTAAATAGTGAGAAAGGTGAAAGATGCGTGTGTGATCCTCAGCAAAATATATATTTTTTTAGAAATTATAGCTTTGTAGAAGTTAGTTTCCTGCTGCTTCTATAATATGTGAGCATGGTCATGAGCAAAAATATAGTTGTTTTGCGTAAGAAAAAGAATATTAGAAGTGTTTGAAGTTTTGCACAACAGTGAAGGTTCACAAAGTAGACACTGTGTGCATGCTATAGGAATAGCGGTTTGAAATTCCCTTTTTGAGGGTTCTCAAGTGAAAATGCTGGAATATAACATGTCTGTTTTGTTTTATTTTTTCTCTTCTCTTAGAATTCAGTAAATGCGTATGTCCGTCCACAGGTAATACAGTGGAAAAAGTCAGATATGTAATGTATTACCTATTGTCAGTGCACAAATTTATTGATAGGCCTGAGATGTTTTCACCTTCAAATTCACACCGCCCAGCAAATGTTTGGGGTGTCCAGAGACCAAAATGTTTTGCTAATATTGAATACCCTTTGTTGACAGATTACCTGTATGCTTTGACTAAAGATCTCCGTTCCGTTCATCAGCAGGTAGCAGACACACTGAAGCCGCAACTGGAGGGGCCTGGACACACCATCCAACCCGGGGACTGAGTCGTCAACCGAAGATACCAGCGGAAGTCTTGTTTGGAGCCGAGGTGCGCCGAGCCACGCCAGGTGCTACTGGCCACCCGTACCACACTCAGGATCCAGGGTCATAAGTCGTGGACGGATGTAAGAAACGGGTCCCGCTTCCATTGCCCTATGATGAATGGTTGAGGAAGGGCGTCGCTGATGAAGAATGTGAAGAGGTTCCTCAGTATGTACCCTTCTCGGATGCCTTGTTGAGGGGTGAGGAGCAGGTTCAGAACGAAGAGAGTCCGGCCCCAGTTGCAAGTGACGAGGCCTCTCTAGACCACAGTGAGCCAATATCAGCGGATAAGTCCCTTGCTGTTGAGCCCCCCCATTCTGTTCACAGATCCAGAGGTGCGAGGGAGCACTCGCTACAATCTGCGGCCCAGGAAAGGAGAGCAGGGCACCGGAAGAAGGGCTGAGTAAGGGTAGTAGGGAAGGACTATAGAAAGTGGTAGGAAAGGACTACAGACAAAGGCCCTGGTGCACCGGTCGAGACATTTTCCCAAGAACATTAGGTTGTGCCTGGGCCCAGATTAAGTGCTCCTCTGAGTCGTGAAGCTGTGCGACTCCGTTGTGGGAGTTAGGGAATGAACAATAGAAGCCTGCCTGTGAGGCTTTAACGGACACAGGGAGAAGATCTCTTGAAGGGAGAAGATCCCCTCTGGTTGGCCTCAGTGTGAACTGTTTTTCCCCTAGTTTACTTTGGACTTTTAGCTAGGAAAATGAGTCCCTTTGAATGTTCCTATTCCCCAGGAGGAGCAGCCTCTGCGGCTCCTTGTCCAGATGCCCCTGCCCATATTTGGTCCTCATGGTCTACAAATTTAATATTGTGTTTGTTTATATGCTAACTAATTGCTTTCATATTTCTTTTCAGAACATTATTCTTTTGGTTTTGTGCATACCCTCATGAATACTTTACCCATACCGCCTGAGAATGTCATTGGTACCCTAGCTCCTTACGAAGAGGAGCACTGGGAAGTTCATTAGGATGATGTAGTATTCAAATGTTGCTCCAGACACATGTTACTTATAGTACTGCAGATTATTGGGTGTGTGGGTCATTGCTTTCATACACACACAAGGGTGAAAAAATGTTGCCCTATGGAAGTAGCTATGAGGTTTAGTATACTTTGAGGAGTTTAGTAAAACACATGTTTCAGCCTGATAAACATCTACTTCATTGCTGTTAGATATAGGTCCTCGCTGATAATGCCAGTGAGCCCTCAGTATAGAATTCAATAGGGTGCTTTCCCTGATAATGACAGTTTGATCTTATTTGCATTTATTCCTGCTCATGACTTGTACTGTCAAAAAGGAGGGTGCGTAACACCCAGAGAATAATTATTGTTTTAGTAGGTATTGCAGGGGTTGTTCTTTTACTTGTTGCCTCTGCACTTCCTGTCCTATAGTATGCTGCACTACTTCTATGATCATGCTCATCCTAGTATTTCATTTCCCAATACCAGATATCTTTTATGATGATATATTATTGGTTATTCTTGTTTTCTTTGCTTCCGTTTGATTGATGAGTGATGCCGTCCCCGTTCTCTCCTTTAGAATTGTACAGTCCTTACCTTTAAGCAATAAAAGCTGCACTTATGTTAGCCGCAATAGGCTAAAAGGAGGGTCTGATAGATTGTAATTTTCCTGTTACAGAATGTCCTAATGATGTTGTGAATATGTTAGCCTAATGTGTCTAACCAATATGCAGATCCAGCTTATTATTCATGTGCTGCAACCCACTGAGCTATTTTTGTAATATGCAAGCTTCAGCTAGATAGAATTGTTTCTGTAATGTGTAAGCTTTTGTCTTATTATTGCCTACTAAGTTAGAAAACCTGTTGTGGTACATTGCTTTCCCTTGGTAAGGTTCCCATTATTGATATTTCTGTATACTTTCCTATAAGAGAGAGAAGCTTGTCAATGGCAGAGAGACTTCTGATGCTGACACTTGCTCCGCAGCTCTACCCCCTCATGTTTCCCCGTCCCTTATAAGCAGAAAATCCCTGGTTTCAGCATTTCATGCCTTGAGTTAGTTTTGCAGAAATGCTTCCATGCCCTGGAGAAGCAGAGCCTCGGCTCCGTGGCCTTGAGGGGAGATAACAGTGTTGCCTTCGCAGGTGCAGATGCCTCATGTATGAGTTCATTGTTCACCATTTTGCTAGTTCTGTAATTTTCCATGATAGGCGTGTCCAATGTTACTGTAGTGTGATATAATGTACTGTCGTGTTGAGATGGGGCAGTCCTCTCGGTGCACTCCCTGGGGTGTAGACCTGACGGGGCCCATCTGCAGATGAATATTATGGCCAAATAAATATATTACTAATTCTTCTCCACTGCCTGGCTGGCTTAGTATATGAGAATGATAGATGAGTGAGGTAAGTCGCTCAGGTGGATTTGAGCCACACTTATCAGGCAGCTACTGAGTCACAGACATTAGACAACAAGATTACGAAGGAGGAAATTATAGCAGCCATTGGTCAGTTGATAACTGGGATGGTCTCCGGTCTAATGGGCTTCCTCCTGAATTTTTTAAGCAATACGTGACCCTATTTAGCCCCTAACTCCTCCAACTACACTTGGAGGAGCACGAGGTGGGCAGTCTCCCCAGAGACTTGCGGACAGCCACAATCGTAGTAATTCCCAAGAAGGACAGACCGCCACAGAAGTGTAGCTTGTACCGACCTATCTCCCTTATTAACATGGAGACCAAAATATTGGCCAGAATATTAGCCAACAGGCTCACCGTGGTAATGACTAACCCTCGGCGTAGTTCGCGAAGTAGCGCTACGTGAAGCTACGCGAAGTACACTTCGCCCTACGTGAGCTACGTGAGCTACGCGTAGGTACTACACGAACTGCGTAGTACTCTGTTCGCACTGTGCAAGAAGCCGTTTTCATTTATTGCACAGTGCGGACAAGCATCCGGCACTGTGCAATCATTGAAAAGGGGATCTTGCACAGTGCGAGCTGTAGTTTTCTGCCGCTCTAGTAGATTTTTAGTCGAGCAGCAGCTTTCTCAACATGACAGAAACAGGTCTAAAACTGGTAGTTTCTCATCGATAGCGGCCGCGAGCATACGCGACCGGTCGCAATGAGAAACCTGACCTCCCCGCGTTGAGAATCTCACAGGGAGGTCTATTTTCCACGCTTGTAATCGGCAACTTGATGTTGCTGATCGTGAACGAGGAAAAAGTCTCACCGGGATGTCATTTTGCTTGCTCGAGGTCGCCAACTTGACGCTGAGGACTGCGAGCAAGAAAAAAGGACTGCTGCACTACGCTACATGTGTTTGCACTGTGCTACGTGCAATTCGCGTGGTGCGATGTAGCGGAAACTTCGCAAACTACGCGAGCGTAGCGTAGTGCTTTGCCCAGGGTTAGTAACTACTGGTCTTATCCATCGGACTAGTCCGGCTTTATGCCAAAGAGGTCGACGAGGCTCAACCTTCATCGATTGCACAATTGGTTAGAGGTGGTGACCACAAGGGAGGACCCACATCTTATCCTGTTCCTTGATGCCGAAAGAAATTCGACACCGTCCATTGGCCCTTTCTTATGTCCGCTTTGGAGGAGTTTGGGTTTGGCCCGGTATTCAGGCGATGTATAGCAATTCTCTATGAGAGACCCTTGGCCAGAACCAGAGTTAATGGGGTGGTGTCACAGGAATTCTCAATAGGTAGAGGCACTCAACAGGGATGTCCCCTGTCCCCTCAACTCTTTGCTCTGGTGCTTGAGCCACTCGCTTGTGTAATCTGAGCACACTCAGACATAACAGGATTCCGGGGTAGAGAGAATGAGGAATTGGATGAGTGGATCTCTTTATATGCCGATGACATAATAAGGTATGGCACAAACATCAGAAACGACGCTCCCTAATATTATGGATAGTTGTGAAACCTACGTCGCACATGCAGGATATAAAATAAACTGGGTAAAATCATGTCTCTATCCGATAGACATGAGTGGTGGGTATAAGGCCTGCCCCAGCGACTTCAGTTAGCCCAGGAGGGTATAAAGTACTTAGGGATTTATTTCACAACGAACACAGCAGTGGCCCTGGATCACAGTCTCTATAGGGTGCTCAGAGAGTTTCATGCAGATGTGGAGAGATGGAAGTCCTTGCCACTGACATTGCTAGGCAGGGCAGCAATATACAAAATGATAGGGCTCCCGAAATTCTTGTACGTTCTGCAAAACACTTATCAGCTAATACCAGATGTGGTGTTCGCTAAAATAGACAACACACTGCGGACATTTCTTTAGGACGGGAGACCACAGAGAATAGCGCTGGCGACATTGCAACGCAAGCAATATAATGGCAGCATTTCCCTACCTGACCTTCGGGCATATTATTGGGCAACTCATCTAATCGTTGTGAATGAATGGGAACATGTGGAGAGGGACCACCACACATACGCACTTGAACGCACACAATTTGCCGGGCGCTCATACACGCACTACATTTATGGGGGGGGCTCTGCGCAGCTCCTAACAGCTACACGTATCGTTATAGCGGCATGGAAAAAGGCAGAAAGGCAGATGAAGTTGGATGGCCGGGTGACCAGGAAACCCCGCTCTGGGTGGGAAATCGACTTAAAGAAACCACAAAACTGTGAGGTTTTAGGAAATGGGATCTGCTAGGCATCTCACAACTTAAGGATATACTGTATCGTAAGGAGCTGGTAACTTTCTTACATCTCCAGACTGAGTATGACATGAATTAAACCCAAGGCTATAAGTACTTACATCTGGCGCAAGTATGGCGAGCACAACACATAGACACCAGCGACATCCCTGAATACGCACCTTTAGAGGGATGACTCCTGATGAGGGAGATCGGGGAAAAGGCAGTCTCCTGGACATATAGAACAATAATCAATAATAAGCCAGATTCCCTGCAGAAGTTGAGGGCGAAATGGGAGCTAGAATTGGGAGAGATGGAGGACCTGGATTGGGAAATGGCGTTTATGCATCCCCGGGAGGTGGCCATCAAGTCACGACTTTGATTGATTTAATTCAAATACCTACATAGAGCATACTATGATTGAGCTCGACTGCACGGCATAGGGAGTGCGGACGTACCCAACTGTTTGCGATGTAAGGCGATAGAGGGTACATTTTTCCACATGGTTTGGGATTGTTTACGGATTCAAATGTACTGGGCAACCCTGTTGGAGGAGTTGGGAGCTATCTTGGAGGAGACGATTCCATTGAGTCCCCTGTTTGTTCTGTTAGGAATATCCACGGAAATTGACCTTCCCAGAACAAAGTTTACCCTACTTCAGCTAGGATTAGTGGCGGCAAAGCGCGACCTGGCTAAGGTATGGTGCTGTGCTGAGTCCATCTCTGGCCGAATGGAGAAAGAGTATGGATATGTATATGTTGGGGGAGAAAACGACTTATAAAACACTCGGCTGTTCTAAAAAGTTCTGGAAAATATGTAAGGCGTGGCTCAGAAAGTACGGACTCATGCTCACTGACTCACAATGATCTCCCAGGGTGGGGTGACGGGTGGGGGGAAGGGAAGAGGCCCACTGTGATATCTAGGAACATAGCACTGCTATTTGTCCGTTTGCCACTGCTAACTGAATATAATGTTGATGCAACAATGAAAAAGCTTATGTGCTCTAATGCTGAGTATTGTTTTTGTAATGCAATTAAGAAAATGCCAATAAATACATTTAAAAAAAAGCAAAAACATTTGCTTGTGTTACCTAGGTGGGCCTCTTTGAATTATAAAAAAATAAAGATTTCAGAAATAAAATAATGGGACAAGAAGACTTCTATCACCAACATGTGTGTGACTTAGCAGTGATGAAAAAACACAGCCTAAGACTAAAATAATTAACTGAAAAATATAAATCACTATATAAAATGCACTGTGGTCACAAGCGCACCCATGTAGGCAGGTGCTTCAGCAACCCACACACAGGGTAGTAAGTGCTATTAAAAAATTGCAACACAATACAACGTACACTATATCAGTGATCAGTAGTGAGTAAAACGCGGCAGCTTAAAAAAAAACTCAGTGGCATACAATGTATTAGTGGTCAGCAGCAATAAAGTGCATGTGACGTCTTTGGAACAAAAGATTACACTTGGTTGCATCACAGAATTCATTTCCTGTCTCTGGGATGAAATAGACTTATGGTCCGATTACCTGCTTGAAGAGACAGGGTGTCTTCTTGTTTCTCGCGAGGGCTCAAATTCTCAGCTAAGCGTAGTTGTTGAATTCGCCCCGCTGCGTTTGCACTCGACAAGGTTCCAATCGATGACCGGTCGGAGACTAAATTTCTGTCCCTACAAATAGACATTGATGATGTAAATGCTTGTTTATATGGTACATGCTTATGCTCTTATTACATTGTAAGAAGACTTTTTTTGTTCTGTTTAAATGCTGGCACCACCTACTTTTTGTTACTTCCGTTAGAGATTGCATTTTGAATCAATACAGCTATTATACCTATATAAGGCAAATATAGTAGTTTTTAACATTTGCAAGCAAGCATCAGATCGGATTTGTCAATCAACAATGAGTCAAAATCCTCAGCAAAAGATTTAACCTATTTGTGCCTCCAGATCAGGCAGAATGTGTCTTAACACAAAAAAGGTCCTGCTTTCCCATTATACACTGTGGATGTGTTGGCATTTTAAATGGTATAATCACCTAAGTAAATATTTTGGTCTGAGAGTCAAAAATAATTTTTCCAAAGCAGCTGCACTATTATCGTAAATAGTTTATTATAAAAAAATAACTATTGCTCGTCTAATTTAAATGTTTTATTTGATGGTTCCTTTCTTGAATTTAGGTAGCAGAATCTTAATAAAATTACTAAGGTCCTGATCATGAGGGGGATGCAAAATGTGTGTGGAAATTGCTCACCCTTTCATTTGAGATAGTTTAGTGTTCGCTCAATAGCAGGTGTGAACGTTGCACCTGATTCTTCATAGTGAGTGTGCTTTCTTTGCTCCTGTGATTTGGCATCGCTGACAGAATACTGAGGAGCAAAATTATGTGTGGACAGAATGTTGTATCAAAAGTATGGAGTATCAAAATATCAAGAAGGTAAGTGCAAATAGGTAAGTATAGATTTACAGAAACCTAGGTACAAGGAAGTGCCAGGAGGGGTTAATAATATTACAAACCAACACAAGTCAGATTGTCATCTTTTGCCTGGCTAAGTTTCCAATGGCAATGTGGATCAGGTGTGTAAAGCATGTATAAATCTGCTCCATTTTTGCTTTGTTATGGATATCACTTCTTCTTGATGCTGCTATTCTGCTGCTCGGCATGGACAGCACTGTGCTAGTCCTATACTTAAAGACTTTGTTGTAGAAATGGCAAACAACTCTGTCCCTTTCTATCTCCGCTTGGATGGCACTGTGCTAATCCTATGCTTAAAGGCTTTGATAGAAAAGCAGACATTTGAGGTGAGCAGTTCGAGAGTGTCGCTGGTGTTGAGAGTGCTCCAACATTAGCTGCCTCCCACCTAAACTTGAGAAATACCCAGAGTTGTCTCCTTTTTTTTCATAATTTATGCATCGCTCTATGCCTGAAAGGCTATTAATTTGTTATCTATACTACTATTATAAAGGAAGAACTTTGAGGCTTTGAGGCGGGTAAACTCGGAAACCACAGCGTCAATTTCCACACACCCGATACATCGTTGGAATCCTCAGGGTGTGCAGATGGACATAGTAGGTTATATTTAAAAAATTTACATTATAAAAAAATTCGTCCCCTCGAAGTAGCGCCGGCCGCGGCATGCGTGCTGACGTCAGGAGCACGGGGACGAGCGGCGTCCAGGAGCGGCGGACATGGCACGGGGGAGGAGCGGTGACGAGCTGCGAGGAGCGGCGGCTGAGGTAAGGCAGCGGGGGTCGGGCAGGCTGGGGGACGGGGTGATGTAAGGCTCCAAACTACCACGATCACGCTCATTAGTTTTACCTCAAACACAGCTCAGGAAGTTGAACTGCAGAGCGCCAGCGTTTCACCGTTTCAGCTTTAAGGGTTTAGGGTTGACACGCGGGCATTATGTTGCTATGCTGGAATCTCGGCACGCTGAGCTCTGTCAAGGGTAAACCCCGATCAAAGAGACGCCACAGGCAAAAGTGATTCGTCAACCTCGGAGCCGTGTGCAATTGTGCCCTCTTTTTGTGGTACTTTTCATGTGGATGGGGAAAGCAAACAGCCCGAAGTGCACTGCTGTGACTATCATATGTCGCCTTTTTAAGGCTCCGGGGGAATATGTCGATGCAGGCGGGGGTCGGGGCAGGCGGGGGACGGGGCGGGCGGGGACGGGGAAAGCAAGCAGCCCGAAGGAAAGCCAGGAAAATCTGGTTCGGTTTATCCTCACTCTAAACACATGGAAATGGTAATTTCCAGACGAAGGCTGGAGTAATAGCTGCAATACAGTGAGACGGTTTTACATTATAGTGCACTGCTGTGACTATCATATGTCGCCTTTTTAAGGCTCCGGGGGACAATGTCGGGGCAGGCGGGGGCCCGAAATGCTGGACAATGTCGGGGCAGGCGGGGGTCGGGGAAGCCTGATTGCTCCCGGACAAATATATATATATATGCATTTCGGCGTGTCGTGCCTTCTTCAGCGCCTCCCTCAAACAGTGTTTCCTCTGCCGTTGTGACAAGTGCATTCCTGTCTCGTTTAAATACACCCTGCTCCGCCCCCTGATGATGATGCGGCTCACCTGTGCAGTTCTCCAGTGGCGGACTACACCGACCAGAATGCCGCTGTAAAGTGCATTTCGATCTAGTGTTGCCGGGGGAGGGAAGGCACTCGGGGAACATGGAAACGTGACAGGCACAGCGCTGGAGGAAACCACGGAGGTAACAAAGGTCCCGCAATCAGTGCTTTCCTCGGGTCCTCTTCGTAACCGCCGCCACCCTTCTGCTAAGTGTCCATCACGGGGGCTGACATGGCAATGCATGTCGTCCAAAATTGGAGGTAAAATTACCTTCCAACCGCAGTCTCCTCCTGGCGTAGTGGTGGATCTGGACATCAGTGCAACCACACTAACAAAGTTCAAAGCCCCATAGAGCAAGCCAGGAAAGTCCAGACCTCTTTATGCAGCGGGGATGCACATGGATGCGCTCTGGCTGGCGCATAAATATCGGAAAGTATATTCTCCCAAAAGAAAAGAGCTGGCACCCGAAAAGGAACTTGAAGAAATGCTTTATTGAGGGTTCTTGTTGGGCGGATGCATTTCGGCGTGTCGTGCCTTCTTCAGCGCCTCCCTCAAACAGTGTTTCCTCTGCCGTTGTGACGAGTGCATTCCTGTCTCGTTTAAATACACCCTGCTCCGCCCCCTGATGATGATGCGGCTCACCTGTGCAGTTCTCCAGTGGCGGACTACACCGACCAGAATGCCGCTGTAAGGTGCATTTCCATCTAGTGATGCCGGGGGAGGGAAGGCACTCGGGGAACAGGGAAACGTGACAGGCACAGCGCTGGAGGAAACCACGGAGGTAACAAAGGCCCCACAATCAGCGCTTTCCTCAGACATGGCACGGGGGAGGAGCTGTGACGAGCTGCGAGGAGCGGCGGCTGAGGTAAGGCAGCGGGGGTCGGGCAGGCGGGGGGACGGGGTGATGTAAGGCTCCAAACTACCACGATCACGCTCATTAGTTTTACCTCAAACACAGCTCAGGAAGTTGAACTGCAGAGCGCCAGCGTTTCACCGTTTCAGCTTTAAGGGTTTAGGGTTGACACGCGGGCATTATGTTACTATGCTGGAATCTCGGCACGCCGAGCTCTGTCAAGGGTAAACCCCGCTCAAAGAGACCCCACAGGCAAAAGTGATTTGTCAACCTCGGAGCCGTGTGCAATTGTGCCCTCTTTTCGTGGTACTTTTCATGTGGATGGGGAAAGCAAACAGCCCGAAGTGCACTGCTGTGACTATCATATGTCGCCTTTTTAAGGCTCCGGGGGAATATGTCGATGCAGGCGGGGGTCGGGGCAGGCGGGGGACGGGGCGGGCGGGGACGGGGAAAGCAAGCAGCCCGAAGGAAAGCCAGGAAAATCTGGTTCGGTTTATCCCCACTCTAAACACATGGAAATGGTAATTTCCAGACGAAGGCTGGAGTAATAGCTGCAATACAGTGAGACGGTTTTACATTATAGTGCACTGCTGTGACTATCATATGTCGCCTTTTTAAGGCTCCGGCGGACAATGTCGGGGCAGGCGGGGGCCCGAAATGCTGGACAATTTCGGGGCAGGCGGGGGTCGGGGAAGCCTGATTGCTCCCGGACAAGTGACGGATGAGGACAGGAGTGATGTTTGGGGGCTCATGTTAGAGCCTTTGGAACGAGCAGTAACTTGTAAGTGCATCCATCCAGGATATATGGACTACATCTCCCATAAGCACAATGCGTGTTTTCATACAGGGAGATGGTAGACGTCGTGCACTTTACTGCTGGCCCCTGATGAGGAAAAAAATTTCCGAAACGCGTCGGGCCTATTACAAACACGCAACTGCCCATACCAACTAACGCCTTGGGGAAGGCGCACGCATGCTCGGGTGCTACCCGCTACTTGGACAACCCCACTGAGCGGAATACATTAGCGGCGTCCTGCCGCTGGGTAGCACCACCCCGAAGAAACGGGGGCCACGAGACCCGCTATCCAAGGAGTCTCGTAAGTGGAGCTGCGTGACGGATGAGGACAGGAGTGATGTTTGGGGGCTCATGTTAGAGCCTTTGGAACGAGCAGTAACTTGTAAGTGCATCCATCCAGATATATGGACTACATCTCCCATAAGCACAATGCGTGTTTTCATACAGGGAGATGGTAGACGTCGTGCACTTTACTGCTGGCCCCTGATGAGGAAAAAAAATTCCGAAACGCGTCGGGCCTAATACAAACACGCAACTGCTCATACCAACTAACGCCTTGGGGAAGGCGCACGCATGCTCGGGTGCTACCCGCTACTTGGACAACCCCACTGAGCGGAATACATTAGCGGCGTCCTGCCGCTGGGTAGCACCACCCCGAAGAAACGGGGGCCACGAGACCCGCTATCCAAGGAGTCTCGTAAGTGGAGCTGCGTGACGGATGAGGACAGGAGTGATGTTTGGGGGCTCATGTTAGAGCCTTTGGAACGAGCAGTAACTTGTAAGTGCATCCATCCAGGATATATGGACTACATCTCCCATAAGCACAATGCGTGTTTTCATACAGGGAGATGGTAGACGTCGTGCACTTTACTGCTGGCCCCTGATGAGGAAAAAAATTTCCGAAACGCGTCGGGCCTATTACAAACACGCAACTGCCCATACCAACTAACGCCTTGGGGAAGGCGCACGCATGCTCGGGTGCTACCCGCTACTTGGACAACCCCACTGAGCGGAATATATATATATATATACAAGTAAGGTTCCTGACCGCCAATTACGAGGCAGATCTGTGCAGGTGTGGACCACTTTCAAAGAGGCCTTAGTTCAGTAACGAGCCACTACACAAAAGGTTTGTGCAAGCAGTGTTCTTTTTTTAATCAAGCATTTCTCAGACAAATGTCTCCCATGCCGCGTTTCACTCCGTAAAGGAGCTGGATCACATGACGCGCCCCAACAGGCATTGGAAATTTTAAGTGCTTTAAAAGCCCAAAGAGCCGAAAAAATAGACTGAATGGCGTAAAGTGTGCAAAATAAACATAATGACAAACCATGGCAATAAAATAGAGTACAAAAATGGTGGTTTACTTAATGGTGCCAATTGAAAACTGGTTTTACAAGAATAAAGCTGCCGCAAAAAAGAAACTAAACTGATAGACGGTAACGTTAATTCTGGCAAGTGCCATAATAATAACAAGAATAGTATAAGGAGGAACAAATCAAAGCCAGCAGCAAAAAAAATGTTATATCGACATAGTCGCAAACGGGGACTCTTAGATTTAGAATGTGGATTGTAAGCCAAGGCTAAAATATTAAAATGATCAGCCAGATAATTGCTGTAAAGTCTCCCAATAAAGTGTCAATGCTTAGAAAAAACAAAATTTGTTTGGAAACCATTATATTGTACAAATCCCCACATAGTAGTCGATGGTACCTAGATATGAAGTCGCAAACGGAGACTCTTAGATTTAGATTTAGAACGTGGATTGTATGCCAAGGCTAAAATATTAAAATGATCAGCCAGATAATTGCTGTAAAGTCTCCCAATAAAGTGTCAATGCTTAGAAAAAACAAAATTAGTTTGAAAACCATTATATTGTACAAATCCCCACATAGTCGATGGTACCTAGATATGAAGCCATTAACTCGAATTAATAATTTATGAAAAGTTCTGGCTATAGCAGTGTTTTAAATAAAGTGCAAGTACATATATAAAAAACTCTTAAATGGATAAGTGCCATATATCCATCCAAATAAAGTGCAAGTGCACATGGCAGGGAAGAAATGTAATCTCAAAAAACCACCTGAGATGTAGATAGAAAAATGCCACGTTGATGCTACATTATGCCACATTATGCCACAGTAGTTACTAAAGTGCAAAAAAGTGCTGTGCGCTATAATAAATATTAATAAGCATACAAGATACAACTAGCAGCAAAACAGGGGCTCAATGTGTGTGAACCATAGAATAGTAAACATTTCTGAAAAAAACGGTGATGAAACTAGGACTCAATACATAATGGTTGAATAAATGATGAAACATAGTATGAATCACATCACAGTCAAAGGGCACCATAATTACAAGAAATTATGCAAGTCTTCATTAATATTCAATCCATTAGGAACTCTGGTATCTCAAGAGAGAATGAAATGGGTTTCCTTTTGTCTAAGTAATTTGTCACAATTGCCGCCCCGTCCGGGGTTAGGGACTGAACTTAGAACAGTATACTCCAAGTCTCTAAGCTTGTTATCATGTATGGACTTAAAGTGTCTGGCCACCGGATAGGTACTATCGGAATTAACGATGGCCCTTACATGCTGCAAAATACGTTTGTTTACCGAAGCTTAGTGCTTCCGATTTATTTCAGATCGCAGGTGCACCTAAGTTTGTAAATTACATATTCTGACCTGCAGGTCAGATATTCGTGAATTGCGATCTGTTTTTCACCGAAGGCAGTTGTATAATGAGTGCCATTCTTTGCGAACATGCAAGCACGACAAGACGTGCATTTGAAGAAACCCATTTTGGATAACCAGGTTTTCTTCGGTGGAACTTCTGGCATGGATCTGTCAAGGGCATCCCTCATAGAGGGCGCCCGTCTAAAAGTGATTGCAGGCTGGCTTGGCAAGATGTGATCTAAAATGTTGTCTGTCATAACAATAGGTCATTCCGGACAAATAATGCGTCAAATGTTTTTTTCCTGGGTACAAAAGGTGGTGATTAGGCGGACTGGACAAGTTTTTTTGTGGTCTGTAGACACAACAGCACTAGGATTGAGCAAGTCATCCCTCAATCTAGTGTTTGCTTTAAAAAGTGCCTGGTCTAATACTATCTTTTTATATTCTCTTTGGAGGAATCTCTGGACAGATTCAGCTAAGCACATATCGGATGTCTCTTCATCGCTACAAATCCGACGGATGCGAATAAATCTCCATACGGGATACTTTTATTAGTGTGACTAGGATGTGAACTTTGGGCGTGAAGAATCAAATTGCCCGCTGTGGACTTCCTATGTAGCTTAGTATGAAGAATATCTGCCTCAATATACAGTTGGACATCTAAAAACTCACCTGAATTGTTGGTAACAGATGCGGTAAATTTAAGATTAAGGTCATTGATATTGATTGCATTAACAAAAGCAATAGCTTCCTCCTTGGACCCCTTCCAGATAATGCATACGTCGTCAATATAACGCCAATTGTGAACAATATTTGTCCACCATTGCCGACATGCAAGCATGAATAGCTAGGGGAGAAGAACGAACCCATTGCCACCCTGCGTAGCTGTTGGAAAATTTCATTCTGGAATTGGAAGAAGTTGGTTCGCAGACAAATGTCTATCATTTCTAAAAGCATTTTGTTATGCTCCCTTAAAGTAGCATCTTGACTGTCCAGAAAATATTCAGTTGCCTTAATACCCTGCCAGTGATGGATACTGGTATAGAGTGATTCTATGTCCATGACAACAAATAAATAATCAGAACACCAGTTAACATTTTTCACTTTGAATATATATTACCTACTGGCGGTCGCCAGTAGGTATATATAGTTAGGACCTAGTTTCCATAGGAAATCAGCAACATTCTATTGGGAATAACTTTGGCGCCGTTTGTTGAATCTTTGCGAATTTCTCAAAGAAGATGGCCCGTTCCGCTCCGCTTCTTCCCTGTAAGTCTCGGGTAGATACGTCAAACGGGGGCCAAGAAAAAAGGGGGGTCCCAAAACGTGTTTTCCCCATGTTAATTTCCATAGGACCTTTAGACAGGGCTACAGCCCGAACCGCTGAACAGAATTACACCAAATTTGGCAAAATGTTAGAGTCTGATTAGCTGATCACGCTTTTGCTTAAATGGTGTAAATCCCTCCAAAGTATATATATCTATAAGCGCACACTGTGCACGCACCTTCCCGTGCAAGAGCTGTATGCTGATTGGCTGCCACTGTCTGTCAACACTCCAAAACAGAAATTGATGGCAGCCATCTTGTGCCTCGGTAGACTGAGGCACAAGAAAGCAGAAAAACAAACGTGTCGAACTCAAAAAGGGGGCAGGGTAGAAGCACACTGACCCCCTAGGCCTGCTTAAAAAACCCAAAAAAATGTTTTCAAAAATCGCGGGGTACGCACACCGTAAGCGCACCCCGCGATTTTCCCTCCCAAAAAATTGGGGGGGGGCCTTGGGGGTCCTGTGGGACCCCCTGAGCAGGCCTCGAGGGTCAGGGTGCTTCTACCCTGCCCCTTTTTTGAGTTCTAAAAGTTTCCGAGCAGGAGCTGCATGCTCATTGGCTTTCAACACTTCAAACCAGGAAGTGTTGGCAGCCATCTTGTGCTCGGTCGACCGAGGCACAAGAAAGCAGAAAAACAAATGTGTAGTACACAAATAGGGGGCAGGGTAGAAACACCCTGACCCCCTAGGCCTGCCCAGGTGGTACCACAAGGACCCCCAAGGCCAAATTATTTTTTTTAACCCGTTTCTTTTTTTCAAATTACCCCCCGGGGGGACAAAATCACGGGGGCATAGTGATAAACAAGTGTGTGGGGTCCCAATTACCCCCTACACTGCCCCGGGAACCGCCGCCCCCGGGGAAAAGCAACGCAGCCCCCTGGCGCATAATGGAGGCTCATGGTGGGCTAGTTGGCCCCCAGGGACCCCAGTATGCAAGGGAACTTAATCCCCCAATTTAGAACACTCTACAGGGCGCGTTTGCACAGTTTAAGTTGGGGAATTAATTCCTGTTCAATTCAGAGGTCCATTGAGGGAACTAGTCCAAAAGGTATCTCCAGTAAGCGTCATGGAGCTGCACTGCAGAGTGTTGTAAAAAGGGGGCGTGCCCTCTGAACACCTGCCTGCAAAAATGTAGTAAATCAGTATAAAAAAATAACAATTAATACATTTAAAAATTGTCATTTAAAAAACCTTCGAAATTCAATGAAAAAAACATAAGTTTCAGGCCTGATATAGTTAGGAATTAGCATTTTTTTAAAATGATTGAAATTCACTAAAAAAAACATAGGTTTCAGGCCTTATATAGTTAGGAATCAGCATTTAAAAAACCTTTGAAATTCACTGAAAAAACCATAGGTTTCAGGCCTTATATAGTTAGGAATTAGCATTTGAAAAACCTTTCAAATTCACTGAAAAAACCATAGGTTTCAGGCCTTATATAGTTAGGAATTAGCATTTAAAAAACCTTTGAAATTCACTGAAAAAACCATAGGTTTCAGGCCTTATATAGTTAGGAATTAGCATTTAAAAAACCTTTGAAATTCACTCAAAAAACTATACGTTTTAGCGGTGTTATAGTTAGCTGGACATTTCACTCATACAAAACCATTGAAATTGCTCCTATATAGTTAGTTGTACTAACTATATTTCGCGCACCCGCAATCCACTGCTGATGATGTCACATATTGCATCATTCATGACATGGTCAGTGACATCACTGATGACATCTCAAATGACATCACTGATGACATCATCCACGTGACAATCACATACACCTTTTCATACACTAGTAAAATCTTTCATCACTCTTTGTAAAATACAGAGTATCATATTTGAATCCATTGACACAGCAATACAAATAGCTAAAAACCCACTCAGTGATTCCTAGATATATACACACATCTAATCACTTACCTGTAGATTCACTCATACATGCTGTCAATGAACAATAGAACACTATCAAAAATACTTATACACCTATATCGACATTACACACCAGCACACAACCTATTCACATATGAAGTTATCCTACTCACTCATGCAAACAATGGATCATACTTACATACTTACTTAGCTACACACTTATACAAACACAACTTCATCTATTTATTTAGATAGTAAGTCATACTTAGTGTATTATAAAATCATTATTACAAGTATACAGTTATCCATACAGTCACTCACACAATCATTGAGTCTTATGTATAGTTATTTATATACAACAACTGACACATACACTGCCTTTTATTTTTCTAGTTTGTTGGACAGGTACCATTGAGAAATATATTTGCTCATCACCAGACCCATAAAGATATTCACTCACCTAAACAACTGTTAGAACATGTAGTTTTAACTTCATATATCTACTGAATCAACTAATCACACATCTTTGGGCAGTCACACACCCCCACCGAACCACACACACATACACTCTCCCATACAAATACTCAGTTAACTAATCAATAACTAATATAGACTTTCACATAGCTAGTAACCAACTGGAGAACCAGTTTACACAACAACTGACAAAGTGATACAGATATTCACACAGTTTAGTCACTATCCACTATTTTTAGTTAGACACTATAAATTGTTAAAGTAAACAGTCAATTACACTGCTACTAAATCCTCCATCCAAATATTTATTTTTATATATCCACTCATTCTTCAATGCAAAGTGCTACATATATCATGCATATTTAAATAACGAAGCAAACCACATTCACTGGATGATGTCATCAGTGATGTCATTTGAGATGTCATCAGTGATGTCACTGACCATTTCATGATATGTGACATCATCAGCAGTGGATTGCGGTTGCGAGAAATATAGTTAGAACAACTAACTATATAGGAGCAATTTCAATGGTTTTGAATGAGTGAAATGTCCAGCTAACTATAAGACCCCTAAAACGTATAGTTTTTTGAGTGAATTTCAAAGGTTTTTTAAATGCTAATTCCTAACTATATAAGGCCAAAAACCTACGTTTTTTTCAGTGACTGTATATATATATATATGTATATGTATGTATATCTATACTACTATTATAAAGAGAGAACTGGGAACCTTTGAGGCGGGTAAACTCAAAAAGTACAGCACCAATCACAACACCCAATACAGCGTTGGGAAGGGGAGATGCAGCAGATGGACATAGGCTATACAGCTGGGCACCATATACATTACAAAGGTCAAACAACGTTAGGGGTAAAGTAGTCCCTTGTGGGCGTCGGTGTGGGTGTGTCAAACTAACTACACTACACGTGCAGCATTCAGAGAGGGGCGTGGCACAACAGCGTTAGGGGCATGGCACAACAGCACTACATTCAGTGGCGTAGCTAGGGAGGGGCGGTCCGCCCCAGGCGGCACTAATTTGGGGGCGGAGGACCCGGACACAGTCTCAGCTGCCACAGAAAGCATGCTGCAAACAACTGCTTGCGCAGGCTGCTCCCGTAGGCTTGGGTCCCTTTCAGCAGCCGAGCAAGCTCACTCAGCCTCACAGTGGCAGCCAGTCAGTGCTGCTGCAATGCATCGCGGCGCCGCAGGGCTGAGTAGCACAGTCTCAGACTGCCCGTAGCGCCACAGGAGGACGTAGCGTCACGTCCTGTGAACAGCGCGGGGAGTAATTCGATTTTAGCACTCTGCTGCGAAATGGCTCACATTGAAAGAAAGAGCACACTAAGAAATAAAATATTTCACCAATATTATTCATACTTTGACTGTCCCTACGCAGCCGGAGAACACACAAACGGAAGTAGTTAACCCGCCTCCACCCAAGCGACTGCAGGAACAGAAAGAGTTTGGAGCAGCAGATGTTAACTTTAGAAAGGAAAACGAGTGCAAGTGAAGTTCGATTATCCCAGCGGCTGCAGGTTTGTAGAGGCGGTCTTGCTGTAGATCTGCTTTTATTCTGGATTTTGTAGACATGCTTCCTGCAGGCTTTCTTTTATTCTGGCATTTTTTTCATAGAGTAATCATTTCTTCCGTACTTGAGATCTAAGTTGTTGTGGAAAAGCTTAAGGGCAGGGATGTTTGAAAAAATATGAAGCTGGAAATAAAAGGTTACAGTCAGTGTTTGCAGTTTTCTCGTGTCTTAAAAGACGGCAATTTTGAAGTGGCATTTCTTTATTTGGTCGAAAAACGTTTAATTTGTTTTTAGGAAGGATTGTGCAAGGCTATTAACCATCTGACTTTAGTCAAACATTACCGCTTTAGTCGCCAACTTGTTCCATATCATGATGATGAGTTTAGGCTAGTATTTTGCTTTGTAAGCCTGCAGCACCGAGCGTTACTGGGATTTGTATAACCATACAAATGCGCGTGAATCCTGCCCACTCACATGAATTTCTATATTGAAATGTTCAGTGCCGGTCCTTGTGATATCTCGTTCACCTCATCCCTTTTTCCCCTACAAGTTGGACATGGGCTTAAACTTGTTATAATGCGGTACGTTTAACTTAACTACGTGTCTTTGAACACAAAATTCTTAAGACTATCTCATTCCTCAAATGGGTGTACTTTCTGAATTATGTTTCCCTCGTCGTCGTTGCTTGATTTTGCTCACAACAAAGTGTCATTCATAGTCATTGAAATGTCACTCATAATTTCACTGAATTTATGAAAATGTCACACATTGCAATCTGAAACCTTGGCAGCTATGCACCTAGCGTTGTGGTGGTGCAGTGCATGCACGACGTACTCTGTGGGTCCCAGGTCCGTCAATCAGCGCGTGAAAGCGCTACCAATGACGGCCCTGGGCATCATTTCTGGTCAGCCCGCGCGCTGAAAATGCGCTCTGGTGAGTGGAGTTGAGTATAGGGCAGAAGAGTCGAAATATAAATGAGGGGTGGGGATGTAAAGTGGGAAATATAAGGCAAAAAGGGAAGATGGGAAGAGGAGGATATTGGAAAAAAATGAAGTTTAGACTGACACTGTTGAGTTGGTTTTGGGTCCCCAGAGCACATCACGTTTGTGCACGTCCACACTGCTTTAATGGGGGACCATGTTTGGTCATTTAATGTCAGCTCTGAATGATGAATCCCTGAATAGTGTCCTGTATGTGCATGTTTACATTCTGCTGATGGGATTATCAGGTAGAACATGCAGTCTATGTGTTCCCCTTTGTACTGTCGGTGTATTCAACTGTGCAGCCTTGGATGTCATGTATGTGCATGTAACTTGCATGATCGAGGTAACTATTAGCTGCAATACTACGTGTCTCTCAAACCATTTTCAATTGCCCGCCGTCCTTTTTCTACAGCACCCCCCTCCCGCTACTTGCCAAGGGCGGCAATCTGAGGAATAGCCCCGGGCGCCAGAAGCTGTAGCTATGCCCCTGACTACATTATTACTTTGTGGGCGTGCAGCATTGACAGGCACAACAGCCTTGTCAGAAGGGCGTGCCAAGAACGTTGTCAGAGGGGCGTGACACTCATCAAACACAAAATGGGCACGTACTTCAGTAGCGTGCCTTTAATGTGCGCGCCCATTCACGATCCACCTACGCGTCTGACATGTACCTGTAGAAACAGAAAGCTGCAAACCATTTCACATTCAGTCAACATTAATCCCAGATACTGCGGCGCAACCTTTGTCGCCGTAAAACTTTAAAGAGGGGCCGGCTCCAAAATTAACATAAAAAGGGGCGCGCCTTTCGTCAGCAAGGTGCGTTCTCTGTAAGCGACGTCACCCTTCTGGGGCGCGCCTTTCGTCAGGGCAGACATTCACGGCGCACCAACGGCTCCAGCAGACATTCACGGCAGGCAGCGTAGAACACCATGTAAGGAACTTCATTATTGCTATTTAGTCCAGGGCGTACACGGGCCTCAAACCAGCCCTCGCAAACACGGGGGCACACCGGGCAATGCCTACACACAATAACGTCAATAACCAACACACTCCACAGATAACGAACGACAAGCTAATACAGCTAAGGAACCCACTTATAAACAACGCTGTTACTAACATTGCATGCACAACCGGACTAAGACGTTACTAAAACATTAAAACATCACCTTTGGCTATAGGCAGATGTAAAATAACACGTGGAAGAATTACTCTTGCATTTTGGCATACTTACCTCATGTTGCATAGCACACAATTACAACCAATATTTAAAAACACACAACATCAGAGCACATTTAATATTACAAACATTACACACATAACAGTTCATACCCGGACAACGTCGGGACGGGCTGCTAGTCTATACTACTATTATAAAGAGAGAACTGTGTCCTTTGAGCCAGGTAAACTCGAAAAGTACACCACCAATCCAAACACCCAAGACATCTTTGAAAACCTCAGGGCAAGCAGAAGGACATAGGCTATATAAAAATAAAAAATATAAGTTCTTTAAAAAATGTAGGAATAAAAAAAAAGTAGTCCCTTGCAAGTAGCGCCGGCCGCGACGTGCGTGATGACATCGGGAGCGCGGGGAGGAGCGGCGTTCTGGAGCAAGAGGAAGAGCGGTGGACATGAGCGGGGGGAGGAGCTGCGGACAGGCAGGGAGGAGCGGCGAGCGGCGGACAAGCGGTGAGAAGCGGCGAGAAGCAGAGGAACAGTGGAGCGGTAAACTCAGCAGCGCGGGGAGGAGCGGCGGCTGAGGTAAGTGAACAGCCGCGGGTGCGCACAGAGGGACGGGCGGGGGCCATGAGTGCTCGGAAGCCTTTTCCTCAAAGTCGGGACGTCGGGGGAAACAGCGGACAAGAGCGTTCGCAGAAGCGGCCAGGAGCAACAAAACCAGAGCAAGGAAACAATGTAAGTGCGCTCTGCTGCTCCCGGCCGCTCTGCTGCGCCTCTCCTGCTGCGATGCTGCCCCCAGCCCCCTTCTGCCCTGGGCAACACCGGGGCGGGCTGCTAGTCTATACTACTATTATAACGAGAGAGCTGCGAACCTTTGAGGCGGGTAAACTCTGGAAGTACAGCACCAATCATAACACCCAATACACCATTGGAAAGGGGAGTGAATGCAGATGGACATAGGCTACACATCTGGGCACCATATACATTAGAAACATAAAACAACATAGGGGGGTAAAGTAGTCCCTTCTGGGCGTTCTAAACGACCGTGGCCGTGTTGGTGGGCATGGTGTGGGCGTCATTGGGGGGCCTGGAGTGTGCTCTCTTATTGACCTCAAACCACACTACAGTGGGCGGAAGCGCCGCACGTTAAACAGAGTGCTGGCAATTACAAACTAAACACACCATCGCATCATGAACCAAATTCGAAGTACAAACGCAAGTTCGCCCACAACTTTCATCAACAAGTGGGCGTGGCGTGGCCGTCATTGGGGGGCGTGGCGTGTGCGGTCATCGACGTCAAACTACACTACTGCAGTGGTTGGAAGCGCCGCACGTTAAACAGAGTGTTGCCAATCGTATCAATTCTTTCACATTCACAAGGGGCCCCATTGGACGCCTAATGAAGGTGGCCGTACGTGTCAATGTGCGCGAAAAAGGATTACAATTCCAAGCGCCGCACGTTAAACACAGTGCTCACAATTACAAACGGAGACGGATTACAAATGCAGACGCGACCTCAATGCATGCCTTAACGTACACAGACGGGCGGCAATAGCGGGAAGTCTGTAGACTAGATGAGGGACGTCTGAGGTGAGTGTACTCGAGTAATGGTGTGAGGATGAGGTGACTGGGCTCAGGAGGTTTGATAATAAAAATATTTACCAAGTAAGTAGGTTAAACAAGTGAACCCCAACTCTTAAAAAAAGTGTTCTTAGAGGATCATGCCGACACAGTTTGTTTCCGGGTTTTGATCACATCCCAGGCACATTATATAATGAGTAGGAGCAGAAATCTGTAGTTGTACAACGCAGAACTAAAGAAATGAGCTGTTTTTTTTTACTGTTATGAGAAGGAGTATACTCCAACCTAAAGATATGGAATAAGAAAGCACCACGTGCACTGCACAAAGGCCTTTGGCTAGCGTCCACCCGCCTGAGCCTGTGACGCTTCACTGTGCCCTGTCTCCAGTGTAACGAAGGGTGCTCACTCCAAGGACCAAACATTGCTGCATTCGATCAATAAAAGGTCGACACTCGGTCTGCAGCATTTAAAACAATTTAGGATAACCAAGAAGAGGGGCAAAAGTACTATGTCTTGAAATGCAGTTCACAGATTGATTTAAAGAAGCGCAAAGCAACAAACGAGAACATTAGAGGAAGGCACATTCCAGCTCCCACAAGAGGATCTATCCATTCTACATACAAACAGTTGAAGGCAAATACCTACTTGATACAATGCGGTAAACACACATTTGCGAATAATTAAAGTTTTTTCATGGTGTGTTCACTCTACTCTTCTTCCAGTGAAGTGACCTTCATCTTGACCGAAATCGAAAGAATGAGAGGCTGAGTTGGCTTTATTGTATCCAAGCTCATCCCTACAACCTGCTGAACTTTACTTACAGGAAAGACTGCTGTCGTACATCCAATAAAAAGAAATCTCAGTAGAGGGTGATGAACTGATCAGGCAAATTCTCTGGCAAGGACACACGAATACTTGACCTTGAGACTGCCACCAGTACACTGACTGTTCCCTGAGCCTCTAGCTTGAGACCAGAACAATTGGGCTCTGTTACCCCTTAAGTAGAAAAAAATCAGGGGAGAATATGGAATTTTGGCATTTTGTCAGAATTAGGATTTAGCAATGAAATTCGAGGCAGTGATAAATCCCTGATAACAGTGCCATATTAGATGTCTTTCCCCGCTCAGGTCTTGTGGTTACTTACATGTTAACTACAGACAGTGGCTCCTAGAATAATGTATCCAAACGGGGCCCAACAATCCATGTTGTAAATACTGTGAAAACACTGCCCATTGCGTCATAATTTAACAATGTCATGAAGAGTTGTCAAATATGCATTGATTTGTTTATATTTAGGTGCAATTAAAAATCTTTTGCAACCTTCCAGAAGGCGGTACTGACTGATGAAACTACTTTAGCACAACAGTAGTGTCTCATGAAAATTAGTCACCACCGTCTTCCTCATATCTCATCATCAAAAATGAAACTGACTTCATGTACTGCAGACAAGTGCTCACCGACGTATTTGCCAAAGAAGCTTGAAGAACCAGTTACCAGATGTGTTGTTCTGCAAATTAAGTTCACAAAATAGATATTCGTAGTGGCTCGCAGTTTTTGCTAGCCAATTAGTGTGTGAGGTAGGTCGCAAATTGAGACCCACTGCGAATGGTTAGTCACAGGCATGGTGGCCTGCTGGAGTCAGCTTTTAAATAAAGCTATATTTTTTTTGTAAATATATCCAGTTTTTCTAAAATGTAAACGGGATGCAGTAAGTACGTTTATTTTTTAGTTAATTAAAACCATAGTAATCTATACTACTATTATAAAGGGAGAACTGGGAACCTTTGAGGCGGGTAAACTCGGGAACCACAGCGCTAATCCAAACACCCAATACATCATTGGAATTGTCAGGGTTTGCAGAGTGACATAGGCTATATACCACCAAAAAATATACGTTCTTTAAAAAATATACGTAAAAAAAAAAAAAGTTGGCCCTTGGAAGTAACGCCGGCCGTGTGCGCTAACGACGTGCGTGCTGACATCATCAGGAGTGCGGGGAGGAGCGGCGGACAGGAGCGCGAGGAGGAGCGGCGGGCAAGAGCGCGGGGAGGAGCGGTGGACATGAGCGCAGAGGAGTGGTGAAGTTTGCAGAGGCTGAGGAGCGGCGGTGCCCGCGGTGGGCTTGCAGCGTGGAGCGGACAGGAGCGGTGAAGTTTGAGGCTGAGGAGCGGCGGCGCCCGCAGTGGGCTAACGTAGGTGACTGTGGGGTTGCAGCGTGGAGTGGACAGGAGCGCGGGGAGGAGCCGGGAAGTTTGAGAGCCTGATTGCTCCCGGACAACGTCGGGACGGGCTGGGGAAGTTTGAGAGCCTGATTGCTCCCGGACAACGTCTAGACGGGCTGCTAGTCTATACTACTATTATAAAGAGAGAACTGGGAACCTTTGAGGCGGGTAAACTCAAAAAGTACAGCACCAATCACAACACCCAATACAGCGTTGAGAAGGGGAGATGCAGCAGATGGACATAGGCTATACAGCTGGGCACCATATACATTACAAAGGTCAAACAACGTTAGGGGTAAAGTAGTCCCTTGTGGGCGTCGGTGTGGGTGTGTCAAACTAACTACACTACACGTGCAGCATTCAGAGAGGGGCGTGCCACAACAGCGTTAGGGGCATGGCACAACAGCACTACATTCAGTGGCGTAGCTAGGGAGGGGCGGTCCGCCCCAGGCGGCACTAATTTGGGGGCGGAGGACCCGGACACAGTCTCAGCTGCCACAGAAAGCATGCTGCAAACAACTGCTTGCGCAGGCTGCTCCCGTAGGCTTGGGTCCCTTTCAGCAGCCGAGCAAGCTCACTCAGCCTCACAGTGGCAGCCAGTCAGTGCTGCTGCAATGCATCGCGGCGCCGCAGGGCTGAGTAGCACAGTCTCAGACTGCCCGTAGCGCCACAGGAGGACGTAGCGTCACGTCCTGTGAACAGCGCGGGGAGTAATTCGATTTTAGCACTCTGCTGCGAAATGGCTCACATTGAAAGAAAGAGCACACTAAGAAATAAAATATTTCACCAATATTATTCATACTTTGACTGTCCCTACGCAGCCGGAGAACACACAAACGGAAGTAGTTAACCCGCCTCCACCCAAGCGACTGCAGGAACAGAAAGAGTTTGGAGCAGCAGATGTTAACTTTAGAAAGGAAAACGAGTGCAAGTGAAGTTCGATTATCCCAGCGGCTGCAGGTTTGTAGAGGCGGTCTTGCTGTAGATCTGCTTTTATTCTGGATTTTGTAGACATGCTTCCTGCAGGCTTTCTTTTATTCTGGCATTTTTTTCATAGAGTAATCATTTCTTCCGTACTTGAGATCTAAGTTGTTGTGGAAAAGCTTAAGGGCAGGGATGTTTGAAAAAATATGAAGCTGGAAATAAAAGGTTACAGTCAGTGTTTGCAGTTTTCTCGTGTCTTAAAAGACGGCAATTTTGAAGTGGCATTTCTTTATTTGGTCGAAAAACGTTTAATTTGTTTTTAGGAAGGATTGTGCAAGGCTATTAACCATCTGACTTTAGTCAAACATTACCGCTTTAGTCGCCAACTTGTTCCATATCATGATGATGAGTTTAGGCTAGTATTTTGCTTTGTAAGCCTGCAGCACCGAGCGTTACTGGGATTTGTATAACCATACAAATGCGCGTGAATCCTGCCCACTCACATGAATTTCTATATTGAAATGTTCAGTGCCGGTCCTTGTGATATCTCGTTCACCTCATCCCTTTTTCCCCTACAAGTTGGACATGGGCTTAAACTTGTTATAATGCGGTACGTTTAACTTAACTACGTGTCTTTGAACACAAAATTCTTAAGACTATCTCATTCCTCAAATGGGTGTACTTTCTGAATTATGTTTCCCTCGTCGTCGTTGCTTGATTTTGCTCACAACAAAGTGTCATTCATAGTCATTGAAATGTCACTCATAATTTCACTGAATTTATGAAAATGTCACACATTGCAATCTGAAACCTTGGCAGCTATGCACCTAGCGTTGTGGTGGTGCAGTGCATGCACGACGTACTCTGTGGGTCCCAGGTCCGTCAATCAGCGCGTGAAAGCGCTACCAATGACGGCCCTGGGCATCATTTCTGGTCAGCCCGCGCGCTGAAAATGCGCTCTGGTGAGTGGAGTTGAGTATAGGGCAGAAGAGTCGAAATATAAATGAGGGGTGGGGATGTAAAGTGGGAAATATAAGGCAAAAAGGGAAGATGAGAAGAGGAGGATATTGGAAAAAAATGAAGTTTAGACTGACACTGTTGAGTTGGTTTTGGGTCCCCAGAGCACATCACATTTGTGCACGTCCACACTGCTTTAATGGGGGACCATGTTTGGTCATTTAATGTCAGCTCTGAATGATGAATCCCTGAATAGTGTCCTGTATGTGCATGTTTACATTCTGCTGATGGGATTATCAGGTAGAACATGCAGTCTATGTGTTCCCCTTTGTACTGTCGGTGTATTCAACTGTGCAGCCTTGGATGTCATGTATGTGCATGTAACTTGCATGATCGAGGTAACTATTAGCAGCAATACTACGTGTCTCTCAAACCATTTTCAATTGCCCGCCGTCCTTTTTCTACAGCACCCCCACTCCCGCTACTTGCCAAGGGCGGCAATCTGAGGAATAGCCCCGGGCGCCAGAAGCTGTAGCTATGCCCCTGACTACATTATTACTTTGTGGGCGTGCAGCATTGACAGGCACAACAGCCTTGTCAGAAGGGCGTGCCAAGAACGTTGTCAGAGGGGCGTGACACTCATCAAACACAAAATGGGCACGTACTTCAGTAGCGTGCCTTTAATGTGCGCGCCCATTCACGATCCACCTACGCGTCTGACATGTACCTGTAGAAACAGAAAGCTGCAAACCATTTTACATTCAGTCAACATTAATCCCAGATACTGCGGCGCAACCTTTGTCGCCGTAAAACTTTTAAGAGGGGCCGGCACCAAAATTAACATAAAAAGGGGCGCGCCTTTCGTCAGCAAGGTGCGTTCTCTGTAAGCGACGTCACCCTTCTGGGGCGCGCCTTTCGTCAGGGCAGACATTCACGGTGCACCAACGGCTCCAGCAGACATTCACGGCAGGCAGCGTAGAACACCATGTAAGGAACTTCATTATTGCTATTTAGTCCAGGGCGTACACGGGCCTCAAACCAGCCCTCGCAAACACGGGGGCACACCGGGCAATGCCTACACACAATAACGTCAATAACCAACACACTCCACAGATAACAAACGACAAGCTAATACAGCTAAGGAACCCACTTATAAACAACGCTGTTACTAACATTGCATGCACAACCGGACTAAGACGTTACTAAAACATTAAAACATCACCTTTGGCTATAGGCAGATGTAAAACAACACGTGGAAGAATTACTCTTGCATTTTGGCATACTTACCTCATGTTGCATAGCACACAATTACAACCAATATTTAAAAACACACAACATCAGAGCACATTTAATATTACAAACATTACACACATAACAGTTCATACCCGGACAACGTCGGGACGGGCTGCTAGTATATATATAAAGAGAGAACTGTGTCCTTTGAGCCAGGTAAACTCAAAAAGTACACAACCAATCGCAACACCCAATACAGCGTTAGAAAGGGGGGGTCCTGTAGATGGACATAGGCTATAAAAAATAAAAATAAACGTTATTTAAAAAATAAACAATAAAAAAAAGTAGTCCCTAAGAAGTAGCGCCGGCCGTGTGAGCAAACAACGTGGACGTGCGTGCTGACATCATCTAGCGTGGGGAGGAGCGGCGGACAGCAGCGGTGAAGTCAGGCTGAGATAGATGAAGCGCGGGGAGGAGCGGAACGTGTGCGGCTGACTGAAGCAATGGGAGGAGGCGGAACGAGGAGCGGTGAAGTCAGGCTGAGGTAGGTGCGGAACGTGTGTGGCTGACTGAAGCAAAGGGAGGAGGCGGAACGAGGAGCGGTGAAGTCGGGCTGAGGTAGGTGAAGCGCGGGCACGCTGGGAGGAGGTTGAACGTGTGCGACTCAGTGAAGTGCTGGGAGTAGGCGGAACGTGTGCGGCTAAGTGAAGCGCGGGGAGGAGTGGCCCGTTAGCGCGGGGAGGAGCGGTGAACTGTGTGCGGATGATTGGGGGCCAGGAAGGTGGCGGTTCGGCTGATTGGGGGCCCTGAAGGTAGCGGTTGCGCTCCAGGGGACCCCCGGACAACGTCAGGACGGGCTGCGGCCCTGAAGCAGCCTTTTGCTCCCGGACAACGTCGGGACGGGCTGCTAGTATATATATATATATATCATTAAGGTACATATATGTGGAGTTAAGTATATACTAAAACCTTGCATATTCGTAGACTCTCACATCACAATATTCTTGTTCTCGACACAATTTTGTTCACATGATATTTTGGACTCAATATTTTGTTCAAACACCGTGATTTGTAGCAGAATTTACTTACTGCAAATGGTACCTCCTGTTTTCAAATCCAAGAAGAAGATCCAATAATTTTCAGTCCCAAATTTTTTCAACCGTGGCAGCAGTCTTCTTGAGTACATCCTATTTGTTTTCCACATTTCTGGACACGCTCTTTCTAAAGTACTATCTTTTAAATGGCTATTTGATCACACCTGAAAAAGCAAATTGTGCTTTTGTGACCTTTATTACACTCAAGTGCGAGAGAATCCTAATGCAGAGAAAATTGAAAAGTGAAGAGATCCTGTATCTTTAGTATTTATAATGCTGTCCCAGGGATTGTATTCAGATTTCACATGATATGGAATTTGGATGACTTTCAATGGCTCCACTATGTCCCGCACCTGCCTCCCGTGCCACCGACCCCTTTGATGCCTCATCTTCAGCAATCCCACTGTTCCAAAGTTAGCACATGCTCAAGCCGGGTGGTAAATGGGAGCCATTATTCAATACTCCATGGAAATCCACATGCACTCTTTTACCCTGCAGACTAAATGGTAGTCCTTATTCTGGATAAAATAAATGTAATTAGACAGTGAACGGAAGAATTACTGGTCAGAATCAGTAATTTCAAGCATTGTGATACTTGGACGCCCCTCCACACCGTCCAACTCGTAATCGAGCCCTTGGATGCTGATTCACATTCTGCCACATTCACTGGAAGACAACTCTTAGTGCTTTGCAACGTACAGTATAGGTTAGAATCAATAAGTGCCTTAATCGATAATAAACAATAATTGTCTTAATCATAACAAACATTCATTGCTGCAGCTACCATAATTCAACCCTTTTCATCGGTGATGATACTTATTAATTACATATTACAAAACAAACATTGTATAGTGTATCTAGTATGAAGTGGAAACCTTTAAGTACTTGGGATAGGATGTATGAGTTTGCATTGACGTCACTAGGGTGCAACAGAGCAATGAGCAAAAGTGGGAGTCCGGAGATACCATAAGGATTGTTTACAGCGAAGCAGGATGATCCTTGGTGGCAAATCCTAGTATATGGAGATGTTTGTCTCTTAAGAGGTAGGTCTGCAACTCTTTCCTGAATTGCTGCAGGGTTTGGGCAGATGTGAAACAGATGGGGATGTTCCTGATACTGGGAGCAAAGATGGAGAGAGCATGTCTCATGGCTTTCTGAGTTTTGCATTGTTCGGTTTCCTGTATGGTGATTACAGGCTCCTGGTGTGAAGCTATCCAACTGAGGTGCTAGATTTGCCATTTGTTTTTCTCCAGGATAACACAGCAGGAGACTCGGCTAGCAGGAATTTGTGAAAAGCAGCACATTTTACAAGGAAACCTAAGAGCATTTATTAAAAACCTAAGGTTTAACCAAGAGCGAATCATACAGCAAATAGTTATCCAAAACACACCAGTATTAAGGAAAGGAATCATGGGTTTGGAATGGGCAAGGCAAGGTCCAGATCTCAAACCACCTGAAAACGCTGTGGTGGAACCTAAAGAAAGCAGTACATAAAGGAATACCCTAAAACATCACTAAGTTTAAGCAGTTTTATTTTAAAATAAAGGAGTGGCCCAGAAATCTTCCCGGGTGAGGAGAGAGACTGACAAACTCTTAGGAAATGATTACTTCCACACATTACTGAAACACTGAATGCACTTACAATTTCTCAAAACAATACTGAATATTGGTGTTTATTTGTTCAGTTCATAATAACAAAATCACATTTGTGTGAATTATTTGTCACATTAGGTTAGATTTATATGCTGTTAGAACTTGTGCAAGATAAATTCATTGTGACTAAGTGAAAATTGTGTGATTTGGCAATATGTTAGGTTCAATTTAACTCTAAAGTTGGTGTGAACTAGACAAAAACTATATATATTATTATAGAATATTATTAGCTGTGTATATTATGATGGAAAAAACCATAGACTCCTAAGAGGGAACATTGTCATCATCACTGCACAGCACTGTGACTCCTCTTCAGAGATTTCAGTTCTACAACTGCTACCCTCATTGAAAATACCTTTTACAAAGGGAGAAACATAGTTACAGATCATATGAAGAGTTGCATGGCTATAAGGCATCCAACATAGTTTCAACTGAATAATTTAATCTTACAAATGCACACTGGTTGTGCGATAACAAATGCTATCTTGCCATCCAGTTTGTTTAAAGTTGACAGCTGACAATATATTAGTGACTGAGCCACTAAACAAGTCAAGAGAGAAGGTCTCCTCCTGAAATCATTGCTCTGGTTGAAGCTGGGACACCAGCCCAGTGGCTAAGAGCTGTGGCTAACAGTGTGGGTCAGAACGATTGCCTGCATCATGCTCTGCTATTCCTCTCAGCTGAGATGTCCTCTCCATACCCCGCTGTCTGCATAGCATGTGGTACCTTACCTGTAATCCTTCCAAGGTTCCCTTGCTACAGTTTGTTAGGGCGAACTGACCCATGTTCTGATGATGTTCTGAGACCCAGGCTTCCTTGAAGTTAGTGACTCCCTTCATCATGGGAATTTGTCTTGGCTCTTATTGAAGCGTCTTGGTTCTTATCGAAGCATCTTGGTCATGGAAACAAACAACTCAGGCTATCTGAGTCTTTCACATCTTTTTAGTACAATTTTCTTTTGCCCTCAGAGGTCTCCCTGAGAAATATTCTGTCCCACATGTAAGACAGTGTTAAAACATTTCTTTGGTAGTCTGACTGGCAATGGAAGTATGGAATGACTACCCAAGAATTAGAGTATGTCATTTTAAGGCATTCATCAATCTATTTTGTTCTATAATGAAAACAAAAACCTACTACAATTTTTGTTTGTAGGTCAGGGGTACATGACTGGTTTTCAAACTTTGTGTACATCCTTCCTGGAACTTTAGACACCATATGAAGGCTGCAGAACACATTTTCCGCGATATGTCCCACTGCCATACTTGAGAAACTTGAATGCCTGTGATCCCTCCCCTAAGCTCCACACTTTACATTTTTGCCAGGAGACCATCCGCAGGCCAAAAATGTATTGATTAGTGTATCATGAAGGTAGGTAATCAGGCCTGTGATTGCAAGAACATTGTTTCTCCCATAGGAGGAAATGCAGTGTGCCATGATTATGCTAATAGGTAGACAGCATGTAAACATGGACGAGAGAAACCGGGGCATGGTGAGTAAAGTGAAGTGCAAGAAGCCAAATTAGTTCCACAAAGAATGACAGTTAATATCTTGCTGCTTTTATCACATGGAGTGGCATGTTACATATTAAATGATACTTGTATAGCGCACTACTCACCCACAAGGGTCTCAAGGCGCTTGTACGAATACCACTGTGGAACCCATCCTGGCTTTCCCTGTGAGGCGTCCACTCCTGGGCACCCCCAAGGTGGAGGGGCCAGGCATCCTTAGTGTTTGGAATAGTGTTCATGATTGGAATAGGCACCGAGGCGAGAATTATCAGGTCCGTGGAATTTTTGAGCCCAAGACCCGCCGAGGCGGGGAATTGAACCCTGGTCCCGGGCTAGACCTCTGCATCAGGGTCTGCCGCTCTAACCATTGAGCCACACTTCTCCACATATATTCTCTATTGTATTCTCTACATATTACATACAACTGTCAAAGAGTAGGATGGGGACATACGAGATGTGAATTCTGGAATCAATCGGCTATGTCCTCTAAAGGAATAGGAGTAATGATCAGAAAAACGGAAGAGCATCTAAGTCCTCTGAGAAGTTAGTGATTCTTTGCGAAACACAGACTTATGTTGACCTCCCTTGGAAGATGTGTTTCAAGTTGAGCTTGGCCCCAACACTGTATGAAACAGCTGTATAAAGACAATGCAGCTTGCATCTGCCCAACCTCCTAAACATAAGCGTAGGGTGGGCATTCCCTGAACCTTGAAGTAGCTTCACAGCAGAAATCACTAAATAGACAAATACAGCACAGAATATAGCCAGAAGTACAAAACAAATCTATCGGCACTCTAGCCACAATGATCTCACAGGTGGTCTCTAAAACCAGAAAATATTTGTTCTTTAAAATAAATTAACTAGTTTGCTATTCTTGAAGAAAGAATGATTACAGTAACATCCCTCAAAATCCCATAACCATATTTACTGGGGTGTTAAAAGGGACTTTCTAGAATGCTACTCATATTTCATATCACTAGTAATGTTATAACACATTTGCACAGTTCAGCTCACAATGCACTTTTGCAGTCTTGGAACCCATTATTGGTATGTGGTTATTGTTGACCAGAGTCAAGATGGTCAGTGGACATTGTGTTTGGTCTTGTTTTGTATTGTCTGTTAATGAACCATTTAGACAGTAGCCAGGAAGAGCAGAATGAACTAATATTTTGCGTATGGCTATATCAGATTAGATGTTGGCCAGCTACTTCTCATCTTGGATCCGTGCAATGTGTTACGTGTATGGATGTTTAAACCAAAATACTTTGCCATTTTTATTTTTGGTTCTAATGGAGTGTACGGTTCTCTGTAGCTTGGCTTTTGCTGGTTGTTGTTACATTAGGAGGCATCATTAGCCGATTGATTATGACTTTGATGCCTGTTATTAACCGGTGTGTGTGCATCATTTAATTTTAAATGTTCTAAATGGTTGATATGCTGGTTTACTGAGAAGATATGTGTTTTTGGCTTGTATGTAGAGCCCTGGTATTCAAACAGCATGCCCAGCAGGTTCTACCATCTTGTGATCAATGTAACAATATAAATTAGTTTAGCATTTCTAAAAATATAAAATATACTTTTCTCCACATAAAATCTGAAACTGTTGTGTTATCTCTTATGTTCCAGAGGTATCCAGTTTTGAACCATGAGATTTCAATTCATGCTGGATAACTGCCACCCATGCATATAGTTCCCGAATATTAATTGTATGTAAATGTATCTCATGTGGACATCCTACAAATCTGGTCTTCATGCTATACACCGCTACGTACTAAATATTGGGATTCAGGTCTCACAACTCACCCCTCTAGCAAATGAAGAAGCTGTTTGATGCCGCCCCAGATCCGGATCTCCACGCTGATCTCGGGGTCTTCACAGATCAGCACCAGAATCCACACCACGCTCCAGAGCAGCTTCAGATGGTCCGAATGCAGCAAGCTGAGCAGGACAGGCACGCCTTCATACACCTTCACCTGCTGCTTCACCTGGTGCTCCGCACAGAGGAGGCGCAGCAGCTCCGCGGTGAGCCTGGGGCGAGGAACAAGTGCAATGCTTCATGTTAATTAAAACTATGGTGATTATTAATATTCATTTCGCATTAGCCCTCAATATTAGATCACTACTTGCCTTTAACTAGTAGAGAACAGGAAAGCCGGCAGCCGGCCACAACTGTCCTGGACATTTATGCAAACAGAAGCATAGCAAGTATACACTCTTTGCTTCTACAGGGGGATTTTTTCCCTTTGAGTATCCCTCTTGCCCTACAAACCTGCTAATTTTGACCTATTAGTTGTGAGACTAGTGCTCCGCCCCTCCCGCCCCTTCTCACATAAAAATCTTTGTTTTACATGCACCCCACTGATTGACTAGTATGAGTGGTGTATTTGCACGTCCTGAGGCGGAAGCCGGGACCGAAGCTGGTGACAGTAAGATTTGCTGCTATTGTTGCTCTTATTTGTTTAAAAAGCGCTACATATCTGTTGTCTATTTTAAAAGCCCTATTGCACATTTGCACATTGTTTTAACATTGTCGAACCGGAGACAATTCCCCCCGTGGGTCCCGCCATCTTGAGTGAGGAGTCGGCCGAGCAGACTAGTGCTCCGCCCCTCCCGCCCCTTCTCACATAAAATGGCACCCTTTCCCAGGAAGCGCAGCGGGCGCGCCGGCGGCTCACCAAAGGCGAGCCAGTCTGCGCCCGTCCGCGCCGGTCCCGCGCCTAGTAACAGGACCCCTGATCGGATGCAATCCGACCCAACCCCGCGGTATATTTACAACAGTGATACCTTGTGGGCACTTAGGGGCATTACCAACGTGACTGGCTGCACTACTTTGGAAATGGGAGATGACGCGCTGAGGAATCCTCACCAGTGCACTAACTGTTTACAGGCTTTGCCCAGACTGAGCTGGCAAACTATTGCGCCCCCCGGGGCCTATAACAAAACGCCAGTGAGGAAAGAACACGCCTCCGTGAAGTGCCTACTCCTCAACGCCAGATCACTGGTTAAACACAGTGTAGAAGTAGCGGATCTAATTCTGGATGTTGGAGTGACGATAGCATTCATCACAGAATCCTGGACCGATGCTGCCTTGGGTCCAGACATTGTTAACGCCACCCCACCGAAGTAGGTCTGTTATACTCAAAATAGAGAAAAGAGGAAAGGCGGAGGCCGGGCTATTATTTACCACAATTCAACCAGAGGGTCCATCCAGACTGGAGCAATGGGTCTAGATGAGGCTCTTCTGTTTAACTTTACTTTATCTAATCATCAAACCCTTAGAGGCTGCCTAGTTTACAGGCCCCCAGGAACTAAAGCCCCATTTGTTACAGCTCTGAGTAACCTACTTGAAGTAGCAGTATGTGCCCAATCCTTTACACTACTGGGGGATTTCAATTTTCATCTCGAGTGCGGCTCGGATCCAGATACGCGTGATCTGATTGAACTGCTGCAGGGGGTGGACCTGAAGCAATGGGTCTGTGGTCCGACTCATAAGGCTGGACACACCGTAGATGGTATTTTTTCCAACCATCCCAACCTAGAAGTATTGACAGTGCAGCCGGTCCCCTGGTCTGACCATTCAGCAGTCCACTTCAAAATCACTTTAGCTCCCCCCGTGAGACCCGGTAAAGCTAAAATCGCACCAAGAAAGGTTAGGAATTGGAATAATATACATGTTGAGACGCTGGAGGGCTTATTGAAAACATCTTTGGTGCCCCTCTCAGATAATGTGGAGGAGGCGGCCACAGCTTACACCAATTGGCTCGAGTCAGCATGTCTGCAACTGGCTCCCCCTAAAACTTTTAATTCCACACGCTCAAACCCCTCCTCCCCCTGGTTCTCAGATCAGATCAGGGACCATAAAATTCTTTGTAAAAAACTGGAAAGAGCCTGGCGGACAAATTACAGAGAGGCGGACAGAAGACTACTCAACATAGAGCAGAGAGTCTATAAAGAGATGATTCGACTGGCCAAACGTGCTTTTTTCACGAAACGGATTAAAGAAGTCAGCAATGCCCCGAAGGAACTATTTGGGATGGTGTCATCCCTAGCAGTCCCCAAGACCATAGAGATACCCCCTAGTTTCCAACTATGCGAGAATCTTGCCAACTTTTTCCTGGAAAAAGTGGAAAAGATTTTCTCTTCTCTAGACAATCAAATCAGGACTCCCACCCCTATTGCTGACCCAGAGATGGAAAGCAATTCGGAAAAACTCCTTAAATTCACCCAAATTAGCGAGGAGGAGGTAGCGAGCCGACTACAGAGGATTACGTGGGGCTCCCCTCATGACCCTTGCCCAGCCACAATTGCTAAATTAACTCCTGCCACCATTGCAGCGGGACTCACCCCCCTGTTCAATCTTATGTTGGATAGTGGGGAATTCCCCTCAAGATGGAAGCAAGCATCCATCCTACCTCTTCTAAAAAAAATCTAACCTGGATACAACTGAGATGAACAACTATCGGCCTATTGCCAGATTACCCCTCCCAGCTAAAATCATGGAGGGCATTCTAAACACGCAGCTGAGTACCTTCTTGAGAATAGGAGAACATCTAGATCCATCTCAGCACGGATTCAGGGCAGAGCACAGCACAGAATCGGCTTTGATCAAGTCTGTGGCAGACATAAGAGTGATGGATGCAGAAGGTAGATCCGCTCTGATCCTGCTGGATCTCTCCGCGGCCTTCGACACGGTCCTTCATAAGTTATTGATGGACCGGTTGGGTGCTTGCGGAATTCAAGGAAAGGCACTGAAGATCCTGCAGGCCCTCCTTTCCAGCAGGACCCAGACGGTGGCCCTGGGGGACTTTGAATCACGCCCATTTGTGCTTCCTTGCGGAGTTCCCCAAGGGTCTTCCCTGAGTCCGACCCTCTTTAACGTGTATGTCTCCACCCTAGCGCCTGTGATTCGATCCTTCGGTTTTAATCTCACAGCATATGCAGACGACACGCAGATTGTGGTGTCGCTGCTTCCGGGTGAAACAGACAGCACGGCAGACAGGTTTAGAGACTGTATGCGAGAGGTCGGCAACTGGATGGCACAAAACTGTCTTAAGCTCAATTCAGCAAAGACGGAAGTGCTCCTTTTTGGTTCCAAGGATAACTTCTGGTCCCCAAGGTGGTGGCCAGAAGAAATGGGAACCCTCCCCTCCAGAATGGAGAAGGTTAAAAACCTGGGTGTACTTATGGACGAATCGCTGTCCTTTAAAACACATATCAATGCACTATCCTCAACAACGCATTATGTGCTAAAAACGATTCGTAAAGTTCTGCCATTTTTGGCGGAAGAACGCAGGAAAACAGTGGTAACAGGACTGGTGCTCTCCCGTCTCGATTACTGCAACGGCCTCATGCTGAATGCCCAACAGGGTTTACTAAACAAACTCCAGATCCTGCAGAATGCAGCTGCTCGCCTGATTACGGGTACCCCTAAGTTTGCCTCGGCAGCACAGGATCTGGAGAAGTTACACTGGTTGCCAGTTCATAAAAGAATAGTCTTCAAAGCACTCTGTGTGGTCTTCAAGGCACTGCATGGCCTCGGCCCCATATGTATGAAGTTGCTTTTCCTTTGGTACAAGCCTGCAAGATCCTTAAGGTCAGCTGAGCAGGCGCTGGTAACAGTCCCAAGAGTTAGGAAAGCGCGCTGGGGGGGGCAGGAGCTTTTCCCTGGGCGCAGCATTAGCATGGAACAGATTGCCACTAAACCTCAGACAGTCGGCGGACCTCTTATCTTTCAGAAGAGCTTTAAAGACCTAGCTCTTTACTCACTAAGCTCTTAGCTCTCAAGCACTGGGTCAAACAGTTAGCGCCAGGACACCTCCGGGTAACAGTGTGCTCTAAAAATGTGAAAAATACATAAATAAATAAATTCCTTCTCCATTGCCACCTTAAAATCTAATTTTCCACTCCCTTTGACACAAGTAATCTTGCTTTGAGAGCAGGACAGGGGTGTGGAGCAGAACAACATCCGGTAACGAGGCTAGAGGATAGTTTTTAAACTCTGCACTATAGAGAAAAGAGTACATATTGCCAGTCATTGAAACATTAGTACAGCATGAAGTGTGATATCATTATTATTACAAAACTTCTGGTGATATAGGTGATGGCACCACAAGCAATAATGACCGTTGCAAACAATGTTCCTGCTGGTTTTCCACATACTTACCAGGCTGTGTTCAAAATGGGTCAGAGGTGATTGCTAGATATCAGATTAGCAGCTCAGTCTGTCCTTCTGGATTAACCACATGGGCAATCATCAGGGCCTAAGTGTGTGACAATCAGTATTTTCATTCTGTGGTTCAGGGAGTATGGAGTAAAAAGTGGGACATTTGCAATTCTCTCCCATTACTAGAGTCAATCCTTTCAAAACCTCTAAAAACGAAAGATCTATGGGCCTATGCACAAACTGCATTTTGTAGAATACTTAGTGCTGCTACAATATTTTATTTACTTATTTTAAAAGTTTTATATTACGGAGAGCAGAGGCATAAGGAAAAATATATGGCTCCCAAGATATGGGAAAGATCAGCACAAAGTATAGATACAAACAGGTACAACCAAAATAACCATAAGAAAAATAATCATCAAAACAGAGACAGCAAGCAGTAGTCATTAGAGTAACTGACAAGTCAGGAAAGGTATGAGCAGAGGCGATCCTAGGATCTAGGACATACATTTGGGCCATGAACTTGCAGTGGTTCCTCGGTTTAAGCTTAGCCGAGCTGGAGGCCGCTCAATTCGAGTGCGGGCTGCGGTCTTGTGGAACTCCCTTCCTTTAAAGATCCGTGCGCTGGATGATCTTCTCTCATTTCGTAGGGCCATTAAGACCTTTCTATTTCCTTAAGCTTGTTGGCTCTTTTTTAGTCTGCTGCCTTCTTAGTTGTGTTGTGTTGTTTACCTTGTCAAGCGCCAGGACGCTCCTTCGCTGGAGCAGCTGTGCGCGATATAAGTTTCCATAACATAACATAACATAACATGAGTAATGTTTTAACTTCTTTCTTGAAGGAAACAGTTGAGGGATTCAGTCTGATTTCAGGGGGAAGTGAGTTCCAGATTCTCGGGGCAATCCCAGAGAAAGCTCAGTTGTAGGTTTTCTTTTTAGAGAATCTCTGACGTTTCAGCAATAAAGTGTTGGAGCTTCTGGAATATCTGTTGCCATCAAAGAGCTCTGACTTTTGAGCAAGGTATCTTGGGGAATTGAAGTGTAGGGGTTTATGGGTCATGCAGTCTGTGTTTAATGTAATTCGTATTTTATAAGGGAGCCTGTTGAGAGCTATAAGGTTAGTGGAGATGTAGCTGTTTCTCTTTGATCCTGTTATGAGTCTAGCAGCAAAATGCTATTAACAAACCTACAAGTGTGAATCTCCACCTTCACCTCTCCTATCTTTTCTAAGGGTAGATCCTCACACATGTAAGCTTACTACATAGGGGCCGATTCCGATCTCGGTCGGAAGGGCACCAAATCGGGTTTGGCATTAGTGGATTCGATTCGAAGGATGAATTTCCGTCCGAGTCATAGACGGGTCCGGACGTCGAAGGGCGATGCGAACAAGCGCGAAATCTCCATCCGAATCGTCGTCGGACAGCCGGATCCAGTCGGAGCGTCCGCTCGCAATAGCTCCCGGAGTTGGACTTCAGGGGTCCGCGTCGGACCCCCTGTTACCCGCAGCCTTACGACTCGGACACTGGGGGAGACACATGGGTCTCCCCAACACAGGCATGTACAGTGCGGATTTATTTATTTATTTTATTTATTTTTAATATTTATAGAGCGCTGCATATACCCTTGGGCGTCTTGGCGCTGATAAATCATTTGTTTTGTTACGAAGTGTGAGATTATGGACCGGTTGATTAAATCAAACTGAAAGGGTGATATGATTATTGAGTAAACAGCCAGGTTTTCAGAAGTTTACGGAACTGAAGGAGGGTGGTGCTTTGCCTGATGTTGAGAGGCAAGGTGTTCCAGAGTCTGGGGGCCGCCACCAGAAACCGACGGTCTCCCCAGGTGACAGTTTTGGTACGAGGTACAACCAGTTGATAAAGATTGGCTGATCGTAAAGCTCTGGTGGGTTTGTAGTGTTGTAATTGATCTTTGAGGAAGTGTGGTCCTTGATCGTTGACTGCTTTGAACACAATGCAGAGGGATTTAAAGTGAATTCTTTTTTGTACAGTGAGCCAATGAAAATCCTTTATATTTTTGGAGATGGATGCAAACTTTGTCTTGCCAGAGATCAGGCGTGCCGCCGCGTTTTGAATTGTCTGGAGTTCTGTGATTACTCTGGTTTGAGCATTAAGAAATAGCCCATTGCAATAGTCCAAGGATGAGAGGACAAGGGCAGTGACTAGTGTCTTAATGGCAGAGTCAGGGAGAAAAGGACGTATTTTCCTGAACATTTTTAATTTCAGGTGTGCCGTAGACACTGTTTTATTGGCGTGGTCCAGGAAGATAAGACCGTCGTCGAAGATGACTCCGAGGTTCCTGACCTTGGAGGTAGGTGAGGGAGGGGTACCGAAGGTTTCTGGCCACCAACTAGTTGGCCAGGCTGGTAAGAGGGGTCCAAAGATGAGTACCTCGGTTTTTTCCGAATTTAGCTTTAGGCAGTTGGTGGCCATCCATTCTCCTATATCCAGGAGCCCTTTCTTAAATTTTTCTGCTACTTGCTCTCCGTTCCCTTTGATTGCCAACACTAGTTGGGTGTCGTCGGCGTAGGAGGTTAGGCTCATCCCATGTGCCTTGATGGTCTTAGCAAGGTCCGACACATAAATGTTAAAAAGTGTCGGACTCAGGGATGAGCCTTGGGGAACTCCACATGGAGCAGAGAGTTGGGCCGATTGAAAGGGACCTAGAATGACAGCCTGCGTTCTTTTGGCGAGGAAGGACGCAATTAGGTCTTTGGCAGTGTGGCCGATGCCACATTCCTGGACACGGTCGACCAAGGTGTTGTGGTCGACCATGTCGAAGGCCGCCGATAAATCTAGCAGAACCAGTATGGCGGTACCACCCTGGTCCCTGATTACCCTGATATCATCGGCGGCTTTGATCAGTGCTGTTTCTGTGCCATGGTGATTCCTGAACCCAAACTGCGTACTGTCAAGGAGCTGGTGTTTTTCTATAAATTCGGAAATCTGGATGTTCATGATTTTTTCAATCACCTTCGCAATGAAAGGGAGGCTAGCGATGGGGCGATAATTTTTTAGCTCAGTTTTGTCTAGGGAGGGTTTTTTTAACAGGGGTTTTAGTAAGGTGTTTTTGAGGGGGTCCGGGTAGTTGCCTGACAAGAGAATCGAATTGCAGACCTGCGTGAGTGCCGGTATGATAGAATCCATGACCGGTCGGAGTACGGAGAGAGGGCAGGGGTCCAAAGGTGATCCTGATTTAATAGTGGATAGTGTATTTTTTATTTGGTCAGGGGTGACTGGTTGAAAACTGAGGAACGTATTAGCAGAGGAAAAGGTAGTAGATGTGGTTACAGTTTGAGGTGATTTGGTGGAAAAAGCCTGGTAGGTATCATCTACTTTGGTGAAAAAAAAGGAAGCAAGAGAGTCACACATAAGTTGCGACGGAGGAGGGGTAAGGTCGGGGGAATTCCCTGATAGTACTTTAGTGATTTGAAAAAGTTGTTTGCTAGAATTCTTAGCTTTCTCAATTTGATCACTATAGTATTCTTTTTTTGCTTTTGCTATCATGGCTTTGTAGAAAGCCAGGGCTTCCTTATAGACTAGTTTACTGGCTGTGTCGTAGTCTTTTCTCCAGATTCTTTCCTTGCTACGATTAATCTGTTTTTGTGCCCTTAGTTGTTCATTGTACCAAGGGGCAGTAGGTTTGGATCTGTTTTTGGAGTGTTCTTTGGAAGGGGCTGATTGATTTGTAGCCTGGCCCAACCAGTCATAGAATTGCTGGAGGGCTGAGTTGAAATCTGAGGCGAACGTGGGACGGGTTTGTTCCAGTATGAGTTGCAGCTCATCATGATTTATATTTTTCCAGTCTTTAAAGGAGTGTTTGGGCATGGGACCTGGATTGGTACTGCAATGATTATTAATGGGTATGTTTGCAAAAATTGCGGAATGGTCAGTCCACGGCATAGGCAGGATGTTAGTAATTTGCAGGCCTTCTAAGTTGGAAAAGATGGGGTCCAGGATGTGGCCCGCTTGATGTGTGGCGGACGTAACAAATTGTCTTAGCCCTAGGGTTTCTAAATCAGAGATGAGGGCAGCGGAATCAGTAAGGTGACCTTGATCTAAGTGAAAGTTTAGGTCGCCTAGAACCGTAAAGGTGCTTTCCGTGGCTACAGATTCCATCATGGTGTTAATGCTGGATAGGAAGGTCGTCTTGGATCCTGGAGGGCGATATATTAGTATTCCCTTAAAATTGAACAAAGGGGAAACGTTGATGGCAAATTGCATGGCCTCACAGGAGGTTGATGGAATGGGAGTAGTTCTGACGGGATACAGATCTCTGGCAATTATGGCCAGCCCACCCCCTCTTTGTTTGGGCCTATCCTGACAGTAAGCTTTATATCCCTCTGGAACTGCTATGACTAGGTCTGGCTGTGAAGTGTCATCAGTCCAAGTTTCGGTAATAAACAGTACATCTAATTTAAAATCAGTTATAAGATCATAGATTTCCTGCCTATGCTTACCGAGTGAGCGCGCATTTATGAGGGCTATAGAGATTGCAGCTCCCACCTCCTGTTTTGTTATAGTACCTTTACTGTTAGAGGATATGAGTGGGATGGTATCATGACAGGGACAGGAGGTGGCGGATTCCTTATGGATCTCCGAAGGATTGATGTCTAAGCAATTGGCCATGATAGGTGGCCGAAGCGCGAGTAGGCTTTGGGCGGAGTACTGCTTGATGGCTCCAGACAAATTTTGGGCAGGGGTTGTGGCCCTTGGCCCGGTCCTGGCGCGGACGGGCGCAGACGGGCTTGCCTCTGGCGCGCCTCCGGCGCGCTGCCGGCGCGCCCGCTGCGCCCGCCCGCTGCGCGGACGGGAAGGTGTGCTGCCTTTATGCATGGGGGAAGAGGGAGGGCGTGAGGTTTCGAAGCACTGCACCGCCACCCTTCCCTCACTCAAGATGTCTGCTGAGGTGGGTGGGGTGATGTGTCAGCGCGTGGGAGCAAGCGCTGTGAAGCTGTGAAGCCTGTCTGCAGCCTCGGGGCGACGCTGATCTCGCACCGAGGTGAGAGCTAGGCAAGTTAAAAACGGACTGGTTAAAATATCTACAAATTAGTAAAAGCGCTAATATTATTCAGTAGCGCGTGTAGTCAGAGCAAAGAGTAAAGCAAGGCGCCCCCGGCTTTCCGCCTCAGGGGAGAATGAGAACAAAATGATTTACCTGCGAGGGAGAGCTCCTGACCCTTAAGTAATCTGGGAGGGCGGGAGGTTTCGAAGCACTGCACCGCCACCCTTCCCTCACTCAAGATGTCTGCTGAGGTGGGTGGGGTGATGTGTCAGCGCGTGGGAGCAAGCGCTGTGAAGCTGTGAAGCCTGTCTGCAGCCTCGGGGCGACGCTGATCTCGCACCGAGGTGAGAGCTAGGCAAGTTAAAAACGGACTGGTTAAAATATCTACAAATTAGTAAAAGCGCTAATATTATTCAGTAGCGCGTGTAGTCAGAGCAAAGAGTAAAGCAAGGCGCCCCCGGCTTTCCGCCTCAGGGGAGAATGAGAACAAAATGATTTTTGGCACAGACGCGTACCCACTGTAGGGGGTGCACTTGTCCGCGACATACCCATTTAGTCAATGGGAACCCAAGTACGCGTTGTACGATCGGCTCCCATTGACTTCTATTGGAATCCGACCGAGCCGAGTCCGACAGCAAACGGCCGCATCGTACTTGCTCGATCGGACTGCAGGAGCCTGGATCGGTCAAAAAACACCCCCGATCCGGCTCGGTTAGAGTGCTTTCCGACCCAGATCAGAATCAGCCCCTTAGAGCCTGATTCTTATGCGGTTAGGAAAGCATTCCCACCTAGGGCCTGATTCTGATGAGGTTAGGAAGGCCTCCTAATAGCATTTGCTCCTTCCAAATCGGATCGGGAATGTGTCTTCCCGACCCAGGGCCCAATTATGATGTGGTTAGGAACATATGCTCCCATTGAAGTCAATGGAAATCCAACCAAATTGTATCTGGAAGCATCCGGATGCATCGTACTCCGTAGGTCGGACTCTCCTGATCCGAGTGGGTCAGAGACCATTTCCAAACCGATTCGGTCGGGAAACTTTCCAACCCGCATCAGAATCAGGCCCTAAGTGGTAAATGTAGGAAGGACGAGGCTGGAAAAAGGGGCATGCTTACTACTACAAGGGGGGCTTTAGGCAGGAGTAACTTGGGGGTTAGGGAGAGGCATGAACCAACCCACAAAAGAGTAAGTCCATTGCTAATCATAAACTGGACTTTGAAAGTTATTACAGATAAAAATGGAACCCAAAACAGTGGTAATTTACTCCAGGTCAGAACTGGAGTACGTTGAGCACCACATAAAGCCAACCACTGGTACTGCAACACCCTCCCATAGAATATAATGGAGGTAGAGACTTAAAATAAAATCCCAGTAGAAATTATGTTAAGTTAAATTATTTCAAACAGTTAAATATATAAATACATATATTTAAATGTAAACAAAATCCAAAAATACCTCTTATTTTATTATAAAATATTTTAACAACCTTTTATGAATTTATAAATTACCATGAACTTTTATTAAATATATTAGATTTGTTTCAATTAATTCTTTACATCCTTTTAATAGGAATTAATGGATAATATATATATATATTTTTTACCTTAGGTGGGAATTTATTTTTTAAACTTCAGAAAATTCATGTATATAAATTAATAAAGTTAAATCACCTAGAGATTTATTTTGATCTAATAGGCTAGGGAACTCAGGACTGGATTACAAATGTAGGTGTTATTCAACACACAAGATAAAAGATACCATGGGGTACGTTATTTATCAGATGCAATAAATAACACCTAGTACAAGTTTCTGGGGAATAACATGTGGGTTGGTGTTTAACGCAGCAAAATCTGCATGAAACTGTAAATACTTTATGCTTTTCCACGGTTAAATTTCAGCAGTTTTGACCTGCCAAAATGTATCGAAGGTTGAGTTATTTAAAGCATTAGAAATTTATCGGATGCATTAAATGTCTTCAAATTCCTAATTTCGACCCATGGGTAAACGGGTTTACGCATGGGTCGAACCGAACCAATCCACTCATAATCAGTCCCTCAGAGTTACATTCATCAATGGACAGACAGTGATCATTTAACACAGCTGTCAATACTGATTCCATGGAATGTGGTTGATGGAGCAAGGACTCGTAGAAAAGAGACTTGCTCAGAAGCCATCCGCTCCTTTAACTTACTAACAAGTTACTATAATTGTTTTGTGTAAAACTAATGTGCACCACACGAATTCCCGGGTTAGTGAAGCTTGCTAATGTGTTTACCAATGATAATAACATGAACAAAGGACTAATCCCGCTCTAAACGGGTAAATCTGTACTGCACATGCGTCATGTCATCTACATCTACGCAGTATGACAAGCTAACGCTTGGTGGGTAATTCTTACGCATGAGCAGAAGACACTAAAATGGAGTCTTGAAGACTCGCGTGCATGGCATCTGCTTGCTTGAAATGAAAACACGCTATTCTACTAATGCTAATGCGGAAAAGTATTATTAAGTAAAGGGGAATAGAGTAGAGATGGGTGGTATACAGTGAAACCATTTATTTTTTAAAGTAATATCTGTCATTCTGACTTTATCACTAGTGTGTATTTGGGACTCTCATGTATAACTGAAGTAAGCTGAGTCACATGATGACTGCGCATGACTATTGGAAGTTAAACCGGAATGATGACTCGTATGTTGAATGAAAGCCAAGGTCGCAAAGTGTCCTAGCCTGAGAACAGACGGTGAAAAGTTAAATGACGCGGAATTGCATTCAGACTCTATACAATTTTGTTGCAAATAAAACATGAATACGGGTGGGAAATAAAATTATGAATAAAAATTATGGGGAAGGGTTTGTGAACAATGGTTTAACTGAATTTAATAACATGTAAGCATGGTGTGATGATTTTCTCCCTTGCCTGACCAATCAGATTTAGTATTTTTACGATATTGAAACATTAATGGGTGGAACATGTAGAACAAAATGTATAATTGAAATAGCTTTAGTTAGTTACTGAGATCGGGAGACACAGATGCTGTGGGCGGGAGATGCTGTTGCTGGGAGAGATGCTGTGAGATGCTGATGAAGAATCGAATGCAGAACCTTCTATCCTACTTTAATTGGGTTAGACAGAAGATCGTAGAAGAATCCCGAGGAGGAAGAGAGTGTCAGAGAGGGGTGCGACGCAACTGTCGGTATTCTAGATAGGTCAACTATCCTGTCCTGATTCCTGTCCTGAAGCCTTTGTTGCCTGACCCATCCCAGGGGACCCTTACGAGCCCTTTGGCCAGGGGGTTGGTCTTCACACCAATCTTGGTAACTATAAAATTTGTGTTATTGTAGATGTTCTTTTCTCTCTATCCTCTCTTTTCCTTAGACATCGTTTATTGAGTAAGTCTATGGTATATTTGTTTGATGATTTAATTGAATTTTCTCTCCTATGAATGATGGTGACTGCACTGTGTATTTGAGATGGTTCACATGCATTTACTTTAGATAAAGATTTAAACTCTTCCAGAGCCTGTGGTTATTTACATTGAAATAAAATTATAATTATGTTATGTCATTTTCACCATCAACTAGTTCAACTAATGGTCCATTGACCAGAGGAAATAACTTTTTGATCAGTGAAAGGTTAGTCAGGAGTTTAAAATAACGAATCTTGAACACTGAAGAAATGTATAAACTTGACCCTAGCGGTGTTGTGCACTGTGAGTTTATGGGGCCAGGTGAGTATATGGTAATGGATTATCTGTTGTTGTTGAACCAATGGATCATGGTGGTCTAAAACCTGATTGCTTTGAGTCAAGCTGATTTTGTTCTTCCAAATCGCTAAGTAGTTAAAGTTGACTGAGCTTTCCATAACGCTGGGGACAAATACCAACCCTGAAGTAGATCTATAGTTAGCAGGAGCTATAGGGCCTCCAATCTTCTTTTTAAGAAGGAGAAACAACAGAGGCTTCTTTCCAAGCACAAGGTACTTGACTTGTCCAAAAAGACATAGGGCCATATGTATCAAAGGGTTTTACCCATTCTGTGTCTATGGGAAAAAGTGTTCATACATATGGCCCAAGTTATCAGTTTGATGAGTTTAGCTCCTTTGATCTCACTAAACAAATGAATGATTTTTCATCCTGCAAGGATCCACAAGGGATCTCGAGATTATTTCCCTGATTGGCTTAATTAAATACTTCAGAGTAACTAACTTAAAGTGTGTGAAAGCACTAGTAGGAGAGGTTGAGGCCAGGTGATTGACATTAAGTGACATCTCAGGCAGGAAGTTAACAGTGGATCTAATTGTTTCAATTTGTTTTTGGAAAGAAATTGAAAGTGGGTCAGAAACTAAATGAGAAGGTGGAGTTTCTCTGCTTTAACAGCAAAGAGATGCTAGTTCTCTGATTAACCCAAGGACCACTCTGCTGGGCATGGCTCATTAGTTATTCTAGGCGCAAAATTGTTTTTTTGTTGTCACTCTGCCTTTTTGCATATTTTTGTAAGAACTTTAAATGTATTATTTAATCAAGGGTCATTATGTTTTTAACCAACCAAGATCAGCAGGAATCCAGCTATTAAAACTATGGACAGTGGTAAAAAATTACACCCTCAAGGAGACATTCCTTATCCTTCAATGCCTCTGAAGGAAGGGATTAGTGATTTTAGCCCAATATCTTCCTAAATGCTTTTCTTCGAGCACTCCTTATTAATATAATTGTACTGTATAAGAAAAGGGACATAATAATAGTATGACCATGGAATGAAACCTTCTTGGTCACGTCAATATTTTCAAAGATAGCAAGAAACACATCCTGGGTATGCTCTACTTTATGGGTAAGGCATTTAACTAGCTGGTGAAGGTCAAGTGTCAAGAAACCTTCCAGTAATTCTCTAGTTTCTGTAGAGTTGTTATCCTCACTCAACATATTAAAGTCTCCCATAAGAAGAAAATTGGCAGGTTGAAGGATATAAGTTGCAAATACTTCAATTAAGGATAAAACTAATGAGAGTCATGACCAAGAACCAAGAGGTTGATATAAACCCCCACATCAGGGAGACAGTGGGAGATATTACAATCTTTATGTATCTTTAAAAACTGGTGCAACTATGCCCCCAATTTTCGAAGCTTTATGCATGTGAACTATATTAGAGTTACTAGCAATGCCAATTGGTAAATTTGTCCAGAGTTATCACAAAGACAAGTTTCAGTAAAGAAAAGTGCAAGTAAAGCTCTAATTCAAGGATACAATCTCACTGCAGTGCTGTTCTTTACCAGTGAACAAGTACTTTAAAAAAAATCACTTTAATATTGCTCTTACCCACATGGGTGAAACAGCTTTAGGGGAACCAACTGTTCTGCCAGAAGTAGAGGCGGATGGGTCTACCATAGTTCGAGCCACATTTCCCTCTCTAAGCGGGGAAACTGTTGGCATTAGTGCCATGAGTAAAGTATCATTATGAGCCCTGCGGGAGAAAGTCATTCTGGGCAGGTATTCCAGGCTCCTGTAGACTGACTGGATGGGGCCTGGTATTAGTTTGGGATGCCTTTTTCACCAGCACCCGGACAGAGTGTGCAGATATGTTGCAGGAGTTCCATTGTGGCATGCTGGTGAGTGTCTTCATCTCACACCTCATAAAATAGGCACCTTGCAGAAGTTGCAGTGCCCACCCAATAGAACTAGAGCGCAATCGTTGGCATGTACAAGCAATATGGCACTTGCTCAGCTGCCTCGGACTAGCCACCAATCCTCTTACAATTGTTGGAGTGACCAGTCTAAAAAGGAGGAGAATGTGCAATAAGCAGAGAGAGTAGACAATTGAAAAAGACTCCAATTAGTTTCCCAAAAGAAATTAACTGGATTAGAGAGAACACATCAAGAAGACCAACAGATTAAAACTGACAAAAGTTTAATAAACAAGAAATTGTATGTATGAAAGGAAATCTCATCACAGACAAAAAGTATATAACCTAGCATGCAAAGATAGCATCTGTCGTTTTTGATCAGAATACTACATCTCACTCAATTATTCTTTGTGGAGTTGCTCTGTTTCTCAAAAGCAGGACACCATCTTTTTGACCAAAGAAGCAGTTTTCTGGAGGCGTGATGAAACCCTGTTCATTGTGTTATGAACATTTATAAGCCTGCATGGGGTAATTGAGGCTGAAGGTCCTAATTAAGGGGCTCATTAGGATGGCGGACGGACGCCCCAGAGTAGGAGGGACCGTCCGCAGGGGCAGTGGCGGTCCCTCCATGCAGATTAGGATATGACCGCCACCCTGGCGGTCACATCCTGTATATTTAACATTGCGGCGGGTGCTGTTCGAAGCAGCACACGCCGCAATGTTAAATAAACCATGTTTTCCTTTGCGTGCACGAAGCTGCAGGCACCATGTGGTGCCTGCCGCTTCGTGCACGCAAAGGCAGAGGGGTACCATAGGTACCACCCATGTGCACCCCCCACCCCCCCTTCACCCCGGGGGGCTCACAACGGGCCCCCAAAGAAAAGTCTGTATGCCTTTCCACTGCGGAAATGCCGCCGTGGAAAGGCATAGGACCGCCGCCATCCTAATATGGCTGATGGTGTCTGATAGACACCGCCAGCCATATTAGAGCTTTTCCGCCGCGGTCGGAAGGCGACCACGGCGGAAAAGCGTCGGACGGAAAAAAGATCCCCCAGCCATCCTAATCTGGTGGGGGTCTTTTTTCTGTCCGCAGCGGTTAATCCGCATCCTCCGGGCCGGCGGTGGCTTCCGCCAGCCCGGAGGATGCGGATTAACCGCAATTCTAATGAGCCCCTAAGTGAGCTATATGTCAGGGGTACGTGTTCAAGGTGCAAATGCAAGAGGCTACTTTAATGTACTAAAACATGCAGACACCATGGTGTTTGCATGAATAAACACAATAAAGCTAGATCAGCTGACTTTGCCAATAAATGTTTATCTAAGCATCAACAGTTCATCTCTGTAACACAACTTTCTTCATCCTTTCAGCTTATCACATGTGGTGTGTCTCAGAGCTCTTCACTATCCCTCAGATTTTTCAAGATCTATGTCAAGATGCTGGCCTTCCTCATCTCCCCATGACTGTGGTTCCACATACCGGCTGCCAAGAACCAGATCTTTCTCAAGCTCATGGCAGGGGAGAGAGGCCTGTATATGTTGAGGCTAAGAATTTCCACCTTAGTATGATGGAGGCCCAGGAATTGATGGAGGACCACTGGCTCAAAATGAACTTCGACAAGACTGGGGGCAGACATATTGGGTTCCATTCTCTGTCCTTTAGCTATGGGCACATATGCCACTCCCATGCAAAGCTGTTCATATTCTGGGATTTAGCTTGGTTGGGAAGTCTTTTGCTAGTGGCATAGCTTAAAGATAGGGCAAAGTCTTGTTTATGCCACTTCTGTGTTCTTATAAAGATACTTCCCTTGTTCCTCAGCTGTTGCTGTCATTTTCTCTCAGCTTGATCATGGCAGATGTGTGTACCTTGGAAATATGAATAGCCTTGAGGCAAAAGTTCATCTGGTGAAAAAAGGAACAGATGACTGTCTGCTGTATGGTGACTGTCAGTTTGATCATGGTACACCTTCACTGACCTGCCTGAAATGATTCCCTGTTTAGAAGGTGATAGAATTTAAGGCACTAAACACTGTTCACTGGGAGATCTAGTGAGTCGCCACTCTTCCCAAAGAGGGGCCACCCGGTGAAGAGAAGAAACGTTCACCCAAACCTGCATCTCAAACTATAAGGTATTTCAGACTGTTCTTTTATCTGAAGATGCAAGCTTGGGTTCAGACATATGGTGACATCATTTACCATATTGTCCTTTTAAACACAAGACTATTTCTGTTTGCAATCTTCAGTCAGGGACTGCCAGCATGCTGTAAGTTCATCAGTGTAGGACCTGTATGGATGGCTGCTCATATTTGCTCATTGCTTCTACTTTTTTTGAACGCTCTATGTCGCCTGTTCGTCTTTACGTAAAAACGTGTTACTCAACATGCATTGACCTAATATTTCTATTACACTGGCATCCATTTTCAGTGCTTTATAATTATTTGTCATCCACTTCGCACACTAGAGTCAGTAATCAGAAAGAGAGGATGGCCTTTTATGTAGAACAAAGCACATATCTAACCGTGGAAATGGTAAAAGATGTAAGCATGATGCCACAAACTCAACTTATCCCTGGCTGAGCTACGGAAATAAAGACCCAGAAGGGTAAGTAGCATGCTCACAAAACATAGAATCTACTACACACATGTTATGGAACAGATAAGAGTCCCCAAAGGAGAACTTTTCTTTGAGATGGGTAATTTGGAGGTACACTTTCCTGATTTTAGCTTATCGCTAGACAGAAGGAGTACGCTCACAAACATTAGGTAAGTTTGATGATGACTCTGGTGAGGAAACCTTTCACCGGGTGCCTGTAGGCGCATGTATGACTTGGGTATTGAATTGCTTTTACAAATGACAGCATATTTATAGTATTGCTCCATTTTCAATCTCGAGGACAGTACCTTTTAGACAGCAGGTCATATTCATGCAGAATCATCATGAGATTTTCCACGATAGAGAGCTCACTTATCTTCTCCCTACATTGGGGACTAAGAGTTTAATATAGTTAGAAACAACTGAAAATTAGAACATGATCAATAAAGTACAAACTTATAATTGACATTTTTTTAATCACACAGTCAATTGTTATTAATGCGTTCTCAGTTTATATCCTTTTCACTTGTTTTGGTTTCCAAACTTTTGTAAACTTAACCACCTACTAAATATAATTAACCTATATATGTGTCTATCTATATAATAGTCACTGAAAAAGCCACAGTTAAAAACGGAGTTATGGCTCTGGCTCAGATGCGTAAAACTACTTAGATGTGCTTGCAATGCATAAAGCGCACGCCACAAATCACACCAACTGCCATGTTTGGTCCTTGGTAGTAAATCCTTTTTATCCTGTGCCAGTTTGAAATGCGAGTTTTGTGTTTTCTACATGGTGGGCTATGCAAGTTTTGGCATGCAGTGTGTGCATTGTATAACAGAACTGACATTTTTACAAATCTTTTTCGGATTCGCGGATCCTGGTTTGAAACTGCAAACCCAGGGCAAGCTTCAAGCCGGGTGCCGTAAACCCATGGCCAGCTTCAAGCCGGGTACCCTAAACCCAGGGCAAGCTTCAAGCCGGGTACCGTAAACCCATGGCCAGCTTCAAGCCGGGTACCCTAAACCCAGGGCAAACTTCAAGCCGGGTGCCGTAAACCCATGGCCAGCTTCAAGCCGGGTATCCTAAACCCAGGGCAAGCTTCAAGCCGGGTACCGTAAAACCATGGCCAGCTTCAAGTCGGGTACCCTAAACCCAGGGCAAGCTTCAAGCCGGGTACCGTAAACCCATGGCCAGCTTCAAGCCGGGTACCCTAAACCCAGGGCAAGCTTCAAGCCGGGTACCGTAAACCCAGGGCAAGCTTCAAGCCGGGTACCGTAAACCCATGGCCAGCTTCTCTGCTTCAAGCCTCCCCTTCTGTGTCTGCAGCTCTGAAACCAGGAGCATGAATCTCCTGAATGCTGAGGCAAGGTTTGGTGATGCTTGCTCTGGGTTCTCAGTAGTTGGGCATGAAGTCCCAGGAACCATTTTAAGTTTTGGGGTCTCACGAAACCCAAAAAAAGGTCTATGAACCCAACAACTCAGTTAATATATTGTGTCTTTTATTCAAATTATGGGCTGCACTCCTTTTGGGCCCCCACTGTTACCTGGTGATCAGGGAGTGCTAATCCTTTCTCATTATATGGTCTTTGTATTTTTTTTCAGGACACAGCGACTGCGCCCTATGTCTTCAAATGGTGGGCACAAAAGTAACTTTTTTCATGCAGCTAGCCAATCAGAGCACTCGGATCCGCAGTTCAAACTCTAGAACAGTGGATTCATGAGGGAGAAATGGAAAAAAGGCTCCCTCATTCAATCTGATTCCTTTGTTATTTTTACTTTTGTGTTTGCAGATATCTGCGAAGCATATGCTTGAATTCCATGTTTAAAATGCCCATGGTATTAAAAAGTGTTAACCATTTAACGCCTTAACCGCGGCGGTATTTCCGCCGCAGTGCGGGCGTTCTTTTTCGGTGGGCGGGGCTGCGTCGGCTGTTGGTATTGCGCAGCACTGGGCCGACGGGAGCACGCAACAGGTTAAAGTCCACTTGGAAATATTTGTAAATACCTATATCAGACGGACGGACGGGCAGACAGACAGACAGCAACTCTGCTGTTTAAGACCCGAAAGAGCCTGTAAATATCTAATCTAAATACTCAATTAATACTAACATCAGAGCAACTACTGCTGTCTGGTTTAACGTAAGTTGTAAGGAAACTGACATGGTAACAATATCCTCAACTAAAAACTATTGTTCTTTCATGGCGAAACTGAAAATATTATCACCTTCATTTCTGTTTCACCAAGTAATGCTCCATTCAACAAGACGCTGAAAACACCCAAAGTTCCCCTAATGCTTTGCAGATCATGTAGATTATACATTCTGGGCCCTATTCATGTGTAAACTTACCACGGTAGGCACCTGGTATTAACTTTACACTTTTCTGTCATTCAACATGTACTGCTAGTTGCTCACTTACATGTCTCCATGCCCTCAAAAATTGAGGGTGCCTGCTAGAAAAGGAGTTACATGTAAGAGTTTATTATTAGTACATTTTCACCAGGTCTCGGTCACCAGGGTGGAGCTCTTTCTACGGTAAAGTGTAGGGAGAGAAAATAAAATGATCAATTCCTACATAAAAATGTAAGTTAATTTTAAATTATTATTCTTGAACTAAAAAATTTATGTTACAGCATATTAACTCATCAAATAAAATGTTTAATAAACAAAATATATTAATTAATGTACACCCATTTAAATGATTTTAAAAGATTCCACCCTCACTATCATTCCTATTTTTAACAAGTTACTAAAATGTACTAAAATATTTGTTTAATTAATTTCAATTCATTAAATGTTTATATTTATTTATTTAAAACACTTGTATAGCGCGGCTGTCACCTAGCAGGTATCCTGGTGCTGGAAATAACTCCTAAGGTGGAAGGAAGAGGGGAACAACAGAGACAGGTAACCAGAGTTTAACATTTAGGGAAAAGCCAGGTTTTGATCCGCTTTCTGAATGGGAGGAGTTCCGTTGTTTGGCGAATGTCAAGGGGCAGGCTGTTCCAAAGTTTTGCAGCTGCAACTCTAAAGGATCTTCCCCGGTCCTGACCTTGTTGAATCTTGGTACTGTGACAAGGCAGGCTGTAGAGGAGCGGAGAGCTCTGGTTGGGATGTACCAGGTGAACATGGCTTGCAGGGAGCTGGGCCCGACTCCGTGCAGTGCTTTAAAAACAAGACATAGTGATTTAAAAGCCACTCGCTGCTTCATAGGGAGCCAGTGCAGCTCGGCCAAAGCCGCTGTGGCCGAAGATCTCCTGGTCCAGCCAAGGGCCAGTTTGGCAGCGGCCGTTTGAACTCTTTGGAGTCGGTCTAGCAGTACAGCTGGGGCCTCGAGTAGCATTGCATTGCAATAGTCAAGGCGACTAAGAATAGTACTACAAAATGGGAGTCTAGAGGGAAAGACAAATAAAACTAGGACGCCCTCCACTCTGTAAGCTAATCAACAACACCAGTCCTAGTTCTTGTGGCAATATTTAATTATTGGTCTGTAAACATTAGCGGTGGACATTTGTCACCCGAGGGAATCCTTTCAATATAAGGATAGTCCAAATGTTTCAGTCTATTGCCTCTTTAAAAAAACAACCTCTCTGATCTATACATATAGGACAGCACAAACAAAAAATGTGAGAAAAGCGAGATGGCACCTCACGGGCGAACCACCAATGGGACCCCTGGCTGGTACTCACCAGGTTGGCCCTGTTCTCATCATTGGTGCCATCAAGCTATAACGTAAACGTGTCTCAGACCCCCAAAGAATAAAAAGACAGTGGATGGTGCAGTGAACACAACTTATATGTAACACAACTAACAACATTGAACATTTAACATATAAGACACTGCGCAACTAGGACCATCAACTTTACTTTCGTTCCTTTCTTTGTTGCAAACAGTAAACACATAAACAGTAAAAAAGGAGGGTGTGAATACTACCTATCGATTCACACCCTACTTACAGCCGACATGTTTCATTGCCTTGGTTTCTATCAGGCAATTTCTTCAGGGCAACTCACTTTTAATGCCACTGCAAGAGACACTGATTCTCGAATGCTGTAATACAAACAAACATATATGCGGTCACCTGGTGTTCTCCCCCATTTTCTGCACATCAAACTCTATGTAATGTCAAACAACCACGCTGTATGGGTAAGTGTCATTATTACCCTTCAAGCAGTTTTGCCTCTCATACCAGACAGGAGGACTTTAAAATCCGGAATCCAGCCCCCATAGGTGAGCGTGGTCCTATCTCCCCTTAGAGAAATTACTAAAAGAAAAGACCAGAAAGAAACTAGGTTATCTCGGTCACGGAGCCTCCTCCTACCTTGTACAAGTATGCTGGCCTGAAACAAAGTGGATAAAATGTTACCGGTGGAAGAGTAAAGGTCGGCGTCCTCTCAGCACTCGAACGCCGACCGAGTGCAGCCCTTTTCTTTTACCGGCATCGCTGCCGATTTTCAGGTGCTGTGATAGGTCCGCGGGGTCAGGTGACTCCCGCGGTACCCGGCTGCCAATTGGACCGCGGGGTCAGGTGACTCCCGCGTGCTCAGATGCCGGTTCTGAAGTGAGGGAACTGCCGCGGCCATTTGTAAACGGACCCCCAGCCCATGTAAAAATACAAATAATGTGGCGATGTCTGTATAATCCTGAAATGTAACAGACTTATAAAGCATACAATGCAAGAGCGGATTTTCGAACATAAAGTCCGGCAATCACGCCTATTTTCGGCTCTTACGGCGATGGTAGTCGCCTGGGCGTATTAATCATTGTCGATGTCTATGTACAAAGCGTCACCATATCTATTGATGGCATAGGCTGGTTTATTAACAGGATGTTCCTAAAAGTGTTAATAAAATGACGACCAATTTAGAACAGAGTGTGGTCATGATCAAATGCGGCGGCAGCCATGTTTGTAAAGTGTGAGGCTGATGTAGCACTATATTACTCAAAATTAGAGTCCTCGACCTTAATCATCTGGGTTAAAGTGCAGGGTCCATGGGACACAGGACTAGCTTCTGTTGACATATTCCAGAGGTAAAGGTACCTAGGCTCGATCTAAGGAGAGTGGATGTTGTTAATATCTCAATCCAAAATGTATTTAATCATAGTATGTCGGTATCACAATTTTATATGTACCCTCAATAAATATAGATTGGGAAAGGCAATCAGAAGAGGTATTTCAGATGGAGAGGTACCAAGTGTAAAGGGGACAGTAGACTACTGCGCTCAGAAACAGCCACTAAGATCATTTAACGTAACTTGTTCCACTCAAGGAGTTCGTTCAGCCCTTTCTGTTCACTTTGCTCTTGATATATCCAGCGCGCCTCCTTAGTGATCAAGCGTCTTTCCACAGACTGAACATCGCCCATCACTCTCTCCAACACTACCCACGTAAAAGTGTGTTTATTGCGGTGGCAATGTTGCACTAATTTGGTAGTCAGTTTTCCAATCCTTATTGTGCTGACGTGCTCTTGAATGCGGAGTTTGATCTTCCGTGTGGTGAGTCCAATGTACTCCAACCCACATTCACATTTTAGTCTATACACCACGTTGGTAGTGTTGCAGTTACTGAAATGATTCAGTGACCAAGTTTTTCCAGATCGAAGAGTCACGGATGTGGTTTTTTTTGTCAAGGGACACACTGAACAACTCCCACATGGGAAGTGTCCTTTAGGGATGGTAGTATTCTCTGCTTCTGGTCGTCCGATACTTCTGGTATGAACCAGTTTATCTTTCAGGTTACTTGCTCTTCGGAAGGCAAAACGAGGAGGGGGCATCTTGAAATCCGCTGTTGATAGTAGGGCCCAATGCTTCCTAATAGGTTGGCGGATCTTTGTGGCCATGGGATCATAAGTCATGACTACAGGTAGACAGTCTGACTTCTCCTTGGTTCGTGTCTCTAACAAAACCGCTCTGGGTGTATTAAGGGCTCTCTTTTGAGCTTGTTTGACAACTCTCCGAGGGTAATCACGGGCTTCCAATTTCAAACTCAGAACTTCTGCTTGTTCCTTGTATAGTTCAGTGGATGAACAGTTTCGCCTGTACCTCAGAAATTGTCCCACAGGGAGATTGTCTCTTAATGCTCTTGGATGGTATGACCGGTATGATAGCAGTGAATTTCTATCGGTGGGCTTTTGATGCACACTCGTTTGAAAACCCCCTCCAAATGACTCGATGTCTAGATCAAGATAAACTGCGCTTGTGCAATGATATTTCCAAGTGAAGCGGAGGCTCATATCTTGAGTGTTTAGCCAATTTAAAAATTGGACCAGGGCTGCTTCTTCTCCTGTCCATAGGAGGAGCACATCATCGATATATCGCCTCCAGAGGCGCATGTGGCCTCTGAAGGGATTGTTGTCAGATTCGATGATGTGCTCCTCAAATTGGCCTACATAGATACAGGCAAGACTAGGGGCCATCGTCGCCCCCATTGATGTGCCCGTCACCTGTAAGAACAGGTCATCTTTATAGCAAAAAAAGTTTCTTGTGAGGGCAATTTCCACACACTGTAACACGAAACTTTGGGGGGCATCGTAAAACCACTCTTGTGTGGCCAATGCTCTTGATGCAGCCACCAATGCTGCATCCTGAGGAATACAGGAGTACAAGGACTCGATGTCAATAGTCACAATGTATTCCTTAGCGGGGTCAACTGTCATTTGCTCAAGGACATTTAAAATGTCCATAGTATCCTTGATGTACGATTTCTGGGTTATTACCGATTCGCGAAGAAAATAGTCAGCGAACTGAGATAAAGGCTCCAAAATCGATTGAATTCCAGATACAATCGGCCGGCCCGGCGGAGGCCGGGCCGGCTTATGTATCTTCGGAAGGATGTAGAAGGCGGGGGTCCTAGGATTGGTGTTAATAAGGAACTCCGCCTCCTTCGCACTTATCCACTTCTTCTCCTTTGCGCTCCCCACAAGATCAGTTATTATCTTCATCAGTTCCGGAGTGGGGTCTTTCTTGAGGGGTTGGTAATTAGCTCTCACATTGAGTAGACGTTGTACCTCAGCCTCGTAATCGCTGGTGTTTAATATAACGACGGCTCCACCTTTATCAGCGCTTTTTATAGTTATGTTGTCATTCTTCTGAAGGGAATTCACTGCCTCCCAATCACTTCTCGTCATATTTCTGAATCCACTTGATTTGTTGTTACTTTCTATTTTCCCAATTTCCTCTAGAACTTTGGCCTCAAATACTGCCACTTCAGGGCCAATTGCCCCCATCGGGGGACAGAAAGTAGAGGTTTTTTTTAAATTGGTATTGAAGCCTTTATTCTCCTCAGATGGTTGTTTCGCGAAGAATTTCTTTAGTTTAATTTTTCGCATTGTCTCATGGAACTCGGTGCGACACTTGAAAGCATCATGAGTAGGGGTGGGAACAAATCCCAGCCCTTTATTGAGTACTCGCTCTTCCTCTGTTGTTAAATGGTGGTCGGATAAGTTGACCACAATACTCTTAATACTGGCTTCTTTCCCCTGCTCCGTGTCTGTCGTGGGGAGAATGTTTGCCATTGTTGCGGGAGCCGATTGCCGCGTCCTTTTCCTCTCCCTTGTTGTCCCGGACCCTTGTTGGATGCTTGTCCCTGTTCTAAAAAATTGCGCAATAAAGCACTCAGGTCGGTGTTGGAAGTTTCAGATTGGTTAAATCTTACTCTGCTGGTACTAGGTCCTGGCTCAGGCTCGTCTTCGCTGGACGTGTTATCAAATGTCCAGTTTGCAGGTGTTCGCCTTTGTTGCTGAAATCTGGCCCCTCTACCTCTTCGCCCTCCTCCAAATTGCTGTGGCTGTTGTTGTTCTTGTGCAGGTTGGTAGTGTGAGTCGTTGATGTAGGGGAAGGCCCACTCGTGTGTATAGCGTTGTAAGTTACGCTGTAGTCCCCTTATTTTCTGAGTTATCATATATTGTTTATACTCATCCAGGTCTTCCTTGATTTTCTGTAGATGTTCTTTTGCGTCAGTAAGGCTACTGTCCCTATTAATGGCCTCCTCTAGCTCTACGATTTCTTTAAGTACCTCTTCACTTAATCTCTGAGCTGTGCTGATTATCAAAATTAACCAATCTCTGGTACATTTATTAGCGATGAAGCTCCAATCACGTCGGAACTGTTTATCGTCAAGGAAGATCCGCGGTTCGATCCTCACTATTAGACTTGCAGGTGAGGCTCCAGACTGATAGTATTCAGACATTAGGGCCCCATGCAGGGCAATTCTTATATGTTTCTTTTTTAAGTTACTCAGTTTCTCCCATTCTTCCCTGACTTTATTATTACCAGAAAGGGGATTATCTTCGAACAGAGACGGGCCGGCTAAGATAGCAGCAATCTGTTCGTCCGTAAAAGCCAGACAATTTTTATCCATTCTCAGACTACAGACTTACTGGTGGTTTGACTGTGCAATAGGTGGTGGGAAAACCAGGAATTACTAACCTCACATATGACATATAAATAAAAATCAGAGTTTAGACGTGCGGTTGTATAAGAGTACTCTCACGGCTGAGCCGCCGTACACAAGGCACTACAAAATGGGAGTCTAGAGGGAAAGACAAATAAAACTAGGACGCCCTCCACTCGGTAAGCTAATCAACAACACCAGTCCTAGTTCTTGTGGCAATATTTAAATATTGGTCTGTAAACATTAGCGGTGGACATTCGTCACCCGAGGGAATCCTTTCAATATAAGGATAGTCCAAATGTTTCAGTCTATTGCCTCTTTAAAAAAACAACCTCTCTTATCTATACATATAGGACAGCACAAACAAAAAATGTGAGAAAAGCGAGATGGCACCTCACGGGCGAACCACCAATGGGACCCCTGGCTGGTACTCACCAGGTTGGCCCTGTTCTCATCATTGGTGCCATCAAGCTATAACGTAAACGTGTCTCAGACCCCCAAAAAATAAAAAGACAGTGGATGGTGCAGTGAACACAACTTATATGTAACACAACTAACAACATTGAACATTTAACATATAAGACACTGCGCAACTAGGACCATCAACTTTACTTTCGTTCCTTTCTTTGTTGCAAACAGTAAACACATAAACAGTAAAAAAGGAGGGTGTGAATACTACCTATCGATTCACACCCTACTTACAGCCGACATGTTTCATTGCCTTGGTTTCTATCAGGCAATTTCTTTAGGGCAACTCACTTTTAATGCCACTGCAAGAGACACTGATTCTCGAATGCTGTAATACAAACAAACATATATGCGGTCACCTGGTGTTCTCCCCCATTTTCTGCACATCAAACTCTATGTAATGTCAAACAACCACGCTGTATGGGTAAGTGTCATTATTACCCTTCAAGCAGTTTTGCCTCTCATACCAGACAGGAGGACTTTAAAATCCGGAATCCAGCCCCCATAGGTGAGCGTGGTCCTATCTCCCCTTAGAGAAATTACTAAAAGATAAGGATTGGAAAACTGACTACCAAATTAGTGCAACATTGCCACCGCAATAAACACACTTTTACGTGGGTAGTGTTGGAGAGAGTGATGGGCGATGTTCAGTCTGTGGAAAGACGCTTGATCACTAAGGAGGCGCGCTGGATATATCAAGAGCAAAGTGAACAGAAAGGGCTGAACGAACTCCTTGAGTGGAACAAGTTACGTTAAATGATCTTAGTGGCTGTTTCTGAGCGCAGTAGTCTACTGTCCCCTTTACACTTGGTACCTCTCCATCTGAAATACCTCTTCTGATTGCCTTTCCCAATCTATATTTATTGAGGGTACATATAAAATTGTGACACCGACATACTATGATTAAATACATTTTGGATTGAGATATTAACAACTTCCACTCTCCTTAGATCGAGCCTAGGTACCTTTACCTCTGGAATATGTCAACAGCAGCTAGCCCTGTGTCCCATGGACCCTGCACTTTAACCCAGATGATTAAGGTCGAGGACTCTAATTTTGAGTAATATAGTGCTACATCAGCCTCACACTTTACAAACATGGCTGCCGCCGCATTTGATCATGACCACACTCTGTTCTAAATTGGTCGTCATTTTATTAACACTTTTAGGAACATCCTGTTAATAAACCAGCCTATGCCATCAATAGATATGGTGACGCTTTGTACATAGACATCGACAATGATTAATACGCCCAGGCGACTACCATCGCTGTAAGAGCCGAAAATAGGCGTGATTGCCGGACTTTATGTTCGAAAATCCGCTCTTGCATTGTATGCTTTATAAGTCTGTTACATTTCAGGATTATACAGACATCGCCACATTATTCGTATTTTTACATGGGCTGGGGGTCCGTTTACAAATGGCCGCGGCAGTTCCCTCACTTCAGAACCGGCATCTGAGCACGCAGGAGTCACCTGACCCAGCGGTCCAATTGGCAGCCGGGTACCGCGGGAGTCACGTGACCCCGCGGACCTATCACAGCACCTGAAAATCGGCAGCGATGCCGGTAAAAGAAAAGGGCTGCACTTGGTCGGCGTTTGAGTGCTGAGAGGACGCCGACCTTTACTCTTCCACCGGTAACATTTTATCCACTTTGTTTCAGGTCAGCATACTTGTACAAGGTAGGAGGAGGCTCCGTGACCGAGATAACCTAGTTTCTTTCTGGTCTTTTCTTTTAGTAATTTCTCTAAGGGGAGATAGGACCACGCTCACCTATGGGGGCTGGATTCCGGATTTTAAAGTCCTCCTGTCTGGTATGAGAGGCAAAACTGCTTGAAGGGTAATAATGACACTTACCCATACAGCGTGGTTGTTTGACATTACATAGAGTTTGATGTGCAGAAAATGGGGGAGAACACCAGGTGACCGCATATATGTTTGTTTGTATTACAGCATTCGAGAATCAGTGCCTCTTGCAGTGGCATTAAAAGTGAGTTGCCCTGAAGAAATTGCCTGATAGAAACCAAGGCAATGAAACATGTCGGCTGTAAGTAGGGTGTGAATCGATAGGTAGTATTCACACCCTCCTTTTTTACTGTTTATGTGTTTACTGTTTGCAACAAAGAAAGGAACGAAAGTAAAGTTGATGGTCCTAGTTGCGCAGTGTCTTATATGTTAAATGTTCAATGTTGTTAGTTGTGTTACATATAAGTTGTGTTCACTGCACCATCCACTGTCTTTTTATTTTTTGGGGGTCTGAGACACGTTTACGTTATAGCTTGATGGCACCAATGATGAGAACAGGGCCAACCTGGTGAGTACCAGCCAGGGGTCCCATTGGTGGTTCGCCCGTGAGGTGCCATCTCGCTTTTCTCACATTTTTTGTTTGTGCTGTCCTATATGTATAGATCAGAGAGGTTGTTTTTTTAAAGAGGCAATAGACTGAAACATTTGGACTATCCTTATATTGAAAGGATTCCCTCGGGTGACGAATGTCCACCGCTAATGTTTACAGACCAATAATTAAATATTGCCACAAGAACTAGGACTGGTGTTGTTGATTGACTAAGAATAGTACACCTGACTATTAACGCCCGGGCCTGTGAGGGGAGAAGTGGCATGATCTTGCGTAGAGAGCGCAGTAAGGCCGAGCAAGTGGACACTGTTTTCGCCAACTGAGTTTCCATGCTAAGTTTGTTGTCCATCATGACACCCAGGTTGCGGACGGTGGTGACCGGCTGTGGCTTTTCCGGGGCTTCCCGGGGCCAAAATTCGGCAGGGAACAGGCGGGGGATCCGGCTTCCTGCACAGAACAGAACCTCGGTTTTGGAGGAGTTAAATTGCAGGGAGTTTTTATGCAGCCAACCAGCTGTATCTCTCAGACAGTCATGAAACGATTCCAGAGGGATCGATTCTTCACCCTCCCAAGAGAGGATGAGCTGAGTGTCATCAGCATAGTTTATGGCTTTTAGCCTATGGGATTTTATTAACGTGATCAAAGGTTTAAGGTAGACGTTAAATAAAATGGGGCTGATGGACGAGCCTTCAGGCACCCCGTGGGGTACTGGGGAGAAGGCAGATTGAAACGGGGGAAGGGAAACAGCCTGCTTCCTATCCCGCAGGAAGGAATGAAACCAGAGAAAGGCGGTGCCGACAACCCCAGCCTCCCTTAGTCTCTTCAGCAGAATCACGTGATTGACCGTATCGAATGCGGCAGACAGGTCCAGCAGTTTCAGGGCTACTGCCTGGCCCCTGTCTGCATGCATACGAAGATCCTCCATGGCAGTGAGAACGGCTGTTTCAGTGCCATGGGCCGGACGAAAACCAAATTGTATTTCGTCCAGAATGTGATTCTGCTCCAGATGTTTAGAGAGACAAGAGCTCACCCAGCGCTTGGCAATTTTTGCCGGGAATGGTAGCAGGGAGATAGGCCGATAGTTCAGTAAACACTCGGGGTTCAAGGAGGGTTTCTTCAGCAGTGGAGTAATGAGAGCCTGCTTCCAGGGAGCCGGAACAAATCCGCAGCGCAGGGATTGATTGCAGATCCTGCAGAGAGTGCAGAAGAATTCCACTCCGAAAGCTTTCCAGGTTTTAGGGGGCAGAGGGTCGAGAGGGGAACCGGAAGAAATCCCGCGAGCCAGTCTATCGAAGTCCGCCTCCAAAATGGGGGGAAATTCTTGCAAACAGTCCGTGGGTTGGCACCTTGGGTTCACCGTATCATAGTCAGTAGTGTCGGCCCCAGGGCCGTTAAGACGGCCCAGTGAGGGGGAGGTGCTCAGGTTATGGATAATGGTCTCAATTTTGTCCTTGAAAAACAGTGCGAGATTGTCGCAGAGTGCTTGTGTAGGAGGGATTGTTTTTTTGGCACAGTCAGGGTGGGTGAGGCTGTTAAGGATCTGAAAAATGCTTTTGGAGCTGTTGGCGGCTGTAACTATAGTGGAACAGAAGTAGGTAGATTTACATTTAATAATAGCAGATTTGTATTCCAGGAGTTTGTTTTTCCAAAGTAGCTTGTTAGTGTCGGAGTATCCTTGCCTCCATTTCCTCTCAGCCTGTTTGCAGGCTAATTTAAGGGCTTTGAGGGAGTCATCAAACCAGGGGGCTGATGCTCTGCCCTTAGGCTTGCATCTTTTTAGGGGAGCATGGGAGTCAGTAGTTGAGGATATCCTAGTGCAGAAAGCCTTGTAGTTGTCCTCTACTGGATTATCGGGGGAGAAACTGTCTTCTACTTCCACAAATATGTTGTATTCAATTATTTATCTACAATTTAAATTTTGATGCATTTCATTAAAACTAATTTAAGATTGAATATACATTTTAAAGCACACATGAGTGCAATTTAATATCTGAAATAATGTACTTTATTTAACATTATTTCTCATGGTGTGATTTTTTTCACAATGTGTCTCTATTATGTCATGGGCAGCTTCTCCGCTAAGGTGGAGGAGCGTTGCCCAAAAGGAGGAATAAAATGATAATAACACCATGCTATTATGAATTTATTTTTCAGTACTCTGTAGGTGATTTGCAGGCTGGACTGTCCAAAGAGCAGAGGGAGGAATGGTGGCACTCTCTAAGTGCACAGGATGGTTTGGCTGGCGGTCTTGGGCCAGCCAAACTGTCATGTACACTTTGCATGTTCTTCACCAGGGTGTGTTGCACAGCCTGGGTGGAGAACATGCCCAGGCTCCCGGTCCCCATTTGAGCGCCGAACCATGGCGCTCAGACCAATCACGACACATCATGATTGGCTAGGGGAGTCTGGAAGCCTGGGTGCTTTCTGTTCCTGCGTCAAAGGAAGAAGGGGACGGCGGAGAAGTGGCGGCCGGCAGGTAAGTTTAATGAATATTTTCCTATTATTTGTTTCACCCCTCCAGTGCCACACCACTACTGCCCCATAGCAACCGCTACTACATTATGGGGCCGATTCCGACCGAGCCATTCAGATGGCCTCAGTCGGAATGGAATCCGCCTCAGCTTTCCAGATGGCTTAAGACGGGCTCTGCCATCCAGAAATCCTCCAGTACTCCCCCGGTCGCCTCTTTACAACCGAGGGAGTAAAATGGCAGTTTTTCACTGCCTTTTCGTGCCAGTGTTTCCGGCATGAAAAGGCAGTCGGAAACTGTCTTTGGGGGCCCCCAGCAGGACCCCCATGGGTGCGAGGCAGCCAAATGGCGGCCTGGGGTAAGCATGGGCGAATTTTGCGAATCTCGCGTTCGCGAATTTTGCGGATTTGCGAACTCGCAATCCGCAAAATCCGCGAATTCTCGCGAATTTGCGGATTTTTTTTTGTGTGTTTGCGCGGGTTTCTGCCAGTTCGCGAGGGTTTTGTACACTTTCGCAAATTGCGAACTTACCTGTCGGGTCGCAAGTTTCGCGAACTTGTTGTTTCTACGTGTCCAGCCTGTTTGGGACACTCTTCTTCATCACTGCCACTCTCTGTCACCACTGCCACTCTCTGACTACTCATGCCACCCTCTGGCCCACCCATGCCACCCTCTGTTTCATCACAGCACCCTCTGGTTGTCCAGTCAGTGTACATTATTGTGGCAACGCAAGCACACCTTCCCTGCCTCAAGTGACCTGAATTAATTTGGGGCTGATTAATGTGTCACAGAATATTTTTTTAGCTGGCACCTGCTTCCTTAGTGCTTCCTGATTAGTGATCTTTTGTACTTGCTAAGTGCTTTCATTGTTGCAAAATTAGTTACAACACCTGCCCTGCCCCAACTGACAATAATGAATTAGGGGCTGATTTATGGATTTGAACTTCCAGCCTGGCTCCTGCTTGTCTCCCTTAGCTGTAATTCAGGACCTTTGTGGCATATGTGTAACTATTCTGAGGTTCAGAGCAGGGTCACATAATAGTTGCAACAGGCAACTGAACTCTGGAGGGGCCCCTCAGGAAGCACTACAGGAAATGGCTACTAATGATGAGCCTGAACTTTTGAACCTGGTAAGTAGTTTCAGTTTTGCTAAAATCGTATTTCTGCAATTTTGCACTTATTCGCGGGGCGCGAAGTTGTACTGGGAAGCCGCGAACTCACGCGAACAGTGCGAGCAGTGCGAGCAAAATCCGCTGCTCGCGGATTTGCGGATTTTGCGGGAGATTCGCGAATCTCGCGGATTGCGAATTTACCGAAAATCCGCAAAATCCACGAGCGAAACGGATTTTCCGCCCATGCTTAGCCTGGGGGCCCCTATGGCACCCTTCTGTCGATCCCTGCACCCGGTGGCAGGCACCTTGGGGTGCCGACCACATGGCGCAGGGATGAACTTCACCCCTACTTTTCACATTGCAAGCATGCTTTCCACTCGGAATGCATGCTTGCATTGTAAAGTATACGAGTGCGTCCGAACCCTGTTCGGTCGCATCGTACTAGCAGGGCCGTAACCGACGACAGCAGGTCGGTCGGTCATGGCTCCTGACCGATGTCGGACGGACTCAGGTCCGTCCGACATCGGAATCGGCCCCAAAGTGTTATGGGCGTGTGTTGCAGTAACCATGAATGGCCATGTGTGGTTCTGGACTTACTCTAAGACTAGGCTGGAGTACATTTATAACTGTTTTGGGGCCTTTTTTTACATGGTGAGGTCTGTAAATAGCAATGGACCTATAGCCAGATTCATCAACCAAAATTGCGATCGCAATAGCTGCGACTTAGCTATTGCGATCGCAATTAAAAGAAAAGCAATTCATGATGTAAAAAAGTCTAAAATTGCGAATTTGCAAAAAGTATTTTGCTAAATTGCAAAATATTTTGCAGAATCTAGGTGGAACCCCTTTAGCGATTCGGAATTAGAGAGAATCCAAGAACTCTGCAAAATATTTTGCGAACTCGCAAAATAATCGCAAACACAATTCATGAAAACTCGCAAATAGCAAAAAATCGGAAAATCGCTATTTGCGACGCCCAATTTAAGGAGAACCAAACCAGATGGTAACCATGAAGTCAATAAAAAAAGTTTTAAAAACCTAAACTAGCCACAGGTGCAGGCCTGACCAAACACACTTAAGGAGACACAGTGGTAGCATGAGGACTCTCACAATGCCAGGATTCTGCATGGTGGTCAGGCGGCAAAGGCTCCAGGCTGCAGCAAGGAACAGACGCAGGATCCATGAGCAAATATACCGCCAGCGGATCACCCTTCTGGCCCACACTGAGAAGCAAATCTACTCCAAGTACTGCCTGAATGGGGCAATGATCACTAAGCTGATCCGGGACCTAGACCCCCTGATGCAGCACCCAACAAGGAGGACCAATTCCGTGCCCACCCATGTCCATGTCTTGTGCAGCCTGCACCTCCTGGCCTCCGGAAGCTTCCAGGAGGTAGTTGCCATTGCAGGGGGATCTCCCAGAGCACCATGTCCCGCTACCTAAGGAGTTTCCTGGAGGCAATGCTGACCCGGCTACACCATTACATCACATTCCAGACCACCCAACAGGACTTGAATCAAACCAAGCTTGATTTTTACAACATTGCGCAATTCCCACATGTAATAGGATGCATTGACTGTACCCACATCCACATCTGCCCACCTGCACAAACAGAATACATGTACCGGAACCGCAAGTCCTACCACTCCCTGAATAGCCAGATGATGTCCAATGCTAAGACAATCATCACGGACATAGTGGCACAATACCCGGGGAGCACACATGACTGCTTCATATTCGGGCACAGCGGCATGCACACACGACTGGCCAGGGGAGACTTTGGGGAAGGACACCTTCTAGGTAAGTACACATGCCAACAAATAGTACATTGTGACCATGTAGCTGCGCATTACAGGCCCTCACCCTCTGCTCCTTTCATTTCATACGGTCTCCATGAGTACCTCCTCACCCCATACCTCAACCCTGCCACACCGCAGCAATGGCGTTACAATGCTGCACACATCCGCACAAGAAATTGCATTGAGAGGACCTTTGGGCTTTTGAAGAGCCGATTCCGCATACTGCACAAGACTGGTGGGGCCCTCAAATACCAGCCTGAGGTCTGCTGCCGCATCGTGGCCGTGTGTGCAATACTCCACAACATTGCTACTAAGCGCAGGATACCTGTAGAGATCTCTGGCAGTGAGTCGGAAGGGGACAACCGCCCACCTGCATATGTGCGTCATGCACGCGGGGAGAATCCTGCTGAAGGACACAGGCGCCGCAACCAAATCACAATTAACTGTTTCTAGTGCACCCACTTCCCTCACCCAACACTTCACTCATGCATGACAATTGAAATAATGACATGAGTCAGATTAACTGGTACTGAAGAAATATTATTGTTTTTTTCACAATAATGTGGCATTTTTTCTTACAGTTACATGAGAGCTGTATTGACTCATACATCCCCATGTATGTGAGGAGGGCATGCTTGTACACAACAGCTTGTCAGTGGCGCCTCCGGCCGGACGCTCCCAATCACCTTTCCACCTCTTCCTCAGCATTTGCCCGTGAGGCAGCAGTGGGCCTGGTGCTGCGGCGGGGGACTGTCACCAGTGGCAACGACTTGCTGCTGTGGCTGGAATTTCCCTCACTTGCGTCATCTCCCCCACCTGCCTGGCCATGGCCAGTCGCCTGCAGACTCTGCACTGCAGTGGTGACTTGCTCCAGTGCCCTAGCGACATCCTGGCAGCATTGCACCATTTATATTTGCATCTCCAACGAGCGACGTGAGAGTTGGGAGGTGGCATTCCCAATAATGTAGTTTGAGCGTGTGTACGCTGACAGGCGGGTCAGCAGCTGGCGGTGGCGGCGCGGTTGACGTCCCACTGGGTCAACATGACCTGGGTGTTTTCCTCAACAGCAGCGGTCATCCTCTCCATTCTGTCACTGAGCTGTCCCACATTCCGTGCAGTCTTGTGCAGCTGCAGGTGGATGGCTGCCAAATGACGTGCCTGCTTTTGTTGTACGCGGAGCATACGACGCTCAATTGACAGGCCAGGTACCCGCAAATTCACCCCCCTGCTGGCGCGTGGTGTTGTGTCGCTCCGCTCCCTCACCAGTTCGCTGGACTGTGATCTCACAGTGGCTGTGTGCCTTGAATGCTTCCGTGCTGCAGCTGTAGTTGCCAGTGCCACTGGCATGGGTGTCACACGGGATGGTTGTGGCGCGCCTGTTGTTGCAGGGGTGGCCCTGTCCACAGGGGCAGGTGGTGGTACTACTGCTGGTGCTGGTGCAGGCCCTGATGGTCCTGGTTGAGGGGAAGGATGCACCTCTCCTTCGGTGTCCTCGGGATTGTCGTCTATATGCAGGGCCTCACTATTGGTGCTGGATTCTTCAGCGCCACCTGTGATGTAAAGTGGATGTTGATTAATGACATGTTTCTTGCACATGGGAGGTTGCTACATGCATGCAGGCTAGCATTCCCTGATTGGCTGTAGGACTGACTCTCACTGGACAGGTCTGGCTGTATGGGGCTAAATGGAAATTGTGGTCAGACTACAAGTCCCACAATGCAATAGGGCTTTTCTGGTGTGCATGGGCTGCATGACTGGGGTTTCTAATGGCTAGCTCTGGGGTCATGGCCATTGTTAGGGGACAGGGTTGCAGTCGCATGGCACTTACCTTGGGATTCTTGGGTGGGTCGGGAGGAGTCCAGCCGAGTTACCTCCACGCATGCCTCAGGATTCAGGGTGTCCTCCACAAGGTCCTCCATTGGGGTGTTGGGTGGTACAGTGGGCTCTCCTCCTCCAGTTGCAGCACGCTCCCCCAGCCTCTGCAATTCTTTCCTTGGCATGCCCTCTGAGGTCATACCACCTCTTCTTCAAGTCGTCTATGGAGCGCTGGGTCACTCCCACTGCATTTACTTTGGCGCGGATGCGCATCCAAATGCGCCTTTTGTCCGCCTCAGGCACCCTCCTTGAGTCCTTCCCGAAAAGCCGGTCATGGTCTTTGCTCACTCCCTCTATTAAGAATTCCAATTCTTGCTCAGAAAATTTGATTTTTCTTTTCCTTCCTGAGGCACTGCTCCCTGCTGCTTCCTGGGACATTTCCTTCTGTGGGGTGTCTCCTGAATTTCAGCTGGAGGTGGTCTGGAGTGAAGCTCTTGCCAGTGCTGCTTCCACTTTCAGGCTCAGTATGCAGAATGAGGGAGGGAACTGCCTGCTTTCTGGTTGTGATGTCATCACTGTGCTCGAAATGCGACTTCCCGTTTTTGCGATCTCGCAATTAGCGAGATCACAATTTCTACACGGAAAAAGGCAGATTCTGTGGTTTTTTTTGCGATTTGAGCAAAACCGCAAACGGCAATTGCGGCCGTTTGCAATTCACTTTTTTTGGTCGCATTTGTTCATGAATCCCATTCTGCGAATTCTAAATTGCGATTCGGTATTTCTCGCAATTTATAATTCGCAGAATTTGGGTTTGATGAATCTGGGGGCTACTCTGTTGTGGATGGGTGTATTTGCATGTTCCTTCCCAAACTATAAGAAGAATTGTAATACAATTGTATTAGGGTACAACATGGTAGTGATGCAGAATGGGCATGTGTACTAGAGATGTATTCCTCGTGCTATGAGTAGGTTCAGTACCATCAAATGTATGCTGTTCATGTGATAAAAAACTACATGTGTGATGAGGAACCCTGGGCCGAGCACTAGCAAAGGGAAATGACTTTTGATTGCCATGCCATGCAAGGTAAACAGCACCCTTTTCTCGATTGCTGTAGAATCGAGCCTGAAAGGTTTGGTGAATGGCCATCAAAACTGACAGCAGCTGTCCACCAAACTGCTTGTACATTGAAAGGAACCAACGTGACAGCTGTTTCTTTCAACATATGACCGCTGGGCCGGCGGTCATCTATAAATTTGGGCTCTCCTGGAGTTCCTGTTCACTCCTTAACTAATCCCTGATAAGTAGTCAGCAGTTAACACCTATTGACCTTTGTGGGCCTAGAGATAAGCCATTGTCCTATGAGCCAGAGTTGTTATGTTTGCCAGTCAAGGATGTATATTGCATCCCTGGAGGTGTGATGAGTGGCAGAACTGGTTTTAAGCTAGTTCTAGCTCAGGCAATCAAAAGTACATAGGGGCAGATTTATGTTAACTGGCGCATCCCCAGGGATGCGCCAGTTAACATGCGCCACAGTGCGCCACAGCTCCGCCAGCCATGGTGCGCCGCATTTATAATGCGGCGCACCATGGTGCAAAAACGGCACAGATGCGTGACGCATCTGTGCCGGAAATGTGGCGCATTGCTGGAGTTGCGTCGCAAGCGCGACGCAGCTCCAGCAAGGCTCGGGGGTGCCCCATTTTAACAATGCTGCGTCAAGACCTACGCCTGCTTCAAGCAGGCGCAGGCTTTTGACGCAGCATTGGCTTAAAAGTGACTGAGTGAAATCTCATAGACCTGCCCCGGAACGCCCACCCTGCACCGGAACGCCCACAAGCGGCGCAGGGCTTTACAACGTGACGCATCTGCCTAGATGCGTCACGTTGTAAATCGTTCGTAGGGATGCGCCACGTTTAGGCCGCCTTGCGTGATGCAACAGCGGCGTAAACGTGGCGCAAGGGCCTCATAAATCTGCCCCATAGAGTTACTTTTCTACTTAAGTTAACAAAATTCTGCCAAAGTTCATAAAAATCTAAATAACCTTGAAGTGTTTTTCTAGCCCTGTCCTAACAGAGGCCTATCAGAGAACAGTCTAACCAGGCCTACATGTGAAATAACTTTTAGGTTCTTTTTTACTCTGAGGGCACACACATCCCAATATGTCGTCAGCCCTAAATGTATATATTAGCAGTCTGCCTTGGGGGATTACAAGGCACACTTTAGAGGTGACCTATGTATATATAAAAATAGGCTTTTCATAAAAGGCCAAATTCATTTCCCCCTGCCATGTGTCACTGCAGTGCATTTAAACTGCAGTCTAGCCAGAAGACAGCAGGGACCCTGGTGAACATATATTTATGCCACATATGTTGGTGGTGTAAATATACACTGCATTCCACGTATGACATTTACTCTCTTATGCCAAAGGCACACTTTATATACCATTTACAAGGGTTATATATGAATGTTTAATAGCCCAACTAAGGACTTCCAATGTACACAACATGCTTTATTGGAGAAGCACAGCCACTTTACTACTGTTTAGCAGTGGTAACGTGCAAAGAATCCTGAAGCCAGCAGAAGTAGGGTCCAGAAAAAGGTAAAAAGTCGGGGGTGACCATGCAGAGAAGGTGAATTTGCTACAAGTGCTTTTTTAAGTTTAAAGATTCCCTCAGTGAGGTACAGTTATTAATTAAAAGGCGTACCCCAGGCAACCTGATTCCACACAAACACCGCATCCTGTTCACAGTGTGTCCTGAAGGTGTGTGGTGTATGTAAGGTGATGTACGTTGAGTCAGTAACAGTGAGGTTTCTGTAGGAATACATGCAGAAGCCAGCTTCAAAGGGGTTTGGCATCCTGCCAAAACCACAGTTGATGGAATAACATCGAGAAGACAAGGTAATACCTTGGGGTGTGTTTGTCTGCATATAAGTTGAGGGTTTTGCTCAGAGGTTAGGTTAGTAAGATGTTGTTGTTTTGTTTCATGCAGGACTAAACCCTCTGAGGTCCTGAGGAGAATCCCCATTACAAAGGGGCTTCGAAACGCAACGACCGTCTTTCTTTCATTACATAAGGCCAATCTCTACGACATATGTTATTGTAAAAAAACTTAGCTTGTATATAGAAAAGGGGGTGGTGATGAACAGAGTGTCTGAGTTAAACAGACCACTCTTACCCAGTCCAAAGATCAGGGCTTGATCCATCACCGTTATTTATCTCACTGCCCCATCCCAGCTCAGAACCTGGCTATATGCAAATCAGTCTGTCCCTGGCCCAGTGCATCATGGGAACAGGGCAGACTAAACTACCAAGCCAATTCTTCACCAGAAAGGAGACAAGCTACCGGGGACCGGTTTCTGGCATTTCAGCCTTCTTCGGCCCGGCTTGCTTGAATCCTGATGGAGCAGTGAGAAAGGGACTCATGTCTGAGTATACCCTGCCACACCTATAGTGGCCAAAAACGATTTAGAAAAGGGGGTGGTGATGAACAGAGTGTCTGAGTTAAACAGACCACTCTTACCCAGTCCAAAGATCAGGGCTTGATCCATCACCGTTATTTATCTCACTGCCCCATCCCAGCTCAGAACCTGGCTATATGCAAATCAGTCTGTCCCTGGCCCAGTGCATCATGGGACCAGGGCAGACTAAACTACCAAGCCAATTCTTCACCAGAAAGGAGACAAGCTACCGGGGACCGGTTTCTGGCATTTCAGCCTTCTTCGCCCCGGCTGTAATGCCAGAAACCGGTCCCCGGGAGCTTGTTTCCTTCCCAGTGTAAGAATTGGCTTTTGTAGTTTGGTTTGCCCTGTTCCCATCATGCACTGGGACAGGAACAGACTAATTTGCATACAGCCAGGTTCTGAAACTGGGATGGTGCAGTGAGCTAAAAAACGGTGTTGGATCTAGCCCTGATCTCTTGACTGGGTGAGAGCTTTCTGCTTAATTCAGAGACTCTGTCCCTCACCACCCCTTGTTGTAAAAATTTTTGTCCACCCTAAGCGTGGAAGGGTATTCGCAGATGTGAGACCCTTGCTCATTGCACCATCAGGATTCAAGCAAACCGGGCCGAAGACGGCTGTAATGCCAGAAACCGGTCCCCGGGAGCTTGTTTCCTTCCCAGTGTAAGAATTGGCTTTTGTAGTTTGGTTTGCCCTGTTCCCATCATGCACTGGGACAGGAACAGACTAATTTGCATACAGCCAGGTTCTGAAACTGGGATGGTGCAGTGAGCTAAAAAACGGTGTTGGATCTAGCCCTGATCTCTTGACTGGGTGAGAGCTTTCTGCTTAATTCAGAGACTCTGTCCCTCACCACCCCTTGTTGTAAATATAGCTTGTATATAGGTTAGATGGCCTGATAAATTATGATTTCAAATGCTATGTAAGAATAGGACTAGTACCCCACCATTTTGAGTAATTGGTTCTGTTGAACCTTGGTGAGGACATCCATTTTTTCAGACAAATCCTTTCCTTCACTACCCACTGCCTTATCCCATTTTTGTTTGTCCATTCTTGCGAGTTAGAATTGCTGTATGACAGTTTTCTCAGAACAAATGATGTTTTTTTTATGAGCTTGTATGAGTGGTACCCGTCCAATTTTCCAATTGTCTCCCATTTGTGTTCTCTATTTTTCACACGTTCCTAAATTTTTTAAAAAGATATTTCCCTCCCTCTTTTTTCTAAAAATAGTAAAACTAACTAAAAAATTGTGAATAGCTTTCTTATACTTGCAAAAGGAATTAAAAGGATTAATACAGACACACTGTATGGTGTTTATGTGACAATTGTTTAACTTCATTGTGCATTGAAAGGAGATAAATTTATTCCGCAGTACTGGTATCCTGTTTTGTTAAGACTTAGCATCCTGGAGCATCCAGAACACTTCGACAGAGGAAGTGACGAAGTTGTCACGTGATCCTCTCTATGCCTTGGACCACAGGTAAACTGAACTATAAACAAGACATTCTTCTGTTTGGCACAGGAAAATAAACAAATGTGTTTTGGAGCACTTTTCCTAGAACAGTAGCCCACAGGGATGATTCGTGCACCTAACAAATAATTAAAATGATGATAATATCACAATTTCACATACTCCTCTGTAGCAAAGCAGTGCAGAGAGCCTGATAATGCACCGGATTGTGCCAGTATGCAAATCAAAAGAACAGCAAAGCACAGTGCCATGGGCTCACCTTTCTGCCAAGCTGGTCAGAGCCAGCAGGGCTCCCAACAGTACATTGTTGTCCCTGGCTGCCAGCAGCTTCACCAGAGTCTGGGGAGGAAACATGTTATATTTTAGAATACACGTAAATATATATCACACTCTTTGTGATATCAAATACTTTTATAAGATGTTCATGGTTCGGGCGCACAAGTGTGCGAGTGGGAGGTTTGCTGAGTGGGAGGTGGGTGAGTCAGGCAGTGAGAGAGTGAGTCAGTGGATACATGAGTGAGTGGGTGGGTGAACTGGTAGGTGTGAGTGAGTGAGCACGTGTGAGGAGAAACACGGGTTTGTGGTGAGGCAGTTGTTCGTGTTCATATGAGTGAGTGGGGGTCTGGGTGGGGGGTTTTTGGTGGAGTGACTGAATGAACGAGTAGGTGTCAAGTTACAGTGATACTACACGTCTACAACAGTGCATGAAGCGATTGAGCTCGAAGTGGTGGCAGTATGTATTGATAAGACTGACCGCACACCCTTGGCACAGAAGAAATATAAATAGAATTGTCCACGTTTTCATCAGTATGGCATCAATATTGTGTGAAACGCCTGTGGTTGCAAATGTAAAATAACCCAAGGTCTGCTGAGCTGCTTTGCCTCATGTTGGTAGTAACAGCGTTTCAGTCTCAGTGGCCAGAGGACAAGAGACATCAGACTGAGTTGTTACTGCAGCAAGAACCTCAGATCCAGAGGCTGCCACGTGATAAATGAGTGAGTGCCCTCAGGATAAAGAGGCTCACCCCATCACCGATGACAGCCTCCGTGGAGCCCAGCCGGAGCCTGGCAGAACCAATGAGAGACGGGCAAACATCACCGCTGGCCTTTCTGTTAGTAGAAACTACTGCTGATGATGAAGGAAAAGCAAAAATGAAACACGAGGTCCTTGTCACAGATGCAATGACAGCTCAAAGCAGACCAGCAGAAGGCACGTGAGATCTGCACAAATACTTTAGAGTACAGGAACCTGATGAATAATGTTACGCTATGCTATGATGTTATTCTGTGCTATACTATGTTATGCTATGTTATGTTGTGTTATGTTATGCTATGCTATGATGTTACGCTATGCTATGTTATGCTGTGCATGCTATGTTATGCTGGGCTATACTATGTTATGCATTGTTATGTTATGTTATGTTATGCTATGTTATGCAATACTATGCTATGTTATGTTGTTTATATAATGTATTTCATCGTTCATCGCAGGCTCAAACACACTGACTGAACTGTGCTGGCAGTAACTGCTCCAGTGGGTGGCACCACTGAAAACAGTGGCTGAACAGGGCTTTGGGCCCTGGCACCTATTATTTTACAAATTAAGTGCAGGTTAGAGGTTAATGAGGTGTGCAGTCAACCGAGGTGCAGACCTGAACAAAGGGTTTGCTGAGCAGATCTCATCTCTACCCTTTGTTGTTGTGCTGCCTGCTTCTCTGCTGGTCCCTCAGAATGGCTCTGTATAGCTCTACATGTCCTCTGGCTCTCTAACCTACACCAGATTATAAAAAAGGCTCTCTGGAACACTGGCAGGCCCCAAGGCCCTACAAACATGAGCTGATCCTCTACAGGCTAAATCTCTTTTCTTGGATAGTCTTTGCCTGGTGGAGAACTATTGAATGTATAAAGATTATTCATGTAGTTTACCTCTGAGTTTTTCTGTGTAAAATCTCAAACATTCCATATTAAGATAGCAGCCGTTTTGCTATTGAACCCGGCCATTTTTGTCCTCTGAGCTCTTTCTGATTGGCCCTGGCAGCCCTGAAAGGCATCCTGCATGAGCAGCACATCTCATCTGAGGCCTGCACTAATATGGTCACATCACCCCCATCCTAATGGGCCTCCACGGGCTCCCACTGCCGGCCGGCACCATCTTCAAAACCAGCTGCATCATTTACTGCAGACTCATCACCCCCATCTTGATGGACCTCCACGGGCTCCCACTGCCGGCCGGCACCATCTTCAAAACCAGCTGCATCATTTACTGCAGCCTCATCGCCCCCATCTTGATGGACCTCCACGGGCTCCCACTGCCGGCCGGCACCATCTTCAAAACCAGCTGCATCATTTACTGCAGCCTCATCACCCCCATCTTGATGGACCTCCATGGGCTCCCATTGCCGGTCACAGCATCTCCAAAACTAGCTGCATCATTTACTGCAGACTCATCACCCCCATCCTAATGGACCTCCACGGGCTCCCACTGCCGGCCGGCACCATCTTCAAAACCAGCTGCATCATTTACTGCAGACTCATCACCCCCATCTTGATGGACCTCCATGGGCTCCCACTGCCGGCCGGCACCATCTTCAAAACCAGCTGCATCATTTACTGCAGCCTCATCACCCCCATCTTGATGGACCTCCATGGGCTCCCATTGCCGGTCACAGCATCTCCAAAACTAGCTGCATCATTTACTGCAGACTCATCACCCCCATCCTAATGGACCTCCACGGGCTCCCACTGCCGGCCGGCACCATCTTCAAAACCAGCTGCATCATTTACTGCAGCCTCATCACCCCCATCTTGATGGACCTCCATGGGCTCCCATTGCCGGCCGGCACCATCTTCAAAACCAGCTGCATCATTTACTGCAGCCTCATCACCCCCATCTTGATGGACCTCCATGGGCTCCCATTGCCGGTCACAGCATCTCCAAAACTAGCTGCATCATTTACTGCAGACTCATCACCCCCATCCTAATGGACCTCCACGGGCTCCCACTGCCGGCCGGCACCATCTTCAAAACCAGCTGCATCATTTACTGTAGACTCATCACCCCCATCTTGATGGACCTCCATGGGCTCCCATTGCCGGTCACAGCATCTCCAAAACTAGCTTCATCATTTACAGCAGCCTTATCGTCCACATGCTGACGCACATCCATGTGATCCCACTGCTGGCCTGCAGCAGCTTCAAAACCAGCTGCATCATTTACTGCAGACTCATCACCCCCATCCTAATGGACCTCCACGGGCTCCCACTGCCGGCCGGCACCATCTTCAAAACCAGCTGCATCATTTACTGCAGACTCATCACCCCCATCTTGATGGACCTCCATGGGCTCCCATTGCCGGTCACAGCATCTCCAAAACTAGCTTCATCATTTACAGCAGCCTTATCGTCCACATGCTGACGCACATCCATGTGATCCCACTGCTGGCCTGCAGCAGCTTCAAAACCAGCTGCATCATTTACTGCAGACTCATCACCCCCATCTTGATGGACCTCCATGGGCTCCCACTGCCGGCCGGCACCATCTTCAAAACCAGCTGCATCATTTACTGCAGCCTCATCACCCCCATCTTGATGGACCTCCATGGGCTCCCATTGCCGGTCACAGCATCTCCAAAACTAGCTGCATCATTTACTGCAGACTCATCACCCCCATCCTAATGGACCTCCACGGGCTCCCACTGCCGGCCGGCACCATCTTCAAAACCAGCTGCATCATTTACTGTAGACTCATCACCCCCATCTTGATGGACCTCCATGGGCTCCCATTGCCGGTCACAGCATCTCCAAAACTAGCTTCATCATTTACAGCAGCCTTATCGTCCACATGCTGACGCACATCCATGTGATCCCACTGCTGGCCTGCAGCAGCTTCAAAACCAGCTGCATCATTTACTGCAGACTCATCACCCCCATCCTAATGGACCTCCACGGGCTCCCACTGCCGGCCGGCACCATCTTCAAAACCAGCTGCATCATTTACTGCAGACTCATCACCCCCATCTTGATGGACCTCCATGGGCTCCCATTGCCGGTCACAGCATCTCCAAAACTAGCTTCATCATTTACAGCAGCCTTATCGTCCACATGCTGACGCACATCCATGTGATCCCACTGCTGGCCTGCAGCAGCTTCAAAACCAGCTGCATCATTTACTGCAGACTCATCACCCCCATCTTGATGGACCTCCATGGGCTCCCACTGCCGGCCGGCACCATCTTCAAAACCAGCTGCATCATTTACTGCAGCCTCATCACCCCCATCTTGATGGACCTCCATGGGCTCCCATTGCCGGTCACAGCATCTCCAAAACTAGCTGCATCATTTACTGCAGACTCATCACCCCCATCCTAATGGACCTCCACGGGCTCCCACTGCCGGCCGGCACCATCTTCAAAACCAGCTGCATCATTTACTGCAGACTCATCACCCCCATCTTGATGGACCTCCATGGGCTCCCACTGCCGGTCACAGCATCTCCAAAACCAGCTGCATCAATTACTGCAGACTCATCACCCCCATCCTAATGGACCTCCACGGACTCCCACTGCCGGCCCGCACCATCTTCAAAACAAGCTGCTTCATTTACTGCAGACTCATCACCCCCATCTTGATGGACCTCCATGGGCTCCCATTGCCGGTCACAGCATCTCCAAAACTAGCTTCATCATTTACTGCAGCCTCATCGTCCACATGCTGACGCACATGCATGTGATCCCACTGCTTGCCTGCAATAGCTTCAAAACCAGCTGCATCATTTACTGCAGCCTCATCACCCCCATCATAATGGATCTCCACGGGCTCCCACTGCCGGCCCGCACCATCTTCAAAACCAGCTGCATCATTTACTGCAGCCTCATCACCCCCATCATAATGGATCTCCACGGGCTCCCACTGCCGGCCCGCACCATCTCCAAAACCAGCTGCATCATTTACTGCAGACTCATCACCCCCCATCTTGATGGACCTCCATGGGCTCCCATTGCCGGTCACAGCATCTCCAAAACTAGCTTCATCCTTTACTGCAGCCTCATCGTCCACATGCTGACACACATGCATGTGATCCCACTGCTGGCCTGCAGCAGCTTCAAAATGAGGTGCATCATTTACTGCAGCCTCATCACTCCCATCCTGATGCACCTCCATCGGATCCAATTGCCGGCCCGAAGCATCTTCAAAACCAGCTGCATCATTTACTGCAGCCTCATCACTCCCATCCTGATGCACCTCCATCGGATCCAATTGCCGGCCCGAAGCATCTTCAAAACCAGCTGCATCCTTTACTGCAGCCTCATCACCCCCATCATAATGGATCTCCACGGGCTCCCACTGCCGGCCCGCACCATCTTCAAAACCAGCTGCATCATTTACTGCAGACTCATCACCCCCATCTTGATGGACCTCCATGGGCTCCCATTGCCGGTCACAGCATCTCCAAAACCAGCTGCATCATTTACTGCAGCCTCATCATCCACATGCTGACACACATGCATGTGATCCCACTGCTGGCCTGCAGCAGCTTCAAAATGAGGTGCATCATTTACTGCAGCCTCATCACTCCCATCCTGATGCACCTCCATCGGATCCAATTGCCGGCCCGAAGCATCTTCAAAACCAGCTGCATCATTTACTGCAGCCTCATCACTCCCATCCTGATGCACCCCCATCGGATCCAATTGCCGGCCCGAAGCATCTTCAAAACTAGCTGCAACATTTACTGCAGCCTCATCACTCCCATCCTGATGCACCTCCATCGGATCCAATTGCCGGCCCGAAGCATCTTCAAAACTAGCTGCAACATTTACTGCAGCCTCATCACTCCCATCCTGATGCACCTCCATCGGATCCAATTGCCGGCCCGAAGCATCTTCAAAACTAGCTGCAACATTTACTGCAGCTCCATCATTCCCTTGCAGTCATCATGCTTGTCTCTGACCCTGTATAGCGCTCTGCTGCCTTTTGGCTAAGTTCGCATTATAGAAATACCACATGCATACATACATACATAGATGTATGGGGAGGTCAGATAGTGGATTTGGCTACATTTCCAGCCTCTTAAGTGTGGGTGATAATTTTAACCAGGTATTGGATCCTAGGACAGATCGATGAATTCCTCTAATGTATATGGTCATATGACTGGAGCCAGAACTAAGTTAAAATTTCGCTAAGTAATTGGAATATTTAAAGTAGGTTGGCTTGATCAATACCAGGTGCACTCTCAAATGTTCAAATATAAATGGATAACTCCCAGATTCAAATCCACCTGGAAAACAGTCAAGAGAGGATGGTCAACATTTCTGGGAGTCTTGATTGCACTCAGCACTGCATGAAAGAAATATTCCTCCATTTAACCTCTTTCACGCTCATTACATAAAAATTACTGCTGGAATCGAATTACAGATCCGGTGAGATCAACGCTCTGTCAGGTTCACTCATAATGGAAGTGCACTTGAGCACTGCCGCCAGTGGGATATAAATAAACCTGGAGCGTCCACTGCTGGCGGAAACCAAAGCTTCACGGGTTGGTCATTCTGTTTTACCTATTGTAATACAAGCTCTGAGCTGATCCCAGCAGAGTCGATTTTAAGCATGCGGTGTCACAGCAGAGTGGATTTTAACCACGTGGTATCACAGCAGAGTGGATTTTAAGCGTGTGGTATCCCAGCAGAGTGGATTTTAACCATGTGGAATCTAAGCAGAGTGGATTTTAACCATGTGGAATCCCAGCAGACTGGATTTTAAGCATGTGGTATCCCAGCAGAGTGATTTTTACCATGTGGAATCCCAGCAGAATGGATTTTAAGCATGTGACGTCCCAGCAGAGTGGATTTTAACCACGTGGTATCCCAGCAGAGTGGATTTTAACCATGTGGTGTCCCAGCAGAGTGGATTTTAAGCATGTGGTATCCCAGCGGAGTGGATTTTAATTAACCAAGTCGTATCCCAGCGGAGTGGATTTTAACTGCGTGGTTTCCCAGCAGATTGGATTTTAAGCATGTGGTGTCCCAGCAGAGTGGATTTTAACTTCGTGGTATCCCAGCAGAGTGGATTTTAACAATGTGGTGTTCCAACAGAGTGGATTTTAAACGCATGGTATCCCAGTAGAGTGCATTTTAACCACATGGTATCCAAACAGAGTATATTTTAAGCGCGTGGTAAACCAGCAGAGTGGATGTTAATCATGTGGTATCCCAACAGAGTGGATTTCAACCATGTGGTATCCCAGCAGAGTGGATTTCAACCATGTGGTATCCCAACAGAGTGGATTTCAACCATGTGGTATCCCAGCAGAGTGGATTTTAACCAAGTGGTATCCCAGCAGAGTGTATTTTACCCAAGTGGTATCCCAGCAGAGTGGATTTTAACCAAGTGGTATCCCAGCAGAGTGTATTTTACCCAAGTGGTATCCCAGCAGAGTGTATTTTACCCAAGTGGTATCCCAGCGGAGTGGATTTTAAACAATGTGGAAGCCCAGCAGAATGGATTTTAAGCATGTGGTGTCCCAGCAGAGTGAATTTTAACCACGTGGTATCCCAGCAGAGTGGATTTTAACCATGTGGTGTCCCAGCAGAGTGGATTTTAACCGCGTGGTGTCCCAGCAGAGTGGATTTTAACCATGTGGTATCCCACCAGAGTGGATTTTAACCATGTGGTATCCCACCAGAGTGGATTTTAACCAAGTGGTATCCCTGCAGAGTGGATTTTAAGCATGTGGTATCCCAGTAGAGTGGATTTTAACCAAGTGGTATCCCAGCGGAGTGGATTTTAACCAAGTGGTATCCCAGCGGAGTGGATTTTAATTAACCAAGTTGTATCCCAGCGGAGTGGATTTTAACTGCGTGGTTTCCCAGCAGATTGGATTTTAAGCATGTAGTGTCCCAGCAGAGTGGATTTTAACTTCGTGGTATCCCAGCAGAGTGGATTTTAACAATGTGGTGTTCCAGCAGAGTGGATTTTAAACACATGGTATCCCAGTAGAGTGCATTTTAACCACATGGTATCCAAACAGAGTATATTTTAAGCGTGTGGTAAACCAGCAGAGTGGATGTTAATCATGTGGTATCCCAACAGAGTGGATTTCAACCATGTGGTATCCCAGCAGAGTGGATTTCAACCATGTGGTATCCCAGCAGAGTGTATTTTAACCAAGTGGTATCCCAGCAGAGTGTATTTTACCCAAGTGGTATCCCAGCAGAGTGGATTTTAACCAAGTGGTATCCCAGCAGAGTGTATTTTACCCAAGTGGTATCCCAGCAGAGTGTATTTTACCCAAGTGGTATCCCAGCGGAGTGGATTTTAAACAATGTGGAAGCCCAGCAGAATGGATTTTAAGCATGTGGTGTCCCAGCAGAGTGAATTTTAACCACGTGGTATCCCAGCAGAGTGGATTTTAACCATGTGGTGTCCCAGCAGAGTGGATTTTAACCGCGTGGTGTCCCAGCAGAGTGGATTTTAACCATGTGGTATCCCACCAGAGTGGATTTTAACCAAGTGGTATCCCTGCAGAGTGGATTTTAAGCATGTGGTATCCCAGTAGAGTGGATTTTAACCAAGTGGTATCCCAGCGGAGTGGATTTTAACCAAGTGGTATCCCAGCGGAGTGGATTTTAACCAAGTGGTATCCCAGCGGAGTGGATTTTAACCAAGTGGTATCCCAGCGGAGTGGATTTTAACTGCGTGGTGTCCCAGCAGATTGGTTTTTAAGCATGTGGTGTCCCAGCAGAGTGGATTTTAACTTCGTGGTATCCCAGCAGAGTGGATTTTAACGATGTGGTGTTCCAGCAGAGTGGATTTTAAACGCATGGTATCCCAGTAGAGTGCATTTTAACCACATGGTATCCAAACAGAGTATATTTTAAGCGCGTGGTAAACCAGCAGAGTGGATGTTAATCATGTGGTATCCCAACAGAGTGGATTTCAACCATGTGGTATCCCAGCAGAGTGGATTTTAACCAAGTGGTATCCCAGCAGAGTGTATTTTACCCAAGTGGTATCCCAGCAGAGTGGATTTTAACCAAGTGGTATCCCAGCAGAGTGTATTTTACCCAAGTGGTATCCCAGCGGAGTGGATTTTAACTGCGTGTTGTCCCAGCAGAATGGATTTTAACCATGTGGTATCCCAGCAGAGTGGATTTTAACTTCGTGGTATCCCAACAGAGTGGATTTTAACGATGTGGTGTTCCAGTAGAGTGGATTTTAACCACAGGGTATCCAAACAGAGTATATTTTAAGTGTGTGGTAAACCAGCAGAGTGGATTTTAAACAAGTGGTATCCCAGCAGAGTATATTTTAAGAGCGTGGTATCCCAGCAGAGTATATTTTAAGAGTGTGGTATCCCAGCAGAGTGGATTTCAACCACATGTTATCCCAGCAGAGTATATTTTAAGCGCATAGTATCCCAGCAGAGTGGATTTTAATCATGTGGTATCCCAGCAGAGTGGATTTTAAATAAGTGGTATCCCAGCAGAGTATATTTTAAGAGTGTGGTATCCCAGCAGAGTGGATTTTAAATAAGTGGTATCCCAGCAGAGTATATTTTAAGAGCGTGGTATCCCAGCAGAGTGGATTTTAAATAAGTGGTATCCCAGCAGAGTATATTTTAAGAGTGTGGTATCCCAGCAGAGTGGATTTCAACCACATGGTATCCCAGCAGAGTATATTTTAAGCGCATAGTATCCCAGCAGAGTGGATTTTAAACGCGTGGTATCCCGGCAGAGTGGATTTTAAGCAAGTGGTATCCCAGAGGAGTGGATTTTAAGCATGTGGTATCCCAGCAGAGTGGATTTTAAGCCTGTGGTATCCCAGCAGAGTGGATTTTAAGTGCATAGTATCCCAGCAGAGTGGATTTTAAGAATGTGGTATCCCAGCAGAGTGTATTTTAAGCGCATAGTATCCCAGCAGAGTGGATTTTAAGCATGTGGTATCCCAGCAGAGTGGATTTCAACCATGTGGTATCCCAGCAGAGTGGATTTCAACCATGTGGTATCCCAGCAGAGTGGATTTCAACCATGTGGTATCCCAGCAGAGTGGATTTCAACCATGTGGTATCCCAGCAGAGTGGATTTCAACCATGTGGTATCCCAGCAGAGTGGATTTCAACCATGTGGTATCCCAGCAGAGTGGATTTTAAGCAAGTGGTATCCCAACAAAGTGGATTTTAAGCATGTGGTATCCCAGTTGAGTGGACTTTAAGCATGTGGTGTCCCAGCACAGTGGATTTTACAACTTGGCGGTATGTCCTCCTTCTGTGATGGACGACACTTAGCCTCTGGAGTAGGTACCAATTACCACCAGTGATATTACTGCCACACGCAGACTAATGAGGCCCCTGAACTGAAGCACTACTTCGACTCTCCTTTGTGCACACCATCACACTTTACATTAGAAGTCTTATACATACTATACATTACCAGCCACAAAGGCATGCACCTAGTAATGTTGCAGTTAACCTACCTTGTGCGCCCCACTTGCAATAACCCACTCTCTTTGGTCTTTAACAGCAGACAGCTTTTGGAAGATATCTGCAAAGCAATAGAAGCAAATTAGGTATTTGTCAATAAAGTAATACAATCATGCAATGAGAACACTCTCTAGAGACATATCTGCCAGTGTCTTAAATAGCATTAATTAGGAAGGAACAAACATCATTTCGCTGTGGTGCACGTTTACATCTGAGGCACCATTTCCAAATTCCTCGGCCTGTTAGGACTGTATCCTTCAGCCTATCAAATTATGAAAAAAGATCTGATAAAATAATATTGTGTTACAAACTGTAATTAGTGATGCCTTTTGTAATATTAATTCTTGAGGCTTGCATTAGAAACTGTAACTAATAATGCCTGTTGTAAATTCATTGGCTGGTGTTCTTCTGGGGCTGGTGTGCTATGGGATATATATGGGCCCGAACAGTCGTGCAGTGTCTGTATTTACAATGACCTCCGTTCTGGGGCTGGCTGCAGCGAGCACAGGCTTGTAAGATGCTGCTACCTCCCTGAGTGCGTGCAAGGAGACAGTCTCCTCTAATGCATGCACGTACTTTCTCCCAACTGTCGGGGGCAATGTAAGTAAAATTGCACCTCTGACTCCTTGAGGCATACGAGGATGATCCTTTATCACACCCACGGCCCTCAGAAGCTAACTCGCTGCTGAAGGACTAAGATAAACTACAGAAAGGAAACATGTCTTACACCCACAACCCCTCAGAAGCTACCTCACCACTGAAGAACTAGAGAAAAGTGAAGGTACAGAAACTACAGAAAGTAAACATGTTTTACACCCAAAACCCATCAGAAGCTACCTCGCTGCTGAAGGACTGGATGAAAGTGAAGGCGCAGAAACTACAGAAAGTAAACCTGCCTCACACCCATAACCCATCAGAAGCTACCTCGCTGCTGAAGGACTGGATGAAAGTGAAGGCGCAGAAACTACAGAAAGTAAACCTGCCTCACACCCATAACCCATCAGAAGCTACCTCGCTGCTGAAGGATTGCTACATGAACTACAGAAGTAAACAGGTCTTACACCCATAACCCCTCAGAAGCTACCTCGCCGCTGAAGGACTGGAGGAAAGCGAAGGTACAGAAACAACAGTAACTAAATTTGTCTTACACAAATACTCCTCAGAAGCAACCTCGCTGCTGAAGAACTGGTACATAAACTACAGAAAGTAAACAGGTCTTACACCCATAACCCCTCAGAAGCTACCTCGCTTCTGAAGGACTGGAGGAAAATGAAGGTGCAGAAACTACAGAAAGTAAACTTGTCTTACACCCATAACCCCATAGAAGCTACCTCGCTGCTGAAGGACTGGAGGAAAGCTTAGGTGCAGAAACTACATAAAGTAAACATGCCTCACACCCATAACCCCTCAGAAGCTACCTCGCTTCTGAAGGACTGGAGGAAAATGAAGGTGCAGAAACTACAGAAAGTAAACTTGTCTTACACCCATAACCCCATAGAAGCTACCTCGCTGCTGAAGGACTGGAGGAAAGCTTAGGCGCAGAAACTACATAAAGTAAACATGCCTCACGCCCATAACCCTTCAGAAGCTACCTCACTGCTGAAGGACTAGAGGAAAGTGAAGGCGCAGAAACAACATAAAGTAAACATGTCTTACACCCATAACCCCTCAGAGGCTACCTCACTGTTGAAGGACTGGAGGAAAGCGGAGGCTCAGAAACTACAGAAAGTAAACATGTCTCACATCCATAACCCTAGTGCAAATACTTAAGGCAACAAAAGATACCAACATCACATAATTTTAATAATGTATACAGAAAACTATAAATAAAAGTAGAACCATAGTATCTATTTTTTTATATAATGTAAAAAATATATTTTTATTGATAATCAATTAGATACTGAAAAATTAATTTAATGCTAAAACAATACTTCATTTTTACTGATTCATTCGTATCTTCATTCATACACTATACAAACAACGCACAATAAAAATAAAAACATTTTTTAACAGGTACAATGATAATAATTAATAAATACTTTTCATAATAATAGTCATTGAGAGACAATGTGGCACAATGATAATAGACTGTTTTGTTTGTTCTATGCGTGTTTCGACACCAGATAGTGCCTTCGTCAGGAAATGAAGCCACAATGGATCAAAGCTGAATTCTTATTTCTCTCAAAAGGATGATCAGATTGTATCTTTAACCGCTGTTAGCTATAAAGCATTCACTGCATCTGGCCAAGAATGAGGATAAACTTAAATGATAAACCTCCAATTGAAAATGGTTATGTCCATGACATCACAGTCCCAGGGTTTTAAAATGCTGGAGTACAAATCAATATGGATCGTTCTTTTTATTTAAATTCTGATACATGTGGCTGTTGACCAGATGATATATTTGTGTATGAATGTCAGTTTGCCCGATTGGAGATGCCTCCGAACACCAAGATAACGGCGAGTTTATCCTCATTCTTGGCCAGATGCAGTGAATGCTTTACAGCTCACAGCGGATAAAGATACAATCTGATCATCCTTTTGAGACAAATAAGAATTCAACTTTGAACCATTGTGGCTTAATTTCCTGACGAAGGCACTATCTGGTGCCGAAACACGCGTAGAACAAACAAAAACAGTCTATTATCATTGTGCCACATTGTCTCTCAATGACTATGATTATGAAAAGTAGTTATTAGGTATTAACACTGTCCCTGTCAAAAAAACTGTGATTTTTATTGTGCGTTGTTTGTACATTGTATGAATGAAGATATGAATAAATCAGTGTAAATGAGGTATTGGTTTAGTATTACATGAATTCTTCAGTATCTAATTGATTATCAATAAAAATATATTTTTTACATTATATGAAAAAACAGATATTCTGGTTCTCCTTTTGTTTACAATTTTGTGTATATAGTATTGAAATTATGTGATGTTGGTATCTTTTGTTGCCTTAAGTATTTACACTGGATTTATTTACCCTGCCTTAAGGAACTGTACCCTATTAGCAGGGGGCCTTTGTCTTTACAATATATTTACATCCATAATCCCTCAGAAGCTACCTCGCCGTTAAAGGAAAGTGAAGGTACATAAACAACAGAAAGTAAACCTGTCTTACACCCATAACGCCCGAGAAGCTACCTCTCTGCTGAAGGACTGTAACATAAACTACAGAAAGTAAACAGGTCTTACACCCATAACCCCATAGAAGCTACCTCGCTGCTGAAGGTCTAACATAAACTACAGAAAGTAAACAGGTCTTACACCCATAACCCCTCAGAAGCTACCTCGCCGCTGAAGGACTGGAGGAAAGCGAAGGTACAGAAACAACAGTAACTAAATTTGTCTTACACAAATACTCCTCAGAAGCAACCTCGCTGCTGAAGAACTGGTACATAAACTACAGAAAGTAAACAGGTCTTACACCCATAACCCCTCAGAAGCTACCTCGCTTCTGAAGGACTGGAGGAAAATGAAGGTGCAGAAACTACAGAAAGTAAACTTGTCTTACACCCATAACCCCATAGAAGCTACCTCGCTGCTGAAGGACTGGAGGAAAGCTTAGGTGCAGAAACTACATAAAGTAAACATGCCTCACACCCATAACCCCTCAGAAGCTACCTCGCTTCTGAAGGACTGGAGGAAAATGAAGGTGCAGAAACTACAGAAAGTAAACTTGTCTTACACCCATAACCCCATAGAAGCTACCTCGCTGCTGAAGGACTGGAGGAAAGCTTAGGCGCAGAAACTACATAAAGTAAACATGCCTCACGCCCATAACCCTTCAGAAGCTACCTCACTGCTGAAGGACTAGAGGAAAGCGAAGGCGCAGAAACAACATAAAGTAAACATGTCTTACACCCATAACCCCTCAGAGGCTACCTCACTGTTGAAGGACTGGAGGAAAGCGGAGGCTCAGAAACTACAGAAAGTAAACATGTCTCACATCCATAACCCTAGTGCAAATACTTAAGGCAACAAAAGATACCAACATCACATAATTTTAATAATGTATACAGAAAACTATAAATAAAAGTAGAACCATAGTATCTATTTTTTTATATAATGTAAAAAATATATTTTTATTGATAATCAATTAGATACTGAAGAATTAATTTAATGCTAAAACAATACTTCATTTTTACTGATTCATTCGTATCTTCATTCATACACTATACAAACAACGCACAATAAAAATAAAAACATTTTTTAACAGGTACAATGATAATAATTAATAAATACTTTTCATAATAATAGTCATTGAGAGACAATGTGGCACAATGATAATAGACTGTTTTGTTTGTTCTATGCGTGTTTCGACACCAGATAGTGCCTTCGTCAGGAAATGAAGCCACAATGGATCAAAGCTGAATTCTTATTTCTCTCAAAAGGATGATCAGATTGTATCTTTAACCGCTGTTAGCTATAAAGCATTCACTGCATCTGGCCAAGAATGAGGATAAACTTAAATGATAAACCTCCAATTGAAAATGGTTATGTCCATGACATCACAGTCCCAGGGTTTTAAAATGCTGGAGTACAAATCAATATGGATCGTTCTTTTTATTTAAATTCTGATACATGTGGCTGTTGACCAGATGATATATTTGTGTATGAATGTCAGTTTGCCCGATTGGAGATGCCTCCGAACACCAAGATAACGGCGAGTTTATCCTCATTCTTGGCCAGATGCAGTGAATGCTTTACAGCTCACAGCGGATAAAGATACAATCTGATCATCCTTTTGAGACAAATAAGAATTCAACTTTGAACCATTGTGGCTTAATTTCCTGACGAAGGCACTATCTGGTGCCGAAACACGCGTAGAACAAACAAAACAGTCTATTATCATTGTGCCACATTGTCTCTCAATGACTATGATTATGAAAAGTAGTTATTAGGTATTAACACTGTCCCTTTCAAAAAAACTGTGATTTTTATTGTGCGTTGTTTGTACATTGTATGAATGAAGATATGAATAAATCAGTGTAAATGAGGTATTGGTTTAGTATTACATGAATTCTTCAGTATCTAATTGATTATCAATAAAAATATATTTTTTACATTATATGAAAAAACAGATATTCTGGTTCTCCTTTTGTTTACAATTTTGTGTATATAGTATTGAAATTATGTGATGTTGGTATCTTTTGTTGCCTTAAGTATTTACACTGGATTTATTTACCCTGCCTTAAGGAACTGTACCCTATTAGCAGGGGGCCTTTGTCTTTACAATATATTTACATCCATAATCCCTCAGAAGCTACCTCGCCGTTAAAGGAAAGTGAAGGTACATAAACAACAGAAAGTAAACCTGTCTTACACCCATAACGCCCGAGAAGCTACCTCTCTGCTGAAGGACTGTAACATAAACTACAGAAAGTAAACAGGTCTTACACCCATAACCCCATAGAAGCTACCTCGCTGCTGAAGGTCTAACATAAACTACAGAAAGTAAACAGGTCTTACACCCATAACCCCTCAGAAGCTACCTCGCTGCTGAAGGACTGTAACATAAACTACAGAAAGTAAACAGGTCTTACACCCATAACCCCATAGAAGCTACCTCGCTGCTGAAGGACTGTAACATAAACTACAGAAAGTAAACAGGTCTTACACCCATAACCCCTGAGAAGCTACCTCGCTGCTGAAGGTCTAACATAAACTACAGAAAGTAAACAGGTCTTACACCCATAACCCCTCAGAAGCTACCTCGCTGCTGAAGGACTGTAACATAAACTACAGAAAGTAAACAGGTCTTACACCCATAACCCCATAGAAGCTACCTCGCTGCTGAAGGACTGTAACATAAACTACAGAAAGTAAACAGGTCTTACACCCATAACCCCATAGAAGCTACCTCTCTGCTGAAGGACTGTAACATAAACTACAGAAAGTAAACAGGTCTTACACCCATAACCCCTGAGAAGCTACCTCGCTGCTGAAGGTCTAACATAAACTACAGAAAGTAAACAGGTCTTACACCCATAACCCCTCAGAAGCTACCTCGCTGCTGAAGGACTGTAACATAAACTACAGAAAGTAAACAGGTCTTACACCCATAACCCCATAGAAGCTACCTCGCTGCTGAAGGACTGTAACATAAACTACAGAAAGTAAACAGGTCTTACACCCATAACCCCATAGAAGCTACCGCGCTGCTGATGGACTTTAACATAAACTACAGAAAGTAAACAGGTCGTACACCCATAACCCCTGAGAAGCTACCTCGCCGCTGAAGGACTGTAACTTAAACTACAGAAAGTAAACAGGTCTTACACCCATAACCCCTCAGAAGCTACCTCGCTTCTGAAGGATTGGAGGAAAATGAAGGTGCAGAGACTACAGAAAGTAAACTTGTCTTACACCCATAACCCCATAGAAGCTACCTCGCTGCTGAAGGACTGTAACATAAACTACAGAAAGTAAACAGGTCTTACACCCATAACCCCATAGAAGCTACCGCGCTGCTGATGGACTGTAACATAAACTACAGAAAGTAAACAGGTCTTACACCCATAACCCCTGAGAAGCTACCTCGCCGCTGAAGGACTGTAACATAAACTACAGAAAGTAAACAGGTCTTACACCCATAACCCCTGAGAAGCTACCTCGCCGCTGAAGGACTGTAACATAAACTACAGAAAGTAAACAGGTCTTACACCCATAACCCCTGAGAAGCTACCTCGCTGCTGAAGGACTGGTACATAAACTACAAAAGTAAACAGGTCTTACACCCATAACCCCTGAGAAGCTACCTCGCCGCTGAAGGACTGTAACATAAACTACAGAAAGTAAACAGGTCTTACACCCATAACCCCTCAGAAGCTACCTCGCCGCTGAAGGACTAGATGAAAGTGAAGGTAAAGAAACTACAGAAGGCAAACATGTCTAGGAGTCTTATTTGGGTCTAGACTCGAGACAGCTTTAGCTGTCTGCCAGAACCTAAATAACTAACTATAATAAAAAATATTGATAAATAAAATACACTGGGGAGATATGGGTCCGCCCCTTTCAGTCACTGCCTGCTGAACCGGTCATTCAAATTTTGATTCTGCCAACCCAATACCATACATAGTGTAGGTAACTGGACAGCCACCTTCAGCAATGGTTTGTGAGAACTATCATTGACATTTCGATCAGCCCACAGGGCAGCCATTCGGTGAATGGAATGTCAGTCATCATGAGTGACAGCATTTTACCACATTACTTCTGAATCAACACCAGGAAGTGGAATACAGGCAGACAAAGTAGTCCATATCCAGCCCTCAAAAATAAACTTTGTGCGCAGGCCCTCTGGGGAGCGGTTATGTGCAATGCAAGCAATGATGCTGGACAGCATGTCACCCGTAGACAGACGGTGACTGCTGCGGTAAAAACAAGGTCTGGCCTCTGAGACTATTGGCTCTGCCAATGCCTGTTTGTTGATGCTCTACAGCATCAGCAAAAATGCAAATGCAGATTCTGATCAGCATGAACAAAAGGAGAGATTTAAAAGGGTGCAATGATGTATACAAGCACATGCGTCATCATGCAAGAGCGTACCTTCAACAAGACACGGATGCATTTTTTATTTACAGATCCAAAATGTGTATTAAATAAATGATATATTTTAAAAAGTTGCTCAAAAGCATACTTATAGAAAGGCAGCAAGAGAAGCACACGAGGGGGGCAACTGGAAAACACATGCACTCTCATGGAATGCTTAAGAAAAAATAAACAAGTAGTTCCCTAACATTGAGCAGTGGAAAGACACTATTAAAGAGGATGTTCTCCAGGGGAAATGACATACACAAGATGGACAAGGCCAGCTACAAAATAATAATTAATGAGAGTGACACTAAGCCAACCAATGGCAAGCAATGGCTGAACTTTATGCCCACAATAAGTTCTTGGTAAACTGACAATACATCTTTTTCAACCTGACAGCTGTGGGGGCTGGTCGGCACAACCTGAAAAAAAGAGAACACTTCAAGGCTAATTTTAATAAGTTGATCCAAGCCCAACCTAAGATGGCTTCCAAACAATGAGAGGGACAATCCCCAAAGCACACGGCTCACAGGATGTTGCTGGTCTATGCAGTAATGCATTCATCTTTCACACTGAGGTGGTTTCCGGTAGAACAACATGCATTTCTCCTCTTTGTACCTCGTTGGAATTGAACTTTTAATCCAATCTGAATGATGTACCCTTTTCTGTTGCTGATTCTTTTTACACGGTACCTTGTTATAAGACAGTTTGCTATGATTACATGTTTGATTCACCATGTACAATGCTGTTAATGTACACTATGGTTACAACATCTAGTACTCTGTGCATTACTGGCGTAGTCTGTAGTTGATGTTCATTTCTGTGTTGTTTCTTGATCATTAAATTCCATGATGCTTTGTGGCCTCATTCTTCTGTAAACACTTTTATGAGTGAACATGTCCCTTGTGTTGAATGATTCAAGGCTGGAGTTTTAGCCTCCATTGCTGACTTTACATACATGTTAGACAATGAATGTGGAAATAATGTAAAACAAATGTAGTGTGTTGCATCCACCTCACATTTTCAGGAGTATGACGGAAGCCCCTGCGGTGCAAGGGTTCTCTTCGGGAGCCCTCATTCAGCCCACACCAATGAATATCTATCAGATATGCAAGACTAGAGTACCCTCCATCACATTCTGCAGGGGGGCCTTATCATTTTGTGTTACACCACTGCACATTTTACGTTCCTTGCACAAGCCAAACCATGAATATACTGGACATGTAAATGATGCAACAAGCATCATGTAAGAACACGGTCAAATCTTTTCAAAGTTCAAAAAGTGTATTTCTTTATTGTGCAGCAGCCTTTCACCTTAGCACATCAGACTATATCACAGCATCGAGAGGCATTCCTCCGCAGCCCTTAAAATGTCATCACTGAACTAAGGCTCTTAGACAAGTCACTAGTTATGCCTACCCTACATCTGGTCCAGGGGGGGTGGAACAATTTTTAGAGTGGGGGTGCTGCAGGGCTTAATTTGTAATAAACAAAAAGTAAGTCCTGGGGCCCTCGTCGGGAGGCCACAGTAGCTAGCCCTACCCACTGAGTGTGCCAGCACTGCCACTATATTGGAGACAACAAGGGGACCCAATTAAGTCGAAAGGGACCTTGGGGATAATGCTATTCAAACAACAGTGGTCCCTTTAGGAAAACATATACATAGTGAATAAATATAGACTCAGTCGTAGCTATATTGATTTGGACTTGTCCAGCCGGACAGAGGTCTAGTATTTACTTGTAGTTGGATATAAGAAATGTTACACAACAGTTCACAAAGCTCGAAACTTTATGTGTACTACTAATGTAAAGGTGTTGGTTCTGTTCTGATGTACCATGACATTGTGCAATTACTGGTACCTCAAACCTCATGCTTTTGCCTACAAGCCCTTGTGTTCCAGTTTTGTCACTGAATGTCTGTTGCACATGTGTTAGGTAGGGTGCAGGCTTGTACCCCACTTTGTGAACTGTTGTGTAACATTTCTTATATCCAACTACAAGTAAATACTAGACCTCTGTCCGCCTGGACAAGTCCAAATCAATATAGCTACGACTGAGTCAATATTTATTCACTATGTATATTTTTTCCTAAAGGGACCACTGTTGTTTGAATACCGCCACTGACAATACCTGCACAATTTGGAACCATTACACTGCTAAACGTGTGACAATTCAGACTATTTGAGGCCCGCAATGCAATACGAATAGCTTGGGTCGCAGCAGTCAGTAGGTTTTAATGTACATTGAATTAATAAACAACTGTTGTTCTGCTCATCTCTAAATTACGTGAACAGCGCCACCATGTGGCAGTTATCATATGTGCAGGTGTTGGCAACTAAGTGTCAGTGCCGAGCACGGCAACCACTGGCTCAAATTAGGCACTGGGATGCAGCCATTAACTGTACATTACCCAAATCACCCAAGCAAGAGAGTGGCAAAGATGTGGTAAGTAGCCAGCTAGTGTGCATTTTGGAGCACACTGTTACAAATGTATTACTAAAGCATGGGAAATTGAAACCCTTCCTCGATGCTCCTGACCTAAAAATGGCTGCCCAAGCTCTTGTTATCTCTAGACTGGAATACGGCTGTTCTACCATCTCGGGTTTACCCAAGATCTCTCTTGTACCTTTAAAAGCCTGCCTCAATGCGGCTGCCAGACTACTTACCGGCACAAGGAAATTCGACTATATTTCTCCACACCTGAAAGCTCTGAACTGGCTTCCCCTGGAGGCAAGAATACAGCTTAAACTAGCACGCATCACGCACAAAGCTTTATACTCTAACTTCCCTGCATACCTTGCACAGAAACGTGTGATTTCCGGAGGAATCGGAAACTCCCAGTCGGCCAGAGACCTCTTGCTCCAACCTGCACACTTTCGGAGGGAAAAAACTTACAATCAGGCCTTTTCCGGGCTGCTCCAAGAATATGGAACTCTCTCCCACCTGTCATCAGAAGAATCCCCTCTCTGGCACGCTTCAAAAAGGATGCCAAAACCTTCCTGATGGGTACATTTCTTGCTTAACCTTAGCCTCATCCACCACTAAGGCCTTGATCTTCTGCTTCCCACCTCCTCCGTTCAGATTACCTAATCACCCCGCCAAGAACTCTGGGAACTCATCTTGAGTAATTGTAAATGTAACCTGTAAATATATCGTCTCGCCTTGAGTAACTGTGAATGTAATCTGTAAATACGTGCCCTCTCTGTCGTTTGAATCGTGCCCCCCCCACTTGATCCTTTACATGTTGATGCTAAGCCTGTCTATGCAATGCTATGTTTTCCTGTAAAGCGCTCTGATACCCTACCGGGTCAAGTTCGCGCTCTATAAAACACAGAAATGAATAAATGAAATGGTGTGGTAGGGCACGGTCATTTACAGACCACACTTTCCATTGAAACAACCTCTAAATTTGCTGGTAAAACTATATAGCGCACAAATGACAATGTGTGGAAATCAGGTTTTAACTAATATTTATATTTTGCACATCACTAAGTAAAGTGTCTATATAGTTTGATCCGACTAAAAATGGTTGTTTCCATCACACTTCAGAATTACAAAAAAATGCTTCATTTGTGCTCAACTGCAGAACACATTTTGAAATATTTATACAGTTGATTTGAAGGTATTTCAAATGTAGTTATTTTAGAAAAATAAAAATCCCTGTACTGTAGAAAGATTGTCATAGTTTACTTTACAAAATTCTCTCACTTTTTATTCAGAGATACAAAATTAAACACCAATCTCATTGTTAAAAGAAAATGCAGCAATTTGTACAAGGGGCCTGACATTTGACCTCTGTCTTTGAAGTATGTATCTTTAATGCTCATTTATCTTCTGAACTCCAGCATTGTTATTTCTGGGACGCCGCATCCAAGTATTTACCTGCGCAGTGAGGGGAACGGCTGCCTTCACTGCCATCGTGTCCCTGGACATTTCCTTTGCCGTGAGGGGAACGGCTGCACTCACGCCCACACGCCGATCTGCCACGGGAAGCTGGTGACTACATCCTCCAGCAGGCATTGAGCGGCGCAACCAGAGGGCGTCACCAGAAGGTGCCAGAGAACTTTAAAAACAGCGCGGCACTCCTGCAGCGCGGGACGCCGCATCCAAGTATTTACCTGCACCGTGAGGGGAATGGCTGCCTTCACTGCCATTGTGTCCCTGGACATTTCCTTTGCCGTGAGGGGAACGGCTGCACGCACGCCCACATGCCGATCTGCCACGGGAAGCTGGTGACTACATCTCAGATATTGAGCTGGTTGGCTAATTCTTGGTTTACAATTTTTCTTTTTTGTAGAAAAAGATTGGTCCTGATGAGAACCCCAGAATTGGGGGTTTGAAACGCGTCGACCTTTTGACCTTCAATAGGATTGACTGAACTCTTTTGTCATATGACTAAAATTCTTTACAATAAGGCTTTTGTTTTTCTTAAAAAGAATTAATATTCCATATATTCAATTGAAAACAGCTCCTAAATACAAATAGAGATTATCATTTATTGCATATTTCAATTGCTTTTTCTGACAAAAGGGTTTTTTATTGTTTGTGTGTATAGTTGGATGGATGCAGAATGAATGTTTGAGAGGATGTGTGTAAATTGTAAAATTGTAAATATGTAAAAGTATTTTTTGTGTTGTTATGTCTAACGTTTGAAAAGTTTATACATGCACAATTTATTTGTGAAATTATTTACTAAAGTAAAGTTTAACTAAAGAAAATAAATTAAAAAATTCTGACTTATGACGTAATTTGGACCGTTATGTTTTGTTCATAAGGTGACCATAACCATCCCTTGTTAAGGGTATCCAGTACTGGCCTTTGTTTTGTTCATTGGTATCTTTGGCTTAGCCTTGCTGGAAACAGCCAGAACCCTGTGTTGTTTTTTCCAGTCTCTGTGCGGGCATTAGCTCGCGAGGTTGTAAGAGGTAGGATTGTACCTCTCTGCATTAAGGAATTCATTCACTTAGTGTGATTTATTTGTCCTGTGTGTGTTTGTTAGTCTTGTCAAATTGTTAATTGTTATGTCGGAGAAGGATACGCTCTCATATACTGCGGATCACATCCAGAAATTGATCAGCCAGCCACCAGTTTTTGCTTCTGCCATCTTAAGTGCCACCCCAAAACACAAAATGAGTCTGACAGACTAATCAGATTAAGAAAAAACAAATTAGAACGGACCTACATGGTCATTTTCTCTTGCAACACTTACGTGCCGGGACCATACCATCAGGCCTTCAAATTCGGAATACTCCCATGGTGTTTACTGACGACCCAGAATATAAAAAAGGTTTCAGTGGCATAGAAACTAAGTGTAGTAGGGACCTAATGGTCTTGACTATAGAAACAGCGCAGAGACTGTCCTTAAAGGAGTTGGCGGAAATTGCAAACTTGGAAACTGAAATCCAAAACAATCAGTTAATTACTGATGCCAAAGCTCTGTTGGAGAAGATAGAAAAGGAGATTCTTGATTTTAAGGATTACACGGTCACACAGAAAAGTAATAAATTCGAGTCAGACCAAAAGAACTTTTCATTGGAATCAGTGTATCCTTACTTACAAGCGGACTTTTATACAAGATCAGCCCAAAGGAGATTTTTTGAGGACAATCAAGGACGCTCTCGCAATAAGTTCGTCACTTTCTCGGACACTTCTTCTTCATCAGGAACGGAAACTGATTCAAGCGATACCCGGACAAATCAACCATCCCGGAGTAATCAAAACAATCAACAACAAAACCTCCAACCTTTTTTAGGAAGAGGCCAACGCAGACCACGCGGCAGGTCACGTCCAACATACCAGCCATGGGAAATGCGAACGAGACGTCAGCACTACCAGAGTTAGAATTGTCACCAGTGTTCAACCTTTCAGACCGTACATTGTCTCCATCAGAAATATCTATTCTGGGAAAAGGACTGTCTTACGTCCCAGTGCGCGCTCCAGATTTCGTAAAAATTAAACTAGAAATTCTTGAGTTTTGCCGCAAGATCCGTTTGAAAATGTTCTTTAAAGATACACCGACTACCATCTCCAATGAAGTGACAGGACTGCGCAATAAATCCACTTTTTGCCCACCGCCATCGAAAATTCCAAAAGAAATACTGACTTTTGAAAAAACCTTAATGTCAGGAATAACAGCCCTTGAAAAGAAAAAACAATTCACCCGCTATAACCTATCTAAAAAAGAAAAAGATGCAATCTTTACCTTGAAAAATGACCAAACAGTGGTCATAAAACAGGCGGATAAAGGTGGGGCGGTTGTCCTATGGGACATTAATAAATACAAACAAGAGGTTAATCGCCAACTTGGAGATCAGAAATGCTATCGAAGGATTGCTAAGGATCCGACAAGTGATCTTCAAAAGGAACTATTTTCAATATTACAAGAGGGTCATGATCTAGGGATACTAGGAGACAAAGAATTTTCGTTTCTCCAGAACAAACACCCACGAATACCCATAATGTACGTTCTGCCGAAAATACATAAGGACGAGGTCAACCCCCCAGGTCGTCCTATTATTTCCGGCTGTTCATCACTGATTGAACCGGTATCTAAGTATATTGATTATTTTCTAAAACCTTTCATCAATGAGATACCATCGCATTTGAAAGACACAACTGCATTCCTTAATCACATATCGTCAATTCGGTTTAATGAGGAAAAACAATTATTAGTGACTATGGATATAGTTTCACTATATACACAGATCCCTCAGGAGCTAGCATTAGAAACGATCCTCTACTTTTTAGAACAGAGAGAACAGCCGACGAGAGTACCTACTGACTTTTTGATTAAATTAGCCAAGTTCGCACTATCGAAGAATTATTTTCAGTTCGATGGTGAGTTCTTTTTCCAAACGCAAGGAGTTGCAATGGGCTGTCCATTTGCCCCAGAGTTGGCAGTCCTTTTTATGGGACTGTATGAAACGAAATATATTTACAATGGTAATCCATTTGTAGAATTTATCGAGAAATACGTTCGTTACATTGACGACGTTTTTATGATTTGGTCAGGGTCTGAAGCACAGCTACATGAATTAATGATGTGGCTTAATCAAAGGATGGAAGAGATCCAATTTAGCTTTAGTCATTCCAATAAAAGCATCACATTTCTTGACGTGCAAGTTTTTGCAGTAGATGGAACCTTGTGCACCACCTTGTTCCGTAAGGCGACAGATCGCAATAAGGCACTCCACTACACCAGCCATCACCCTCGAAGTTTGAAGCAAAACTTACCATTTGGGCAGTTCCTCCGTATTAGGAGGAACTGCTCCAATAAAGATGAGTTTTTCCGCCATGCCAATGCACTCAAAGATCGACTAGTACTAAGAGGGTACCCAAAAAAACTGTTAAAGAACTCAATAAAAAGAGCCTGGTGGGTGCCAAGGGAGACCCTGTTGCAAAAGAAGGAGCGTGTGGAACAAAGCAGAATTGTTTGTGTGACCACATTCGGACCTCAAACCAATCAACTACGGAAGCTAGTCACACAAAATTGGCATTTAGTGAAAGGTCTACATAGCGATTTTTTAGACCTTCCACTGTTTGCGTTTAAGAAAGAAAAAAGTGTGGCAAATCACATTGTCAGAGCCGCTTTACCAACTTCTCCGAAGCCTTCTTTAAGAAGCATGCTGAACTTACCTCCGGTGAAAGGGCATCACAAGTGTGGCAACTGTTCATGTTGCGCCCAAACCATTGAGGGTTCGCTCTTTACACACAACGGCATCCATTGGAGACATGATTCGTTTACTAATTGTCAGACGAGAAATATAGTGTATGGCATTATGTGCCCATGCCCGAAACTCTATGTGGGCAAAACAACCCAAGAAGCAAGGCATTGTGTGACACAACATAAATCACGCCTGAGAAATGCAACACCAAATGCGCCACTGGTTTTACACTGGCAACGTTGCCAGCATCAAGAAGCAGACTTAAAATGGACAGTGTTGTCCAAAGTGGAAATGGGCGCTAGAGGAGGTGACATTGAGGGCAGACTTAGTCAGCGGGAAGCGCTGCTTATAATGAAATATGATACTGCATCAACTGGTTTGAATGAAGTATCTGAAATTCTAAGAATCAACTAATAGGGCACTATGTTTCCGCATTCACGAAGGTTTTCCAGAACCTTGCATTGTCTAATTTATCGATAAAGCATCACGCACAGAATTGAAACACTATCGCTTTAAGCAACCCTCTGCTTGGCTGCCTCGTGCGGTCACGTGGTTTCTGGCTGATTCCGGGTAAATAACGAGGTAGGACTAATGCCCCGTATGCTTCCTGCTTGCAGCAGTCTAAGTAACGATCGGCTTCCCGTCCCGGAGGTAAGACCCCTGAAATTGACCGCTAGCCGCCCTCGCGCAGCGCCGTGTGCGCCCATCTCCATAACGCGCTTACCGTTCGTTCCGTCTTTCAGATTTATCCACTGGTTGAAGCAACGGAGTGAACTTCTAAAATTTCAGCGGACATGTAAAATGAGCCACCGCTAACCGGTAAGCCTCCATTGTCCTAAGAGCTTTGCAGCACTCCCGCCTATACTGTGACTTGAGTGATTATAGCCTATTCTTTCCCGTTTCAGGGAGACCCTGCGCCACTGTCATAAGGTGAGTGCTTTTTGGCTAACGACCAGTTAGGTGCTGTAAGTGCCTCTCTACCCTAAAAGCACTTTGGTATTCACTCATCTCTGTTTATTTGTTTAGTGTCATTGTGTACCTGTCGAATGTCCTGCAGAAGCACGCATGGTCATTAAGTGACTTTATAAGGTATGGCATTGGTAGCAACTGGTGTTTTATAGGCTTTTAGTTTGATATTGAGCTGGTTGGCTAATTCTTGGTTTACAATTTTTCTTTTTTGTAGAAAAAGATTGGTCCTGATGAGAACCCCAGAATTGGGGGTTTGAAACGCGTCGACCTTTTGACCTTCAATAGGATTGACTGAACTCTTTTGTCATATGACTAAAATTCTTTACAATAAGGCTTTTGTTTTTCTTAAAAAGAATTAATATTCCATATATTCAATTGAAAACAGCTCCTAAATACAAATAGAGATTATCATTTATTGCATATTTCAATTGCTTTTTCTGACAAAAGGGTTTTTTATTGTTTGTGTGTATAGTTGGATGGATGCAGAATGAATGTTTGAGAGGATGTGTGTAAATTGTAAAATTGTAAATATGTAAAAGTATTTTTTGTGTTGTTATGTCTAACGTTTGAAAAGTTTATACATGCACAATTTATTTGTGAAATTATTTACTAAAGTAAAGTTTAACTAAAGAAAATAAATTAAAAAATTCTGACTTATGACGTAATTTGGACCGTTATGTTTTGTTCATAAGGTGACCATAACCATCCCTTGTTAAGGGTATCCAGTACTGGCCTTTGTTTTGTTCATTGGTACATCTCCCAGCAGGCATTGAGCGGCACAACCAGAGGGCGTCACCAGAAGGCGCCAGAGACCTTTAAAAACAGCATGGCCCCTTTTCCTATTTGTGCGGCCAACCCCAGGGGTAAGACTCTTTTTTCCATGTGCCCACAATAACTCGAGAACTTTGCTTTAAATGCCAAGAACACTTGTATGTCCCTTCCCCTGTTTTTTTATTGGGCGTTACTGTTTGAGCATTACCTTGGAGGGAAGGACACGTTGTAAACAAACTAGGGGCTGAACGGGGTAAATTCATTGTTCAATTGTGTTGACCGGTGGTTTTTTCTATGAGTTCGAGCCCTCTCTGAACCCCTAAGGGTGTTTAGTCACATCTGGGTAGTGGTGGGACGAGGCACATTCTGTAGGAGAGCTGCAACGACACCTGCTGGGAAAATTGGAAAAAGGGTAGCTGCTAGCAGAAATAAATCAACATGTGAGCCTCCAACCACTGCGATAGATAAAATGCTCCAGAGGGCTATTGGGGTGGTGTCCACGGAAATAGAGCGTACATAAAGAAGGCTATCCCTCACCCCAGATATTTGCACACAAGAATCTGAGGCGACCTCGTCACCAACCAACGTTCAAACATTGCCGCACAGTTTACTATCACTCCCCCCTTCTCATCTCGCCAACTTGGGCCCAAGATGGGCAAATACATATCTTAGCGCCTTGGCCGCATGTTGCTCGAACCAGGAAGCAACCACATAGGGCCATCATGCTCACCAACACTTCAAATAAAGTGAACATAAAGCAGCAATTGGTGCGGGCCAAAAAACAAAAAATCTTGTGCAAATAACCAGGTCGACTCAACGGGATCTGACGTTCAAGAACAGACAAAAGGCAAATCCCAAATAGATACTCCAGCTGCAGAACATCCATCTTGGGTAGACAACCAGATGTCTGACCTCTTAACCAAATTAAGAGCCACCATTAAAGAAGAACTAGCACCTTTAGTAGCCTGTCTAGATAGAATGGAGAGAGATTGGGAGGGCTTAGGAGCTATAGCACAAACCGACCCTGTGATTGGGAAAGTAGGGGAAGGGTCTTACTCTGGAAAACAAGAGGCTACCCAGTGCCCAACACACACACAAGGTGGGGGGGTGCACGCAATTGATATCACCACATCAAGCAGCTTAGTAAGGGAAACAAGCGCTAAAACTGCAACAGTCTCTCAAGAGCTTAGACACAGGAGGAGCACAATGGAGGCAAGTGGAGGGGCTGAGGCCAAGACTTCGAGCAGGGAGGCCACCAGCAAACAAACTGTGCCACCGTCCCAGGTTTCCATCAGTGAGAATAAGGTGTCTTCCATCCCTAGCGTAAATCTTCCCCCAGCCTGTGCCCCTTATGTCACCATAATGACAGGCATCCCCAAAATAGCCCATAACATCAAGGAATCCCAACTTGACCTTAGGAATAAATGTTTATTCTGGCTCGCGTGGTTCAAGCACTTTGAGTATGCACGGGCGGGGGAGATAATCATGGTCCGCAGAGTAGGCTGGCTGGGCAATGCCAACCGAGTAAGGAGGCTGATTTTATCCCTCCTGATAACCATCTGGATCGTATAGATATGGGAGGTTCTAGTGCAGTACCTGTAGGACTAGACAGGGTCCACCAGGTTGTTTATTCCATCCCCCCATTCCCACTCCCTGGAGGCACCAATAGGGGTAGATTTGAGGAGGAGTGGGATACGAATCCTATCATGGAATCTAGCAGGACTGTATAACAAATTATCATGTCCAGAATGGGGGTCTTTCGTAGACAATCAAGACATTTGCCTATTTCAGGAGACCTGGGCTTGCGGAGAACATCATAGGGTAGGCTTTGCGCCATTTAACATTTTGGCCATTAAAGGGCGTGAGGGGGCGCCCGTCTGGTGGACTTACAATCTGGGTGGGCACACATCTTGGGTGCACAGCAGATCAGTTGATTACTCCTAATAACGACATCCAATGTGTCCTGCTGACATTCCCAGACAAGATGACAATTGCCCTAATTAATGTCTACTCTAGACCCGTGATCAGCCATCCTCTCACACATGCCCAGGCCCCTTAAGGCCTTGCTGGGTGCACCCCAAATCATTCACGTCCATCTTGTGAGTTGCAGCCTACCTGTGCCCCAGATTGCAGTGAGCAGAGTCCAGGAAGTAGTAAGGAGACAGACTAGTGCTGTCTCTTCCCAAGACAAAAAGTTGTTTAAAAAACGATTTTCACTTTCTGTGTTTACGGTCTATGCCTGTGGTTGTTACAGTTAAAAATGTTAGTTTTAGCCTGCCTGTAATTGCATATTTTATCACCTGTGTTGTGTTTTAAATTTGTGGTTTTCCCTGCCCATGATTGCCTCCATTTACTGTGTTGAATTGTGGGATTTGCAGTCCAACCTCTGTAGTTTGTCCCTCTCATTCCTTGGTGACAATTCTGTTTTCCTTCCAAATTTCTCCTTTGCTCTGTGCTAAGACCTGTATTTTAAAACAGTGCACTCCCAGCCACCATTTTGTGTTCAGTAGCCAGTGAAACCAGCCCCTAGCCCCTACCCCCCCCCCTCCTCCCCCCCAACCCCGCAAGAGGGATTTTTCTACATCAGGGCCTTTGCACTTCGTTTTTTGGCCAGCAGGGGGAGTGAAGCTTTATTCAAACAGTATTGTTAGATTTCAAGTTAGTGAGGCCCTTTACCTGCTGAAGTCCAAAGTGTGGATTGAGTCAGTCTGTCTCTTAGGAGATTCTGATCAGGAGAGGCAGCTGCCCAGCCGCCACCCCCAGGCCAGCAGACCATTGGCTATTCAGCTACCAGGCAAGTCTGAGCCCTCCTCTCACACATGCCCAGGCCCCTTAAGGCCTTGCTGGGTGCCCCCCAAATCATTCACGTCCATCTTGTGAGTTGCAGCCTACCTGTGCCCCAGATTGCAGTGAGCAGAGTCCAGGAAGTAGTAAGGAGACAGACTGGTGCTGTCTCTTCCCAAGACAAAAAGTTGTTTAAAAAACGATTTTCACTTTCTGTGTTTACGGTCTATGCCTGTGGTTGTTACAGTTAAAAATGTTAGTTTTAGCCTGCCTGTAATTGCATATTTTATCACCTGTGTTGTGTTTTAAATTTGTGGTTTTCCCTGCCCATGATTGCCTCCATTTACTGTGTTGAATTGTGGGATTTGCAGTCCAACCTCTGTAGTTTGTCCCTCTCATTCCTTGGTCACAATTCTGTTTTCCTTCCAAATTTCTCCTTTGCTCTGTGCTAAGACCTGTATTTTAAAACAGTGCACTCCCAGCCACCATTTTGTGTTCAGTAGCCAGTGAAACCAGCCCCTAGCCCCTACCCCCCCCCTCCTCCCCCCCAACCCCGCAAGAGGGATTTTTCTACATCAGGGCCTTTGCACTTCGTTTTTTGGCCAGCAGGGGGAGTGAAGCTTTATTCAAACAGTATTGTTAGATTTCAAGTTAGTGAGGCCCTTTACCTGCTGAAGTCCAAAGTGTGGATTGAGTCAGTCTGTCTCTTAGGAGATTCTGATCAGGAGAGGCAGCTGCCCAGCCGCCACCCCCAGGCCAGCAGACCATTGGCTATTCAGCTACCAGGCAAGTCTGAGCCCTCCTCTCACACATGCCCAGGCCCCTTAAGGCCTTGCTGGGTGCACCCCAAATTATTCTCCTCCATCTTGTGAGTTGCATACTACCTGTGCCCCAGATTGCAGTGAGCAGAGTCCAGGAAGTGGTAAGGAGAAAGACTAGTGCTGCCTCTTCCCAAGACAAAAAGTTGTTTAAAAAACGATTTTCACTTTCTGCGTTTACTGTCTATGCCTGTGGTTGTTACAGTTAAAAATTATAGTTTTAGCCTGCCTGTAATTGCATATTTTATCACCTGTGTTGCGTTTTAAATTTGTGGTTTTCCCTGCCCATGATTGCCTCCATTTACTGTGTTGAATTGTGGGATTTGCAGTCCAACCTCTGTAGTTTGTCGCTCTCATTCCTTGGTGACAATTCTGTTTTCCTTCCAAATTTCTCCTTTGCTCTGTGCTAAGACCTGTATTTTAAAACAGTGCACTCCCAGCCACCATTTTGTGTTCAGTAGCCAGTGAAACCAGCCCCCTACCACTACCCCTCCCCACCGCAAGAGGGATTTTTCTACATCAGGGCCTGTGCACTTCGTTTTTTGGCCAGCAGGGGGAGTGAAGCTTTATTCAAACAGTATTGTTAGATTTCAAGTTAGTGAGGCCCTTTACCTGCTGAAGTCCAAAGTGTGGATGGAGCCTGTCTGTCTCCTAGGAGATTCTGATCAGGAGAGGCAGCTGCCCAGCCGCCACCCCCAGGCCAGCAGACCATTGGCTATTCAGCTACCAGGCAAGTCTGAGCCCTCCTCTCACACATGCCCAGGCACTTAAGGCCTTGCTGGGTGCACCCCAAATTATTCTCCTCCATCTTGTGAGTTGCATACTACCTGTGCCCCAGATTGCAGTGAGCAGAGTCCAGGAAGTGGTAAGGAGAAAGACTAGTGCTGCCTCTTCCCAAGACAAAAAGTTGTTTAAAAAACGATTTTCACTTTCTGCGGTTACTATCTATGCCTGTGGTTGTTACAGTTAAAAATTATAGTTTTAGCCTGCCTGTAATTGCATATTTTATCACCTGTGTTGCGTTTTAAATTTGTGGTTTTCCCTGCCCATGATTGCCTCCATTTACTGTGTTGAATTGTGGGATTTGCAGTCCAACCTCTGTAGTTTGTCGCTCTCATTCCTTGGTGACAATTCTGTTTTCCTTCCAAATTTCTCCTTTGCTCTGTGCTAAGACCTGTATTTTAAAACAGTGCACTCCCAGCCACCATTTTGTGTTCAGTAGCCAGTGAAACCAGCCCCCTACCACTACCCCTCCCCACCGCAAGAGGGATTTTTCTACATCAGGGCCTGTGCACTTCGTTTTTTGGCCAGCAGGGGGAGTGAAGCTTTATTCAAACAGTATTGTTAGATTTCAAGTTAGTGAGGCCCTTTACCTGCTGAAGTCCAAAGTGTGGATGGAGCCTGTCTGTCTCCTAGGAGATTCTGATCAGGAGAGGCAGCTGCCCAGCCGCCACCCCCAGGCCAGCAGACCATTGGCTATTCAGCTACCAGGCAAGTCTGAGCCCTCCTCTCACACATGCCCAGGCACTTAAGGCCTTGCTGGGTGCACCCCAAATTATTCTCCTCCATCTTGTGAGTTGCATACTACCTGTGCCCCAGATTGCAGTGAGCAGAGTCCAGGAAGTGGTAAGGAGAAAGACTAGTGCTGCCTCTTCCCAAGACAAAAAGTTGTTTAAAAAACGATTTTCACTTTCTGCGGTTACTATCTATGCCTGTGGTTGTTACAGTTAAAAATTTTAGTTTTAGCCTGCCTGTAATTGCATATTTTATCACCTGTGTTGTGTTTTAAATTTGTGGTTTTCCCTGCCCATGATTGCCTCCATTTACTGTGTTGAATTGTGGGATTTGCAGTCCAACCTCTGTAGTTTGTCCCTCTCATTCCTTGGTCACAATTCTGTTTTCCTTCCAAATTTCTCCTTTGCTCTGTGCTAAGACCTGTATTTTAAGACAGTGCACTCCCAGCCACCATTTTGTGTTCAGTAGCCAGTGAAACCAGCCCCCTACCACTACCCCCCCCCCCCCACCCCCCAGAGGGATTTTTCTACATCAGGGCCTTTGCACTTTGTTTTTTGGCCAGCAGGGGGAGTGAAGCTTTATTCAAACAGTATTGTTAGATTTCAAGTTAGTGAGGCCCTTTACCTGCTGAAGTCCAAAGTGTGGATGAAGCCTGTCTGTCTCCTAGGAGATTCTGATCAGGAGAGGCAGCTGCCCAGCCGCCACCCCCAGGCCAGCAGACCATTGGTTATTCAGCTACCAGGCAAGTCTGAGCCCTCCTCTCACACATGCCCAGGCCCCTTAAGGCCTTGCTGGGTGCACCCCAAATTATTCTCCTCCATCTTGTGAGTTGCATACTACCTGTGCCCCAGATTGCAGTGAGCAGAGTCCAGGAAGTGCTAAGGAGAAAGACTAGTGCTGCCTCTTCCCAAGACAAAAAGTTGTTTAAAAAACGATTTTCACTTTCTGCGTTTACTGTCTATGCCTGTGGTTGTTACAGTTAAAAATTATAGTTTTAGCCTGCCTGTAATTGCATATTTTATCACCTGTGTTGTGTTTTAAATTTGTGGTTTTCCCTGCCCATGATTGCCTCCATTTAGTGTGTTGAATTGTGGGATTTGCAGTCCAACCTCTGTAGTTTGTCCCTCTCATTCCTTGGTGACAATTCTGTTTTCCTTCCTAATTTCTCCTTTGCTCTGTGCTAAGACCTGTATGTTAAAACAGCGAAATCCCAGCCATCATTTTGTGTTCACGAGCCAGTGAAACCAGCCCCCCCACCCCGCAACAGGGATTTTTCTACATCAGGGCCTGTGCACTTCATTTTTTGGCCAGCAGGGGAGTAAAGCTTTATTCAAACAGTATTGTTAGATTTCAAGTTAGTGAGGCCCTTTACCTGCTGAAGTCCAAAGTGTGGATGGAGCCTGTCTGTCTGCTTGGAGATTCCGAACAGGAGAAGCAGCTTCCAACTCCCTGGCCAGCAAACCTTGTCTGAGGTCGCTGGGACCTTATATGGTCTGCTAGTGGTTAGTACATGTCTACACTGATTAGTGTTTGTATCTGGTGTTTCTATTGGATTAGGGTTAATGTCCTCATTGGTTGGGTATTTGAGAATTCTGATTGGTTTCTGGGTCTGTGATTCAATCATTGTAGGGTTGGGACCAGGCTAGGGTTAGGATTTCTATTGGAAGTAGGGACTAGGGCTTCCTATGTGAATGGTTGTTGGGAGTAGGGTGGGACTAGGGCTAGGGTTAGACCTTTAATTAGAAGTAACGATTAGGGCTTCTGGTGTGATTGGTTGCTGGACTGGGTGTGGGACTTAGAGTAGGGTTAGGCTTTCTATTGGAAGTAGGGACTAGGGCTACTTGTGCCATTGGTTGCATGGACTTGTTTTTGGGACTACTGGTAGGGCCTTTATTGGACGTAGAGATAAGGGTTTTTTAACTGATTGGTGCTTGGACTAGGGCTAAGATTGGCTGTAAGGTCCTGGTCTCCTATTGGTTCTAGATTTTAGGGCTAGTGTTGTGATTGGATAGTGTTAGGGCTAGTGTTCCCGTTGGCTGAAGGGGATTGATTACCTGATTACCTAGGGCTATAAAAAAGGCCAGGCTTAGGGCGTCTCAGCCCGGGCATAGAGAGTAAGGGCAGAGCGGATAAGGGCAGTTTTTTGTTTGAGCCTGTTAAGGGCAGAGAGAACAAGGGCAGTTTCCTGTTTGAGCCTGTTAAGGGCAGAGAGGACAAGGGCAGTTTTCTGTTTGAGCCTGTTCGAGACTGGTCGGGACTAGGGCCAGAAATACTACCCAATATACATACCTCCTTTATGTATCTATATACTTTCAATGTACTCATGGATCAATATATTTATCACTTTCTTCTAATTTAGCATTTCCAATGAACTTTCCTATTTGTCAGCCTATACTCCGCTCAATATATCTTCTAGCGCAACCTTCTGACTCATCTCAAACTTCTTTCTAGTACTCTTTCCAGTGCACTACCCTATCTCTCATCCTATACATCTATCAATATATCCTCTACATGCACGCTCTCATTTATCCCAAAGCCCATACCACTACTATGGTCCCCAAAATAACCCTTTCTAGACTCTCCCCTACACTACCCATCATTGTATCATCTGACACCTCTTTTACTATACCGATCCCCCAAAACAAACCTTTCTAAACTCTTCCCTCTTTTCTACCCTTCCCGAACCCTTCTCACTCCAAGTAACTGACTAACACATACACCACTAAAATTACTTTGATGTTTCATCATACTAATTCAACACTAATCCTGATGGGTTCCAGAGTAGCGTGCTACTTGCGCTTCAAAAGCCCATCAGGGGTAGTAAGCGCTATATAAATACAAACCTCTTTCCCTTCCCTATACCGCCACCGACCTTTCTCTACCCAAATAATTGAATAACATATCCTTTACTCAATTTACTTCATATTTTACTATAATAATTTTCACCACAAATCCTTTATGGGTTCCGGAGTGGCGTGCTATTCACCAGAAAAGCGCTTCAACATCCATCAGGGGTAACTAGTGTTATATCAATGCAAACCTTTCTTCCCTTTTATCCTTCTCACTCCAAATAACTGACTAATAACCACCACTGAAATTACTTTCATATTTCACCATACTAATTCACCACTAATCCTTTATGGGCTTCCGGAGTAGCGTGCTTCAACACCTCATCAGTGGTTACAAGCGCTATATAAATACAAACCTTTTTCCTCCTCTATCCTTCTGCTATCATTCCAAATCCAAATAACTGACTAACCTATACACCACTTAAAATGTACTTGCATGTTTCACTATACTAAATCAACACTAATCCTCTATGGGTCCCGGAGTAGCGTGCTACTCGCCGAAAAAACGATTCAATAGGCGCTATATAAATCCAATTACAATACAATACAATACATTCCAATCCTGGATCCAACAATTCTACTGAGGTGACTTCAATTGTCAATTTGAACCTCTATTTGATAATTCACAGGAGGATCCCACAGAAGAAGACCTTTATTGGTCAATCCCTGATCCGCAGATCGCCCAATCAAAACCTGGTACCCCTTGGCTATGCAAATCTACTCATTTACGCTGTCTCACTCACTGAGGGCTGGGAAACAGAAAGGTGGGAGGCTCTTGGGACTGCCCTGCAGGATAACGACTTCAGATTGTTCTGGAGGCTAGTTAGCTCCGGTGAGGATGGGGGACATGCAGCTATAGGGCCTACTATAGCACCTTAAGTATGGGAGTCATACTTTGCATCGCTGTACGACTATGAGGCGGAAGGCCCCCCAAGCCCAGATATTGCGAGTAACATCTTGGAGCACTGTCAGGAGGGAGGTGGGGACATCTGGATGATGGAGGTTCAAAATGCTATAAACAGCTTACTCCCTAATAAAGCCCCGGGCCTCGACAAACTCCCAGGGGATCTCTTCCAGAAGGAGCCCACTGTTTGGGCCCCATACCTGTGTGCCCTATTTAACGCTATTTTGTAGGGCATGGATCCCCCAGATACCTGGAAGGGTGCGAAGATAGTATCCATACATAAAAAGGGTTGCCCTCTTCTTCCCACCAACTATAGACCTATCAGTTTAATAGATAACACCCAAAAGCTAATGGGTAGGGTCCTATTGATCCGAATGCAGGGGTGGATGGAGGAGCAGGGAATTTGAGCGCCTACCAGGCCGGCTTCAGATCAAGTATGTCCACCGTGGACCAGATATTCAGAATGGAGCTACTCTTCTGGAAAACGGTGACGATGGAGGGTGGCAGCCTCTATCCTATATTTGTTAATCTGAAGTCGGCCTTCGATCTTGTGCCTAGAAAGAAGTTGTGGGAGGTCCTGGGTGAGCTTGGGATTCCACCATACCTTCTTAATGTGCTGGTGAGGCTACACACAGACAACTATGCACAATTAGATGCGGAAAACATGGGGAACTCTCCTCGCGCTTCCCTGTTAGAAAGGGGGTGAGACAGGGATGCGTTTTAATCCCTACACTATTATGTCTCTACATTAATGGGCTTATTACTTTTTAAAATAATATAAAAGGTACTGATGCCCCAAAGCTTGCCACCGGGAAGATATCTGCGCTGATGTTCGTGGACGATACTATGATATTGTCCAAATCACCCCTAGGCATTCAACGCATTTTGGATGGGTTTGTACAGTTTCGTAATACCAGAGGTTTGAAGATTAATTTATCTAAGACCAAATTCATGGTCTTCAACCATCCAAAGAGCACCCGCCCGAACCCCTTTCTTAAAGGCACCCCCCTAGACAAAGTAAGGACATTTGATTATCTGGGTATTACATTGTCCGAGCAGTTTGGGTGGGGTCCCCAGATGTCCAAAGCACAGCTTAGGCTCACCCAGACAGCAGGGGGAATAATGAAAATGCTGAGAAAATCTGCTTTTAAGCCAGCAGCCCCTGTGGTGGAGATGTACAAAGCTCAAGCAAGAGGGGCCACATTATATGGGGCGGAGCTCTGGGGGCACAGCTCCACCATGGAACTTGTGAAGCTAGAAAATAACTTCATGAGACAGCTATAGGTCTAACAATATGCACCCTTTTGGACTTGGGTATGAGGCCAATCGATCAAGAGATTGCCCTCAGGCCCTTGACATTTTGGCGGAGGCTATTTCCAGCAAAATACCATGGCTGGCCCATATCAGGAGTCTTTCGAATATGCTTGGGAGACCAGAGCTTTGGTCGTCTTCGGAGCTATCCTGTCCCTCGATATCCAGCGCGGATCTCGTAAAACATTACAGGCAATTCAATGAGCTGTCCTTACTGGAGAGCGCTAAAGAGGGCAGGCTGACAATGGAGTTCTTACAAGTGAAAGAGGTGTACATGAAGGAACCCTTTTTAGATGTAATCCAGCCACCTATGGCTAGGAAATTGTATGTGCAATTTAGAATGGGGCACCTACCTTTGGCAGCGTACACTAGTTCATGGGCTCCGGAGAACTCGAGTGTGTGCCCCAGCTGTAAACTAACGGCCGAAACGGATCTGCATGTGCGGTTTTTCTGCCCGGCCTATGTGTTACCCCGCAAACGCTTGGTAATCCAATTATGTAAAAACTTAGGGTTCACCCGATGTGCAGAGGCTTTTAGAGTTTTAAAATATGACACTGATCCTCCTATTGTATTTGCTGTATCTCGGTTTTTAAATGCCATGCGGAACACCAGGAGAGGATTTTTAAAACTTCTATAGAGGAGGATCAATTTGAGGAACCCCTCGTTCATTCTAAAAGTTTAGTTCAATGTTTGTCTTGCTCTTTTTAGAAAACTGAATTTGACAATATGTGTTCTCAACTGTGCATACAGTATGAAAAAGTAATCATTGTATAATCTATGTAATATTTGGGAACTGTCTTTTATGCACTTTTTATGGCCTGATTGGCCGAAATAAAGTTTTAATGACACACACACCCGTACCTTCAGTGCCAATGTTCTGAGTGTTAGGTAGGGTATATCTTTTAAGGTGTACGGCAGACGTGGGTATTGAGGCCAGTTTGGTTTTCATCCGTTTTCAATCTGATTTTCAGGTTTCTTTTCAGTTTGTTTAATCACTCACCTTTGTCCCCTTGCCCCCACCCCTAACGTCCTCTTTTGTGGGGCCTGGTCAGCCTCGACTGCAGGCAGTGGCCCCCACGAGTCAGTAGTGTCCTGTTGTCTAAAGCCGCAGCGACTGGTCACCAGCCTTTTGTGCACAGGATACATCACAATGGAGACTCACTCACGTCATTATTGCATCACCATTCTGCGGGCGATACCATGTGTTTCCAGGCTGAGGGAGCATGGCACTGCATCGACACTTTCCAACTTCTTGATGACGTCTCTTACATAGTAATTAAAACATATCCAGCCGTGTGCTCTGAAAACGGCCCTGTGCTCCCTGACTTACTACCTGGTCTCCCATGTTCGTTGTGTTGGAGCTCCCCCGCAGGCCCAATGTAACTTAGGTCTCGTGACAGCCAGTGGAGGGCCTGTGACGTCATAAAGTTCCATCCACGGCGTCTGCTGCCTGAAGAAATGGAGATTCGGGCCTAAATTCGTATATAGTAAACATTATAGTCTGCTACATCGGAGCACACGAGGCCTTTGTAGAGCGTACATCGTGCAGGAGCTCTCGTGTGACTCAGTACATGTCATAATGACGAAATGGAGCGAAGGGGGCACGGTAAAAAAATATTTGCCCAGGAACACACAGTTTGGTCACGCGGGGAAGAAGCTGTGATGGATCCCAGATTTTCTAGTTTCAAGTTGGGCAATTCATTCATTCTATGGGTATCTCTTTCTCTCTCCCTCCCTCTTGTTTTACATCAAAGGTTACTGTTTTGTCTTTAATACTTGACATTACAGTGTAAGTGGAGGGCAGAAACCACATGAAAGCTCAGCTCGATTTGGGTCCAAGAGGGCCTGGAGTTGACCCAGAGCCAGGCATTTCGAGCCCGGCCCAAACTGTTAGTGCTAGCGTAGCTGTCACATCGCGCGAACGCTACCCTGCAGTAACCCATCTTCAAACTCGTGTGACCCCGGAACATGACGCCAAAAAGCACATACCAGTGCAGTCAGTCACTCTTAATACGCTTATTGTATTTAGCTGCCTGGATAGCGTGACTCCCACCTGCAGCCACCAGCTCGGACGCACGAGGTTACGTAAACATGACCCTGAAACGGAGGACGCCTCTGGACTCTGGACTGCATCCCAGGGGGCGGGGTGTGTGTCAGAAGACTCCCAGCGGCAAGGAAGGCGGCCCTGTGGATATGGCAACCACTGACGTGTGCCCTGCAGTTCACGCGTTCGGCTTCGGCACCTGCAGGAATGAGGCAGCCTATCCTCGTTCTGAGGGGGCTAATTAAACACTATTAAATAGTAAATTAACACAGCTACGCACAGACGAAGCAACATCCCCATATAAGACGAGGTATATTTAACAGTCAATGTTTCCAACTGAAACATGAATTTGAAGACAACAGTGCAGCAACTTCCACGAAGTGTTGTACATGGGCACTTTCCTTTAAGCTATGAATAAACAAACATTTCATATAAATGAAAGTTTTATGTAATTTATGGTGGTATTTTCCTACCCATAAAAGTCAGTGATGGTATGCAGTTTATGTAATGCAACATCTTGGGTGGGCAGATGCTATAACAACAGATGTTGCTATTATCCCACCCAATGGTGCTTCTGTCACTGAATTCAAGAGGATGAATGGTTTGGTTAGCCCTGCCGTGACATTGTGAATCTACGTCCCGGTATGTAAAGTGATCTCTGCAGCAGTTGCATTTACCCACTAGGCGGTTTGACACGGTCATGCCAATACCCTCTTAGAGGGTGCGTGAGTGGGCTTTCCATGTCCACCCAGGTGGTGTTCTGGAAGCAGGAAGCTTGCTGTGGTGGCAACGATGCAGGTTTAGGAACGCAATGGGGTCTGAGTTTCTATCCTAGCTGCCCAATTCACAACCGGTGATCCTGGGGAAACCGGGCCATCTCCCCGTGCACGATAATCTGACACATTACAAAGTGCTTTCAATGTTCACCCTTTTATAAAGCGCAAAACCCCTCGGGTAAAACATATGGGTAAATGATGTCAGGTGAAAATGTAGCGGATTACTTTTGAATTTCAAATCCATTGACCCCATTCTAGGGATATATTCAGGGATACTGGAATTATGCGGCAGGAGAGGGCCAAATTATGTGGCAGGGCTGAGTAAATTATGTGACCAAAAAGGCAAATTGTGCGGCATAATGCAGCATATTCTGTGATCGTATTACTTTATTATTTTTTTATTTTTACACTTGTTAACCCTGTCTGGGCATTGGTTGCACCTCATTAGTGCCAGTTTAACACCGAAATATAGCAATAAGGAAAGTAAAGATGAACAATCCATCTTTGCCAAGGGCCTGCCACCTTGAGGCAACATGTGCAGCTGCGTTTTTAGTAACCAGATCTCATCGCTTCTTCAAAACCCCCCTGCCCACTCTTCGAACCCCAACCAAGCAGCCATTAACCTCACTCAATGGCTAACCAACAGCGCCGACAACCTAGCACCCCTGAAAAAACGTCAAATCAAACTAGGCAACAAAAACGCCCCCTGGTTCAACGATGATCTTAAGAAATCCAAGAAACTCTGTCGCTCCCTTGAGAAGGCCTGGAAAAAAGACCCAAACACCAGCACCAGGGACGCCTTCAAAAACTCCACCCGCTTACACCACCAACTGATCCGGACTGCCAAGAAAGCCGCATTCAAAGACCGACTAGACAACAACGCCCACAACAGCAAGGAATTATTCAACATCTTCAAAGAGTTTACCAACCCCACTGCCAACTCCAACGACATCACTCCCTCTCAGACCCTCTGCGACTCCCTAGCTTCGTTCTTCCACGACAAAATCGCAGACATCCACAACAGCTTCGACAACCGACCCGGACACCAACCCACCCAACCTTCTGCAGGACCTTCACCCCCCTTGAACATCCTTAATGAATGGAACCCAATATCCACTGAGGACACCATCCGCCTGATGAACTCCATCCACTCAGGATCCTCCACAGACCCATGCCCTCACCACATCTTCAACAAAGCAGATTCCGGGGGAGGAGCTTCGCGGGCGACCAAGATGGCCGCGTGAGCTCGGAGCTCCGAAGACCTCCCGATCCTCCGCAACGATCCTGCCACCTATCCTGTCCCACGACGGTGGGAATCAACAGCTGAGCCGGTGCTGAGGCGGCGCCCGTTCCCAGATCGAAAATCCTATCTTCCTGGACCGAGTTATACCGTCGTGAAGTTGACGGACCCCGCCTGCGTCATTGGCTGACACCGCTGGGTCCGAGTGGTGGCCTGCCACGGGACACCCTGTCCGGGCCTGTCGAACTAACTGGACCAGCTGGCCCGGGCGATCTCCGTTGCACTCTCCATTTGGTGGTTCTTGGGGCTCCCATTGTCGTATCTCTGGGGCCGACTGAAGGTGCGCTTGGTGACCTGCCCCTCCCCCGGTCTATCCTGCCACAGCATTCAATATGGCGGGTAGAGGGGACTCGGACAAAGGAAAGCCTCCAAGGGTCAGCAGGAAGCCGACTCAGTCCCAATCTACTATTCCAGAACGATTCTCTCAATCGAAGGGGTCGCCGGTTATGACGGGTCGAACTAAAGACTCGCTGCGGGACGTGTCCCCTGAGGATCCTGAAATTACACTTCGTGACGTGATGGGTGCCATAGCTGGTGTGAAGGCTGAGATGCATAGTCTACACGAAGCGCTGTCCAGCAAAGTGGATACCCTGAAGATCGAACTTAATCTCATCAGGGCCGATCTTGGCAAGACAAATGATAAGGTGAAGTCGCTGGACCTCAAAACGTCGAGCCTAACCAACGACATGTCGGACGTACAGACTGAGGTCCGGGACCTGAAAATGGCTAATGGGATGCTTGCCCGCAGGCTGGACGAATTCGAGGGACGGGCACGGCGCCAGAATGTCCGCATCACGGGAGTGCCGGAGAGAGCCGAGGAAGAGTCGGTGGAACTCTTCGTGGAGGACTTGGTGGTCAAGAACTTGGCGCCGGGAGGTCTGAGCAAGTTTTTCTCAGTCGAGAGGGCTCACAGGATCCCGGGAGGCCCACCGAAGTCGGGTGCATCCCCTCGCCCCATTATTGCGAGACTTTTCAACTATAGAGACCGTGACGCCATTTTGCAGGCATCGAGGAGCGCTGGCCCGCTGCGATTCCAGAATGCAGACATCAACTTCTTCCCTGACTTTACTCAGGCTGTCCAGAAACGCCGGCAAAGTTTTACTGGTGTGAAGCGGCGGCTTAGGGAGTTGGGGATGCGCTACTCCATGCTCTATCCTGCAAAACTTCGCATCGAACATGGTAACCGGACAATGTTTTTTGACCTTCCAGATGCGGCAGGGGACTGGTTGGACACTTTGCCTCAACAACGAACCGAGCCGGATGAACAGACGGAGGACGCTGCAGGAGGATCAGGTTCCCGGGAGTGAACGATCTGACTGTGACTTTTTCCGGGGGGGCTGCCGTGGCTGGCACCGACTCTGAATGCTACCTCTTTTTCTTATCACTCCTGCACTTTTGATATGGAGGGTGACGGGGGGGATAGGATGTCTCCTTTCTCCTCTAGGGGCTTCTTGTAGGTTAGTTTAAGGGGCGACAGGCACACTGCTAGTTGGGGTGGCTTCTAGTCTAATGCAGGGGTGCAGGGAGGGGGGTAGTTGGGATGTGTTTTCATTGTTTGCTCTTTTCTTTCTAAACTCTTCATGGCTGGGGTTTTATTGTTCTGATGTTATTGACTCATGGGCGACATTCCGGGGGGGGGGGGGTTGATGGGGTGGGGCGTCCTCGATGATGGGGGTAAATCATTGAATGTGTTGAGTTGGAACGTTAATGGGTTGGGGGATCGAATTAAACGTGGTGTTGTTCTACAATTGCTTAAACGCAGTGCCCCAGATGTCGTTCTTCTGCAGGAAACTCATCTTGTTGGTAACACCTGTAGGGCTCTGAACAGGAGAGGGTTTAAAATGGTGGCCCATTCGGGGTTCTCTACGGGGTCCCGAGGGGTTGGCATCAAGGTGCGCATGTCCCTTCCCCTGGAGGTGGAGTCTACCTTGGTTGATGACAGGGGCCGATATGTGGCAGTGGTGTGCAGGTGGGAGGGGCGCACTTTGGTTTTGGTTTCGGTGTACGTCCCCCCGGGGCTGCAAACATCCACTTTTCAAGATCTTGGTGGCGCCATTTTGGGTCTCCCGGAAGGACTGCTGATTCTGGGGGGGGGACTTTAATTCTGTGGTTTCAGGTGACCTGGATCGTTTCCCATCCAGAGAGTTACGTAGTGCACAGTCCTGGCTCCCGGACTTCATTGCCACTATGGGCCTGGTTGATTGTTGGCGACTTTTACATCCCGCTCAGAGACAATACACTTTTCACTCGGGGGCTCACGGTAGCCTTTCCCGTATCGACTACGTCCTGACCCCCGCGGCCCAGGCGCAGTCGGTTTCTAACGCGCGTCTCATGGCCAGGGGTATTTCTGACCATTCCCCGGTCTGGGTGTCTTTCGACTTTCACATCGTGGCGACGTCGAGAGTGGCACCTATTAACCCTTGGTATTTTCGTAACCCCAAGACCCGCGATCTCCTAGCGAAGTCTATTGACCTGTACTTTGCTGAAAACTCGGGCTCTGTCGATTCGGCCGTCTCACTTTGGGAGGCCTTCAAAACTGTTCTCAGAGGAGAAGCCTTCTCCTTGATAGCCGAGGCGTGCAGAAGACGGGATGAAGACTTGGTTCGGCTGGAGTCGGATATTGCTGATCTAAATTCCCAGCTGGCCCTGGGACCGACTCCGGATCTGCTCCATGCTCTTGCCCTGAGGCAGTCGGAATTTAGGGCCACTGCTACTGACGCAGCTAAGGCGATGAGCAGGGAACAGCAGGGCAGGATATATGACGCTGGGGATAAGGCGGGTAAACTTCTAGCATGGCTGGATAAGAGGGAACTGGCATCCCGTGTGGTACCGGAGATCCTGGGCGATGACGGCCTGGTCGTCACTGACCCTGCAGCTATTGCTGAGACGTTCGCGGACTACTTTGAGACGGTCTATACGTCCGTTTCTGCTCTGTCCGAATCTGACTCGGCCTCCTTTTTGGAGGGGATCGAGCTCCCTTGTTTGTCTGATGCTGAGCGGTAAGATATGGACCGGAGCATGACGGTTGATGAGGTGGCACTGGCGATTAAATCGCTGCGCTCCGGCAAAGCACCGGGGCCCAATGGTATGCCGGTGGAACTGTATAAGCTCAGGGCTGACACCGTTGCTGCACCTCTGAGGGATATGTTCCTGGCGGCCCGTGAGGCCGGTGAGCTCCCGCCTGACCAGCGACTGGCCACTATTGTGGTCATTCACAAGGAAGGGAAACCTCGAGACCTGTGCCGCTCGTACCGACCTATTTCCCTGCTGAACGCCGAGCCGAAAATTTTGGCGAAGCTACTTGCTAATCGGCTGGTGGGAGTGATCGCGGACTTGGTTCACCCAGACCAGTCGGGATTCATCCCGCATCGTAACACGGCCCTTAATCTTTGTAGGCTCCACGCGGTAATGGTGCGGGCACACTTGCTCTCGGAGCCGACGGTACTTGCCTCGCTTGACGCAACAATGGCATTCGACTCGCTCGAGTGGAATTCCCTTTGGGCTGTGCTTACTAAATTTGGGTTTGGGCCTGATTACATCGGCTGGGTCCGGCTCCTTTATTCTGCCCCACTTGCCAATGTGACGGTGAGCGGTCGACTGTCTGCCTCGTTCGCCTTGCGCAGGGGCACTAGACAAGGCTGCCCGCTGTCGCCACTCCTGTTTGCTCTGGCACTTGAGCCGTTGGCTGCGTGGATCCGGGTGCATCCCGATGTTGCGGGCATCACGTGGTCGCCGGGCTTTGAAGATCGAATATCGCTCTATGCCGACGATATCCTTCTATATCTTACCTCTCCCTGCCGATCTTTGATTATGGCGTTTGACTTACTGGGCACTTTTGGTGGTTACTCTGGCCTGGTCATTAATTGGTCCAAGTCCTCCCTCTACGTGCTATGTGGTGGTACTCCGCGCCTCCCTCGCGGCTGCACCATACAGATTTCGCAGCAGGGTTTTAAGTACCTGGGCATTTATATTTCAAGGGATGCCTGTGCTCGATACGCTAATAACCTGCTCCCTCCATTGGCGAGGCTGCAACGAGATGTTGAGGGCTGGAAGAGATTGCCGATATCTCTGCTGGGCCGGGCGGCATTGTTTAAAATGATGTCCCTGCCGCGGTTCCTCTATGTGCTCCAGAACACGCAAGACCCAGTTCCGGCCAAATACTTTGGAGAGGTTGAGAGCCTGCAGCGTAACCTGCTGTGGGATGGTAGGCCGCGGATCTCTATTGCCAAGCTAACTATACCGTGGTACGATGGAGGTATCGCCTTGCCTGACATGCGCCGCTACTACTGGGCGTCTCAGTTGGCGGCAGTTAACCACGGTTTTTACGGACCGGCGGTCAATCCTGGGTATGCCATGGATCGCTGGCTCATGAATGATGGGAACTACTACAGGGCATTGTACTCTAGGTCTCTGGATCGGAAATTGACTGGACCCACTAAAACGGCGGTGCACCTATGGCGGGCGGTGACCAAAACTCTGGGTTGGCAGGGTAGACTCACCATGGCTACTCCCTTGTACGATTCTGACCTGCTTGGGAGACTGTGGAATTCCAAAGGTTTCGACAGATGGGATCTCATTGGCATCTCAAGGGTTGCAGATATGATGGCTAGGGGAGAGGTTAAATCTTTTGAAGCACTACAGGCTGAGTTCCAACTGGGTAAAGCGGAATACTTCCGCTATGCACAACTTCGGCACGCTCTCACATCTTCTATGCCCGTGGGGGAGAAAGTGCCTGAGTCATCTCCGCTGGGGGACAGGGTACTGGACGGCCATATGCCGGATAGCGCCATCTCCTTGACCTATAAAAAGCTTATTAATGCGCGGACTGACCTGCTGGTGAAACTGAAAGACCTCTGGGTGAATGACGGGATTGAGATGGATGAGGAGGAGTGGCAGTCAGCGGTTTCGTCTCCTAAGGAGGTGGCGATCTCGGCCAGGTTGAGACTTGTTCAATTGAAGGTACTCCACAGGGTTTATATCACGGGCCCAAGGCTGATACACATGGGACTCTCTCAGGATGGACTATGCAGGAGAGGATGTGGCGTAGTGGCAACCTTTATGCATATACTCTGGGAGTGTCCGGTAGTTGCCTCGTACTGGGGACGTGTGCATGAGGTGATGAGAGCTGTGACCGGTGTGACCCTGCCTGCGGAGGCCCGGCACTGCCTTCTGAACGTTTGGGGCCCGAATGATTACAACGTGGCTCAGACCCGCTGGGGCACCCTGGGAAATATGATAGCCAAAAGAGACATTGCCCAGAAATGGGGTGCTTCTACGTCCCCCACTGTCGGCCTGTGGAAGACCAACATGGATTGGTGCATGCTCCGTGAAAAGACTGTTTACACGGCTCGGGGCAAACCCAGGATGTGGGGGTCGATATGGGGAGCATGGAACTCGTACAGGGGTGACATCTGTGCGCCCCCTGCGATGACACAACCTGAGGTCCGCCTGTCTCCGTAGCTCCCCCTTCCCAAGGTTCCAAGCTTTGTATCCTGAATCTCTACTCCCCGTCCACCTGACTGTCATGCATCCTGTTGTTGGTGGGATGTACGTACCCCGCTCCCTCCCCGTGATATGTGCCTATAATATCCTTTTTTGTCCTCAGCCTTGCTTCTTCTTTCACGTTCTTCTTCTGTCCTGTCCTCTTTTTCTTTCTTTCGTATCTCTCTCTTGCCTCTAGTTATATTTATGGTTGTTTTAGTAATTTCTATCGTAAAATTAAACCTGACCACTCCTGTGCCTTGTTTTTGTACATATTTCCGATTTGCAATAAGATGCTGCCTGGCCTCCGGGATGTACGGCTGAATAGCGGTGTACTTATTTTGGTAAATAAAGGTTTTCCAAAAAAAAAAAAAAACAAAGCAGATTCCATCATAGCACCACACCTCCGAGACGTCATCAACTGCTCCCTCAACTCCGCCACCTTCCCGGAAAGCTGGAAACACGACGAACTCAGCGCCCTTCTGAAAAAACCCACAGCTGACCCCACCAAACTCAAAAACTACCGCCCCATCTCGCTCCTTCCTTTCCCGGCCAAAGTCATCGAGAAAGCTGTCAACAACCAACTCGCCGCCTTCCTCGAAACCAACAAATCCCTCAACTCCTCACAGTCCGGCTTCCGAGCCAAACACAGCACTGAGACCGCACTCATCGCAGCAACAGACGGCATTCGAACTCTACTGGACAACGGAGACACAGTCGCCCTCATCCTCCTTGACCTCTCCGCAGCCTTCGACACAGTCTGTCATAGCACCCTGATACAACGCCTCAGAAACATCGGAATCCAGGGAAAAGCACTGGAATGGATCACCTCGTTCCTTGCCGGAAGAACCCAGAGAGTCCGCCTCCCACCATTCAAGTCAGAGGCCATTGAAGTCATTTGCGGCGTGCCACAAGGATCCTCACTCAGTCCCACCCTCTTCAACGTATACATGAGCCCCCTCGCAGCCATCGCACGCCAACACAACCTCAACATCATCTCCTACGCTGATGACACTCAACTTATCCTCTCACTCACCAAAGACCCTAACACCGCCAAAACCAACCTACATGAAGGAATGAAAGAAGTAGCCGAGTGGATGAAGCACAGCCGTCTGAAACTGAATTCCGACAAAACAGAAGTCCTTATCTTAGGTACCCCCCCTCTGCCTGGGACTACTCTTGGTGGCCAGAGTGCCTTGGAAAAGCACCCATCCCGACAGACCACGCACGGAACCTGGGCGTCATTCTGGACTCCTCACTTTCGATGACCAGACAAGTCAACGCCATTTCTTCATCTTTCTTCAACATTCTTCGCATGCTCAAAAAACATTTCGCTGGATCCCCACCGATACTAGAAAAAAGGTCACCCACGCACTGGTTACAAGCCGCCTGGACTACGGAAACACCCTATACGCCGGTACCACCGCAAAACTTCAGAAAAAACTCCAACGCATCCAGGACGCATCAGCCAGACTCATACTAGACATCCCGCGTAACGACCACATTTCTGATCACCTGAAAAACCTCCACTGGCTCCCCGTCAATAAGAGGATAACATTCCGCCTCCTAACCCACGCACACAAAGCACTTTACGAACTTGGACCCGAATGCCTCAACACACGACTTTCCTTCTACACCCCCTCCCGCCAGCTACGCTCCTCCAACCAAGCCCTTGCTGCTGTACCTCGTATCAACAAAACCACCATGGGAGGAAGATCCTTCTCCTACCTGGCGGCTAAAACCTGGAACTCACTTCCCATTCACCTTCGCCTCACTCAGAACCACCTAGCATTCAGAAAGCAACTTAAAACCTGGATATTCAACAAGTAACCCCCACCCTTCTCCAAGCGCCTTGAGACCCTCTGGGTATGTAGCGCGCTATATAAATTATTTGAATTTGAATTTGAATTTGAACTGTCTGAGCTAGAAACATTTTATTTGTCCAAATCTGCAGATCATACAGTAGATTAGCGATTATGTGGCAAATGTGCCGAATCTATAATTATGTGAAAAACACAGCAGACGCACACTCGCATAACTCCAGTGGGCCTTGTTATATTATTGGATTTAAGGGGGTTTTGTCTTGTTCAGAGCACCAGTAATTTGTTGTTGTTGTTTTTTTCTTCAGAGTTTTATACAGCGCACACATGACCCGAAGGTATCGGGTATCAGAGCGCTTTACATAGCACCAATTGTATTACATGAGGACACGTTCATTTTTTGTTAGACACAGTAGACTTAGGGCCAGATGTATCAAAGGGTTTTGCCCCTTATGTGTCTATGGGGAAATGTGTTTATACATATGGCCCTAAGTGTACATACACAGAATATGGGTTTGCTTATATAGAGCCGCACATCTCAGTGTCATGCCAGTTATGATGAAAAAATCTGTTAATCAAAAGCGACTATGGCCTGGGTGCTCTAAAGGTGTATGACACCTACCCACCAAAGTGTCAATCAGTCCTAGGAATCAGCCGAACCCAGGTCATTCATGCAAACACAGAACACCTGAGCACACCAATATCATTATTTCCAAAAAGGCAGACGTATAGTTATTTCTCCAAACAATCTAGTAATGTCTCAATGCCCTATATATTATAGATCCACAATATCACAGAAAAGCAGCTGCTGTGGTGCTTCTTGTGAATTGTGGAAATTAAATACAGACCTCAACATAAGAAGATCTGATTGAACTACTTGATTTTCTTTTTTCTTTTTCCTTTTCTGTGATATTGTGGATCTATAATATATAGGGCGTTGAGACATTAGTGGATTGTTTGGAGAAATACCTATACGTCCGCCTTTTTGGAAATAATGATATTGGTGTGCTCAGGTGTTCTGTGCTTACAGTAGATTAAGTGATTTGCCCAGAATCACAGGATGTTCAGCGTCATTGCCGAGACTCGAACCCAGTTCCCCAGATTCGAGGTCGACCGCCCTAGCCCTTAAGGCCAACTCCTCTCCCCAAATTTAAAGCTGAAGTACATGTTTCAAATACAATTTGAATATATTTTTCAGCTGCGGATCATTAATATGCCCTGTCCTGACCAGGCATTAATCCAGTTTGTTTGTGTTTAGTGATGTGTGTTGAGGGTGAAAGTCCTAGGGGTTGTGCTAGCTGTACAAGCGGCACCCATCCACCCTATTTATTTATTTTATTTTATACACTTATAAGGCGCACAGCTACCCAACAAGGGTTTCCCGGTACCAAGACACAGTAAAAGATAGGTGTAGTTGAAAATGGAGCAAGCAGGATTTATTTCTCAAACAACCAGGTCTTGATGCCTCTCCTAAACATGGCATAGTTCTCCTCTTTGCAGAGGTGTGAAGGGAGTGCATTCCAGAGGGTGGGTCCTAAATGAGAGAAGGACCTCCCACCCATTCATGCTAGTTTGAACGTAGGTACACAGAAATTTGCTGTTGAAAGTGAACGCGATTTCGTTTGGGAAAATAAGGGCGGGCCAATGCTTGAAGATATTTAGGCGCTCTGCCGACTTTAATCCTGAACATGTAGCTCAGGGCTTTGAACCTGATCCGGTTCTCAACCCTGAGCCAATGTAGGTCCCTCAGGTGTTTTGATACACTGGAGGTTTTGGGGATCTTGCAAAGTAGTCTAGCGGCTGAATTTTGTACTATTTGCAATCGCCTGATTACAGCTTGATTTGAACCAAGGTACAGGATGTTGCCGTAGTCAAGCCGAGAAGTTATAAGGGCATTGACTACGGTCTTTTGGGTCGCGGGAGGCAACATCCACAGGATTTTTCTTAACCACTTTATGATGGTGAAACAAAGGCCAGCAACTTTGTTGGCCTGTTGTCTCATTGAGAGAGCATTATCCACAAATACCCCCAAATTACGTACATGGGTGGCTTGTTTGGGGAGTTTTCCCAAACTGGAAGGCCAATGTGTGGAGTTCCATAAGTCTTGGTTTTTCCCCAAGAGGAGGACCTCGGTTTTCTCTCCATTTAGTTTCAGCTGGTTGTTAGACATCCAGCTGAAAATATCGTGGAGACCTTGCTTAAGAGACGAAGGAGCAGAAGGGTTAGATTCAGACATTGAGAAAATAATCTGCGAATCATCAGCATAGGTCATGACACATTGGCAACAAATAATAGACACCAAAACAGGAAGGCTGCTGTGTTAGTGGGCCAATGAAGAAAATCTGGAGCACAAGAGACTGTTGTGGTCTTGCCTAAAGCTCTGACTTTTGTGGTTTCACTTTGGGGCGTGGGGTCACAGATTCCAGGCTGAACCCTGATAACCCAGTGAGTAATGAAAAGTTACTTGGAGGATTAATAATTCTGGGTCTGGTTCCTTAGGTGATTTTCTCATCTCATTCTTCTCCAGAAAGTTTAGAACCTTTTAGTCATCAAAATCAGGAAACGAGAAGTCTGAGGACCTCAAAATTCCCTATAGGGTCAGTAATAGGGTTACCTGCCTCACCAGAATAGGAGTCATGTAATCAGGGCATAGGTCGCCAAGCCAACAGCAATGACCTGGATAGTTCTTAGGTGGATCATACCACACTTGAAGCCAACTGCTAAACAGTAATTCACAGTGATGTTCCAGAGTGTATTTGCCCTGTGTGAATCCCCATCCGTGCACCTGTTTGATGGACCCACTGGAGTTACTGCTGCTTTGCTGCATTTCTTTGTAGTCAGAATTATATTCATGGCTGAACAACTAAAGTACATGAGAAAGCGGGTGAAAATATATATTACATTGTGGCAATCGCCACTGTGTAGTTAAAGTTAGGCCAGAGTTTCCATAGGAAGAACATTTTTGTTTCGCTAATCACTTTGTCGCTGTTCAACGCAACACTTTACACAAAAAAGTTCATCTGCCTCGACTCGCTCATTGAAAATGTTGCACTACTTTGTCAAGCAGGGACCAAGAAAAACAAGCATTAGCAATGCAATAGGTCTCGCATTTGCGCGAGTTTAAGCTATTGGCATTGTAAATAACAATGCGTTTTATTTATGTTTCAAAAACCCCCCAAAAATAAAAGGCATTGTCATTTACAATGCCAATAGCTGAAACCTGCGTAAATGCGAGACCTGTTGCATTGCAAATGCTTGTTCAAATAGACTCCTGCCTATGGCACACACAGGGTGGAGTCTACACTATCATAACAAGCTTTACCACTATGATCAATGTAATGATGTCTTGTAAAGCGCATGGATCACCCCACATGGGGTATCTCCACGCTGTAGACCGCTGGGGAACCCGTCCTGGCTTTCCCTGTGAGATAGTCCCTACTGGGTATCTCCAAGGTGAAACCAGGCATCCCCGGCGTATGTGTGGGGCCGTTGTGGAGATGAGGCAAGCTAATGCCCAGAGTTGCCGAGTGTGATCCCTGGTTAGAGTAGGCACCGAGGCGAGAATTATCGAGTCCGCTGACCCTGGTCCACGACCCTCCCGTGTCGGGAATTGAACCCTGGTCCCGGGCCGTCCTCTGCTTCCAGGTCTGCCGTCTCTAACCAGTGAGCCACACCACTCCAATGAGTTGGAGCAAGGAAGTCACCACTTGATGATAACACCACGGCCATCAATAATGCAGCTGCTGCAGTGGAGTGGCACTGTAGACCAGGGGGTTGAGGGGCCATTGCACCCCGACTACTGACGGCTTTTCATCAGTAAACTAGGAAGAGGGCCCCTAAAGTCCCAGTTTGCAACAGAGCCGCTGGCATCCTTGTACACCACTAGTGTTCAAATAATCATCACAACGGCACCTCGGGACGTTTTTTACAGTGACCAACCGTTCCCTGCATCATGCAGTGATACGTTAGTTTATTCTCTGTTGTTGATTATTTTTAAGATTTTTTTACAGGAAAGCCCTCATGCATCTCAAACTGGCTTGTTTCTAGAGATCACACACAATTGTGCTTTAGCGAAGAAAACCTCCCTGGAGACCGCCGCGCCACTAGGCTTGCTTTAAAGCCAAATAACCTGTTCCCTTTCCTCGTATGAAAGCAACCACTCAGAAACGGGACTGCTAGAAGCAAGCCGCCAAGACCACCAAAAGATGGTTTTCCTCAATCTCCACAGGGTTAATCTCAAAATGAGTCCCTCTCTTCAGAAAAATATGTCATAAATTAGGCGCGAGTGCATTTTAACACCCCTGACTCATCTCTCCTTCCTGTCAATCAATCAGTCAATCAAGCATTTGTATAGCGCGCTACTCACCCAGAGGGTCTCAAGGTGCTTGGGGGGGGGGGGGGAGGGGGGTCCGCTACTGCTCGAACAGGCAGGTCTTCAGTTGCTTCCTGAAGGAGAGGTGGTGTTGGGTCAGGCGGAGGTGGATGGGGAGGGAGTTCCACGTCTTGGCAGCCAGGTAGGAGAAGGATCTTCCTCCCGTTGTGGATCTTCGGATGCGGGGAACGGGGGCGAGGGCGTGGCTGGTCGATCGCAGCTGGCGTGTGGGAGTGTAGAAGGTAAGGCGGTCGTTGAGGTATCTGGGGCCTTGGTTGTGGAGAGCTTTGTGTGCATGGGTGAGGAGTCGGAACGTGATTCTCTTGCTGACTGGGAGCCAGTCCAGGTCTCTCAGGTGTCCGGAGATGTGGCTGTGTCGGGGGATGTCCAGGATGAGTCGTGCTGAGGCGTTCTGAATGCGCTGGAGCCTTTCCTGAAGTTTGGCTGTGGTTCCGGCGTAGAGGGCGTTACCGTAGTCCAGTCGGCTGGTGACGAGTGCCTGGGTGACCGTCTTCCTGGTTTCGGTGGGGATCCACCGGAAGATCTTCCGTAGCATGCGTAGGATGTTGAAGCATGATGAGGAGACGGCGTTGAGTTGTCTGGTCATCGAGAGGGAGGAGTTCCGGATGAAGCCCAGGTTGCGTGCGTGGTCCGTCAGTTTGGGTGCGCTGCCCAAGGCAGGTGGCCACCAGGAGTCATCCCAGGCGGAGGGTGATGATCCCAGGATGAGGACTTCCGTCTTATCTGAGTTCAGTTTCAGGCGGCTGTTCTTCATCCACTCGGCTACATCTTTCATCCCTTTGTGTAGGTTGGTTCTGGCGGTGGTGGGGTTGTTGGTGAGGGAGAGGATCAGCTGGGTGTCGTCGGCGTTGGAGATGATGTTGAGGTTGTGTTGGCGTGCGATGGCCGCGAGGGGGCTCATGTAGGTGTTGAACAGCGTGGGGCTGAGCGATGATCCTTGTGGTACGCCGCAGATGACTTCGGTGGCCTCTGATCTGAACGGGGGAGGCGGACTCTCTGTGTTCTTCCGGCGAGGAAGGAGATGATCCACTTCAGAGCCTTCTCTTGCATTCCGACGTTGCTAAGGCGCTGCACTAGGGTGCGATGGCAGACCGTGTCGAACACTGCGGAGAGGTCCAGGAGGATGAGGGCCGCTGTTTCCCCGTTGTCGAGCAGGGCTCGGATGTTGTCAGTGGCTGCAATAAGGGCGGTCTCAGTGCTGTGGTTGGCTCTGAAACCGGACTGCGAGTGGTCGAGGGATCCATTCGTCTCTAGGAAGGCGGCCAGCTGTCTGTTGACGGTCTTCTCGATGACTTTGGCAGGAAAGGGAAGAAGCGAGATGGGGCGGTAGTTTTTGAGTTCGGTGGGGTCCGCTGAAGGTTTCTTCAGTAGGGCGCTGAGTTCGGCGTGCTTCCAGCTCTCTGGGAAGGTGGCGGTGTCGAAGCAGGCGTTGATGATGTCTCCGAGATGGGGTGCGATGATGGAGTCGGCCTTGTTGAAGACGTGGTGCGGGCAGGGGTCGGTTGGTGATCCGGAGTGGATGGAGTTCATCATGCGGATGGTGTCTTCGGTGTTGATCGGGATCCAAGCGCGGAGGGTGGTGGTGGGGGGCGTTGGTGCAGTCGTGGGGTGCGTCGACTGTGTGCTGAAACGGTTGTGTATATCTGCGATCTTGTTGTGGAAGAACGCGGCGAGCGAGTTGCAGAGGTCTTGTGATGGGGTGATGTTGTTGTTTCCGGCGCTAGGGTTTGAGAGCTCTTTGACGATGTTGAAGAGTTCCTTGGTGTTGTGGGCGTTGTTATCTAGTTGTTCCTTAAATGCGGTTTTTCATGGTGGTGTGGACCAGCTGGTGGTGTTTTCAGGTGGCGTGCTAGAGGGTGGTCATGTTGTCTGTTGTCGGGTCTCTGCGACAGGCTTTCTCGAAGGCACGGCAGTTCTTCTTGGAGCTCTTGAGTTCTTCGGTGAATCAGGATGCTTTCTTGTTGCCGGGTCTGACGGGGGAGGGTCTTCAGTGGAGCGAGGTCGTCTGCGCAGTTTGGTGATCCATCTTGTGAGGTTGTTGGCGGCTTGGTTGGGGTTCGCTGAGCTGGCGGGAGGGATCTGGCTCAGGGATGTGGCTAGCTGGTCGGTGGTGATCTTGTTCCAGCTTCTGCGGGGAACCTGTTGCGGGTGGTGGTGGAGCGTGGTCCTTCTGAAGTTGAAGTGGACGCAGCTGTGGTCTGTCCAGTGGAGTCCGGTGGCGTGGCTGAAGGAGATGTCCTTGCTGGAGGAGAAGACGGGGTCAAGCGTGTGGCCGGCGTAGTGGGTGGGGGTGGTCACCAGTTGCTTGAGTCCGAGGTTGGTGAGGTTGTCCAGCAGGGTAGTGGTGTTGCTGTCGTTGTTGTTCTCTAGGTGGAAGTTGAGGTCCCCTAGGAGGATGTAGTCAGTGGAGGGGAGGGCGTGCGGGCTGATGAAGTCGGCGATGTCTTCGCTGAATTGTGTGCGCGGTCCGGGGGTCTGCAGATGAGGGTGCCTCTGAGGGTGGACTTCGGGTCGGTGTGTATCTGGAAGTGCAGGTGTTCGGCGGCTGTGAGGGTGTCGTCGGAGTTGGTCGTGATGCGGATGGTGTTCTTGTGGACGATTGCGATGCCTCCTCCTGTCTGGTTGACACGGTCCTTCCGGGTGATCTTGTATCCGTCCGGGATGGCGATGGCGATGTCGGGCGCTGAGGAGGCGTTCATCAATGTTTCCGTGAGGAAGGCGACGTCTGGAGATGTGGAGTCGAGGAGGTTCCAGAGCTCCACGGCGTGTCTGTGGACGGAGCGTGTGTTGAGCAGGATGCACTTCAGGTGGTTGCTGCTGGGGGTTGGCTTGGCGGGTGCGGTACAGGTCCAGATGCAGGAGAACTTGCAGGACTGGCAGGTGAAGGGTCCGTGGTTGCGTCCTGGGGTGGCTCGGTGGCAGCCGGGGATTCGGCCGGTGTTGAGTGCGTTGAGGGTGGCGGTGTCGTAAGTCTGGTGGGCGGGCTGGCCTCTTTGGGGGCCAGGTGTTCTGGCGCTGGGCGCGGTCCAGGCGCGGATGGGCGCAGACGGGTTTACCTTTGGCGCGCCTTCGACGCACAATCGGTGCGCTTGCTGCACGTCAACGCTACGCGTACGCATGCACTCTGCCGTAAATGGAAAGTGGGGGGGTGCGGGGCGAGGGAGGAGCAGCTGGGAGACGGGAGCGGGGTGGCGAGTGGGGGGAACGATGTGGTGATGCTAGAGGGAGGAGGGTGGGGCCGCGGGGGAGCAGCGGCAGGGAGCGGGGTGGGGCAGCGGCACCGTGGTGCAGGGGAGAACTGGAGCGACAAGGGGCAACAAAAACCAACACGAGGAGGGACGAGAAAAACGGCAATCAAACAATACAGAATACAATGTGAAAAACGAAGCAGGCACAGAGGGAAAGTCTGGGGCAGGGGGCCAGACCTAACAGGGGCACAAAACTACTCTTGGCAGCGGCAATGGCAGCGGGAGGAGAACGGCCACACTCAGGGTGGGCCACGCGGCAGAAGGAGCGACCGGACTGACCAGGTATGGTCAGGTCACAGCTCCTTGCCCGTGAGCCTCACCTAAAGTACTCTTGTGGGAGGGAGGAGCAGCTGGGAGGCGTTAGCGGGGTGGCGAGTGGGGGGGGACGATGCGGTGATGCTAGAGGGAGCGGGGGTGGGGCCGCGGGGGAGCAGCGGCAGGGAGCGGGGTGGGGCAGCTGCACCGAGGTGCAGGAGAGAACTGGAGCGACAAGGCGCAACAAAAACCAACACCAGGAGGGACGAGAAAAACGGCAATGAAACAATACAGAATACAATGTGAAAAACGAAGCAGGCACAGAGGGAAAGTCTGGGGCAGAGGGCCAGACCTAACAGGGGCACAAAACTACTCTTGGCAGCGGCAGCGGCAGCGGCAGCGGGAGGAGAACGGCCATACTCGGGGTGGGCAACGCGGCAGGAGGAGAGACCGGACTGACCAGGTCAGGTCAGGTCACAGCTCCTTGCCCGTGAGCCTCGCCTAAAGTACTCTTGTGGGAGGGAGGAGCAGCTGGGAGGTGGGTCGGGGTGGCGAGTGGGGGGAACAATGCGGTGATGCTAGAGGGAGCGGGGTGGGGCCGCGGGGGAGCAGCGGCAGGGAGCGGGGTGGGGCAGCGGCACCGAGGTGCAGGGGAGAACTGGAGCGACAAGGGGCAACAAAAACCAACACGAGGAGGGACGAGAAAAATGGCACTGAAACAATACAGAATACAATGTGAAAAACGAAGCAGGCACAGAGGGAAAGTCAGGGGCAGGGGGCCAGACCTAACAAGGGCACATAACTACTCTTGGCAGCGGCTGCGGCAGCGGTAGGAGAACGGCCACACTCGGGGTAGGCCACGCGGCAGGAGGAGCGACTGGACTGACCAGGTCAGGTCCTGTGAATAAAGTACCAGCATTCCGACCTGCCTGAAAAACTGAGCCCTGTCTTGGATCATTGAGTTAATACGGCCGCTGACGCACTGATGCTAATCAGAAATGAGGTGTAGGAAGCAGTTCAAGAGGAGTGGTGGGGGCAGGCACAGGAAGATACAAACGAGACCTATTGGCTATGCCAATGATTGTTTTAGGACTTGTGCTCTGATTAGTGGGGTTTGTTTCAATCTGTACTGTAGGGACTTACTAAGCATTAAGGATTGTACCAATAACAAAGCAAAGGTGCGTGATGTAACAGTGTGTGTGTCTGATCAGAAGACTGCTGTGCCCATGCCGCCAAAATCTCTTGATCGAGTGAGCTGCTTACGAGTGATCGCAGCAGCTAAATGAGACTTCGGTGGCTATATGACCAATTGCACTCTGTGGGGCACTAAAGGACATCTGATATTACCCCCTCTAACACCCTAGAGGCTTATGTTACTCAGCTTAGCAGAACTCACCGGTAAAACGTTATTACAGTAGAGAGGTTATGTCATTTATTCAGAATAGGCAACTGGGTGTGTCACAAGTCGCCTATTTTAAAGAAAATAGTGACTGGTTTTATACAGGAATTGCAGAATCCCATTTATTATACCCATTTTAGGAATTATGGGGAGTTATCAGTTGAATTTACCCTGTAAAAAGTGCTGGCAATCGACTAGGTATTGATGACCCTTATTTTAGAGAAAACTGATTTTTCTTATAATCTTATCAGATTTGATTGGAGGTGGTCCAGAAGCTAAAATGAGTTAACTCATTAAACTATAACTTTTGAATGTCAGTGTTTTCTTAATTTTTAATGTTAGATTTAACCATATTTCAACACCTAGCTAGAGCGTTCCTTTAACCTTTGTTTTCTAATGAAATTCTGATTTTTTAACATAAGCTAAGTTAATATATGCATATCTAATTATAACGTCACTTTAACTTTTGTTTTTTTCAGAGACTTTCTGGCTATTATTTTTAACATAAGCTGAGATCTTGTTACCATATCTAACTCTAACACCACTTTAACAGTTTTTGTGGTGAATTCGTTTTTTTAATGTGAGCGTAGATTTTATTACCATATCTACCTACCATCACATCATCACTCTGGTTCACCACAGCATCACTCAGCACCAACACAACATCACTATGCGCTACCACAGCATCACTCAGCACCACCACAACATCACTCAACACCACCACAGCATCACTCAGCACCACCACAGCATCACTCAGCACCACCACAGCATCACTCAGCACCACTACAGCATCACTCAGCACCACCACAGCATCACTCAGCACCACCACAAAATCACTCAGGGGCACCACATCACTCAGGGGCACCACATCACTCAGGGGCACCACAACATCACTCAGCTTCACCACAACATCTCTCAGCGCAACTACAGCAACACTCAGCACCACCACAACATCACTTAACCACGCAACAATATTGCTCAGGGACACAACAGCATCACTCAGCGCCACCACTGCATCACTCTACGGAACCACAGCAACACTCAGCACCACCATAGCATCACTCAGCACCACCACAGCATCACTCAGCACCACAACAGCGTGACTCAGCACCACCACAACATCTCTCAGGGTCACCACAGCATCACTCAGGGTCAGCACAGGGTCACTCAACGCCACCACAGCATCAGTCAGCACCACCACAGCGTCACCCAGCACCACCACAGCATCACTCAGGACCATCACAGCATCACCCAAGTACACAACTGCATGACTCAGGAATACCACAGCATCACTCTGCACTGCCACAGCTTCAATCAGCATCACCACAGAATCAGTCAGCATCACCACAGCATCACTCAGGGTCACCACAGCATCACATGGGGTTACCACAGCATCACTCAACGCCACCACAGCATCACTCGGCACCACCACAGCATCAGTCAGCACCACCACAGCATCAGTCAGCACCACCACAGCATCACTCAGCACCACCACAGTATCACTCAGCACCACCACAACATCACTCAGCACCACCACAGTATCACTCGGGAACACCACCGCATCACTCAGTACCACCACAGCATCACTATGTGCTACCACAGCATCACTCTACAGCACCACAGAATCAGTCAGCATCACCACAGCATCAGTCAACACCACCACAGCATCACTCAGGGCCACCACAGCATCACTCAGGGCCAGCACAGCATTAATCAACGGCACCGCTGCATAACTCAGGGCCAGCAAAGCATCACTCAACAACACCACAGCATCACTCAGTGCTTCTTACACTTTTTTATTACAACTTCTCAGCATGCTGCACAGCAGCCACACTTCTCTACAGCACAGCTTAGAAACATTGGCAAATTCAATATCTCTACCTAAACACTTAGAAGGCCCCCCAATGCATATCCAGTAGGTCTCGCCTATGGGACATTATAAGTGTTTAGTTATCCAGCACAATATCCTTAATTAAATAACATTAAGTTTTGCTTGGCTAATCACTTATAAGGTCCCAAAAGCGAGACCTTTTGACTATGCCAATGCTGTTAGATCAAGTCTACCAAACTTGCAAAGGACTTATCATAGGCTTAACAAGAACATAGAGGGCTTGCAACTGCCTACTGCTTACCGCTAGTTGGCTTTCATGTCACTAATTTGCCTGCTACTAATTTGATGGCTTGCCTTGCCTATTTTGTGCCTTTCTCGCCCCTGGAGCATTGCCAATTTACTTGTGTATTTCCATTTATCATTTTCAAGCAATTATTTTTTTCTTTTGTATTAAGCACTCCACAAGAATGCATGTATTTTCCAGCTCTCTCTCTAGTGTGCTACTCTTCCCCACTCCAGCTCTGTGTTGCTCTTAGTGCCCGTGCCATTTTTTTCCCGCCCCTTCTGTGATGCGCGCACACTCTTGAACTTCTCTCCCCCTTGATGCTTTCTTGCCTGTGTGCTTCTCCCACTCCCAGTTCCATGTTACTCTCTCTTTTTCTTTTCTCTGCCCCCACCTGCACCTGTGTTCTTTCTCCCTCTGTGCTGCTTCTCTCAACCCGCAGCCCTGTGATGTTTCAGCACCTGTGTGGCTTTCCCTGACTTGTTTTAAAAAACATAATTTTGGAGGGGCGTGGCCAAGCAGCATGGCCAACAGGACGTGAGCTCTGTCTGCTCCAGGCTGGCCGCCACTTTGATCCTGAAATAAAGATCCTTACAAGGCTCATTGGCGTGATAATAAGGTGTCCACGAGCTCGGGCTGTACTGGGCTACATCGTGACTTTGAGGCTGCTGGCAGGCGGGACAGCGGAGAACACAGCCTGGACTGTCGGGGGCGGGCCGCGGGTACTCGAGCCCGGGGACTGAGGCCTACCCCTGTGCGAAGATGGTAGCCTGACGAGGGAGGACCCGCTGCCATCGGGGCCTACCACAGAGAGTGGTGTACCAGGAGCTGACCGGGGCCCGCTGACAGCTGAATCCCCGGGTTGGAGTATGTGGCCGGTGGTCGACTGGTCTGATGAGGAGGGAGCGGCCTGGCCGGCCTGGCGACAGGCCGCCGTTAATTGAGGCCGGGGTCTGCGACCTGCAACCGCGAGTTGAGGGCGGCCAGGAGCCAGGAGTCCCACTGCCATCGGGGCCTCCCGCAGTGAGGAAAGCGACAGCAGCGTACCGGGGCCCATTGTTAGCTGGGGCCTGATAAGGAGGGAGCGGTCTGCTCTTCCCGGAGACGGGGCAGTCGGAAGCTGAGGCTGGGGTCCGCGGCCTGCACCAGTGAGGAGGTGGCGGCCGAGTGCCAGGAGGCCCGCTGCCATCGGGGCCTCCTGCGGCGAAGAGTGCGACTGCAGCGGACCGGGGCCGGCTCCTGGTTGGGGCCACGCAGAGGAGAAATTAGCCTGTGGATGCCGCCTCGGAGGACGAAGGGGCCCGTTCTGAGCTGAGGCGAAGTTGCCGTGCTTGAAGCTGAGGTCTGCAGCCGCCCCCTGCGAGACGGGGGTAGCCTGCCACGAGAGGCCCACTGCCAAATACCCCCGGGAGCGGACGAGCGGCAGACAGGAGGCCAACTGTCAGCTGGGGCCCCGGCATGGAGGGAGTCCCCTGAGGCCGCCTGGCTCCTGTGGAGGGAGCCGGTGCTGTTATTGGAGTTGGGCCGTATGAGAAGTGGAGGGGCCAGGGAAAGTGACCGGAGCCCCGCGGGCCTGCCCCTTATGGTGGGGATTCACGACTATCTGCATTCTGCGGGGGGCCTGACTGTTGGACCCGTGTGCCGAGGCAGGGGAGCCCAGTAGATGGAAAATAGGGGTACCCTCTGACACCTCTGTGCGGGACTGGTAGAGTGGTGATTTGCCGGAGAGGACGCCCTGTGGCGATGAGACTCCCTGAGACACCTGCATTCTTGGAGGGGCTGGCTCGAGGGACCTCTGTTGAGAGGGGCACGACGCTGAGGGACGGTCCACCCTCGTAGGGGGCCAGAAGACCAGGAAGAGAATTGAGGACCTAATTTGGAGGAGCGGCGGTCGCGCAGGCAAAGTCTGACTGTCTGCGGCTTGAGGTACTGGTGCTCTGGGGGACCTTAGCTGAGGGAGCCAACTTGCTGCCAGAAGGGTCCGCCACGGATGGGACACCCTGCGAGATCCGGAATACAGAGGATTGGCTGGAATCATGTAGCCTGTCTGAGGCCTGAAGGCGCATCTTCCCACTGAGGTTGGTGTGATTGTTGGACGGAGAAGCTGTGGGGACATATCTCTCGGCCCTTTGGTGCAGGAGCTGTGGCCTGCTGGTGGGACAGGGGGAGGCACCCCTAGGATACTGAGCATCTTATGATGACTACGGACCCGTGGGAGTGTCGCAGTGACCTGTTATGGTAAATCAGATATAGAAGGAGCGTACTAGTCAACTAATCTTGTGATCAAATGCACCATAACGTAATTCCAACACAAAATTTCAATAACAGTCTTCCAGGTGAGTCTTGTATGATGAATGTTCTTTTTTATTTTTCTGTTTTGAATCAAAAATCAATATGCAATCAACAGCCGACGCGTTTCGTCCCTTTCTGAGACGTTATCAGGGCTTTTTCAAAAGATGTTGTTTAACTTTTAAGATGGAGATTTATCCAATTCACGCATATCCAGAAGGCGACCCAAAATATTACTGCTCAATACAAATATTTATTGGAAAGTCCTTTGTGGTTCGTCACTTCATTAGTATATTAGCTTTAGCCAAATCCTTTCGTCCCAATCTGTGCTTCACTTTCAAACTTCCCTTCGCCACACCGTATCTCTATTTGTTTGCTGCACACAATTCCTTCCACGTTGAATCCTGCCTTCTATTGCTACATAGTATGCTTAATTGTCGATCCCGAACCGCCTTCTGACCCGTATCCCCGGTCCGATAAATCCAGTGACCTGTTATGGGTCGGGTTCCCGGAGCGCCTCACTGGGGCTTGTGATCGGAGATCGACTTGGAGGAGACCGGCAATAAACATTGGAGACCCCACTGCCCCTTAGATAGCCGAGGAGAGCACGGGGGCACCTGCAATGGGTAAGGATAAGATGTCTCGTTCCTCGCAGCCGAACACAATAACGCAATATATCACCCAGCGGCTACCCTCGCAGCGGATAACGCGCCAGTCGGGCCAGGATGAGGGGGCGGAAGCTCCTGGGGAGCCCTCCTGGGCGAGCTGCTGAAGGTGACCCAGGGCTCACACTTAACAGTGGAACGACAAATAGAAACAGTGTCTATCGATGTGAATTTGCTGCGGACAGACCTACGTAAAGTGGCAGATAAAGTCTCCGATGCAGAGGGGAACATAGTACAGTTACAGGGAGAGGTGGCGTCCCTCAAAAAGACAGTCTCACATCTCACGACCATGGCAGGAGCCCTGGAGCCGAGAGCAGAGTATGTTGAACGGAGGGCCCGCCGCAGTAACATCAGGGTCCTTGGCGTCCCGGAACGGGTGGAGGCGGGAAAACGCAGAGCACTTCCTGGAGAACTGGATTCGCACAGAACTATGCCCGAGGAGTCTATCGGAGGTCTTCTTGATTGAGCGGGCTCATAGGGCGCTGGTTCAGCCGCCGAATCCGAGTGCCCCTTTGCGCGCCCTCATTGCCAAAATCCTTAATTACTGGGACAGAGACTGTATCCTGAGGGCGGCGAGGGAGACGGCGAACAACACCGTTGAGAATAACAGGGTCTCCATTTATCCAGACTACACCCAGCAGGTCCAGGAGCAGCGGAAGTCCTTTCTGGGAGTCAAATATAAAATCCGGGAGATGCACCTACAGTATATGCTGCTCTATCCGGCCAAACTTAAGGTACTGTCACAGGGGAAGGCACATTTCTTTGATTCCCCGGAAGATGTCTGGGAGTGGTTGGAGATCAGGGGAGATGCCCTCCTGCCGGGCGAACGAGGGGGGCCCCGCAGGACTTGGGGAACCCGACCACCGAGGAGATGGGCCAGCAGATGAAGACGCCGTTCCAATACAGCTGAGAGTGAGGAGAGACGCAGAGTTACAGTGGGGGACGATGGGGCCTTACGCCTGGAACCGCCCGAAGCTGGGGACTTGTCGGCGTTATCGAAGCCTCCCGTGCCAGATGAAATATTGGTCACTTGTCCTACACTGCACTGCAGATCACGGTGGATGACATATCGCCTACCGCTTCTGCAGTCCCTGAGACAGCGGCGGCCAAGACTCCTGAGTCGGCAGATCCATCTTGAGGAGACTGAGTGGTGGCGTGTATTTGCCTGTATGATGTATGACATGCTTCCCGACCTCGATGGGTCTCCCCCAGTGGGGAGTGTGAGTGCTGAATAATACATAGAGGAGGCTTCTTCTCTCCCTGTAGTATGTGAGGGGGGGGATGGAGGGAGGGAGGGGCTGGAGGGGGTCTAGACTTGGGAAGGACGGTTTGAGCCCTGTATTAATACTGTGATGGTGGGCCTTGCTGGGCGAATGGGGTGGCTGTGCCCGTCCTGGCACCAGTGGGGAAAGGGCATATAGGCATGTTTTGTTGTTGCAGGTATATTGCTCGTGGGTGGGGGAAGGGGGGACTGTTGGAAGGGGATGTTGAATAGGAATGTTTCAGGCAACGTTTGTATTACATTTCGGGCACTAGGGGGAAACTACACTGTAAACAGAGCGCTATGGCGGGGTAGATTACATTGGAAATCATGGGGTATAAGTTTATGAGTTGGAACGTGAGGCGGCTAGGCACGTGCACTAAGAGGTATAGAGTCCTTTCCTTTCTTCGAAGACATGGAGTCTCAATTGCATGTCTCCAGGAGACCCACCTTGTAGATGGAGGGGCACAGAAGTTGGGAAAAAAGTGTCATGGTCAGATATTCCATGCATCCTTCTCTACATGTGCTAGAGGGGTTCTGATCTGGGTGGCACCTGGGGTACCGTTCGCTATTCAGTACGTGGAGGCGGACATTCATGGTAGATACCTGCTTCTCAGGGCTAAACTGGATGGCAGGGAAATTGTCATTTTGAATTCTTATGCACCCAATACAGATGACCCAACCTTGTTTCAGGCCTTGCAGGATGTCTTGATCCACGACCTGGGTCCTCCGGTCCTTTGGTTTGGGGACTTTAATTGTGTTATCGACCCAGTCCTGGATAGGTCTCCACCCCATGAGGGCACAAAACCCCGTATGACTGTACAGCTCAGGGAGGTCATGGAAAACATAGGGGGGATGGATATTTGGCGCCTGAAGAATCCAGCACAGAAAATGTATACCTGCTTCTCCCCCACCCACAACACGTCCAGTCGCCTAGATAGAGTCTTAGTGGCGAATGCTGAGCTTAACATGTCCGTGGATGTTACACACCAGGCTCGTTTTTTATCAGACCATTCTCCAGTAGCCTGTGTGGTTCAGTGGGGGCCCGGTTATCCGTCCTCAGACTTGGAGGCTTCCAGTGGATATACTCCCAGACCAGGTGGGGAAAGCGCACGTGGAAACGGCGCTTGGGGACTATGTGGACTTCAATTGGGGACAGGGAGGCATATCCTCGGCCACCAAGTCGGAGGCCCTGAAGGCGGTAGTGAGGGGCGCTTGTATGGGACTCACCTACGGAGTCCGGAAACAGCTCCTCCAGGATCCCCGGAAGGCGGAGGATACTCTCCTTCATGTCCAACACTTGGCGGACAATAGTGCTGCACAGAGGGTGGAGGAACAGACTGCCCGAGCCCGGCTACATGATATCCTTGATAGACTCGACAAATACACCTTGGGCCAATATAGGCAGCGCCTCTACAGGGAGGGCGATAAGTCAGGGCGGCTCCTGGCTTGGATTCTTAGGAGGGACCAGACCCCTGAGCGTATAGTAGCACTGTGGGACCTGAACGGGGACATGGTTTATTCGGAGCAGGCCATCCTCGGGGTTCTCCAATCCCACCTACGGCGAGTACACACTGCGGACCCAGAGATTTCTGAGGTCTCTTATCTCTCTTACTTACAGGGGTTGCCTCTACCGACCGGATTCGGACCGGGAGGAATTGGATGCGGGCCCGACGTTAGCCGAGGTTCGTATGGCTCTAGCCTGCTTGCCGCATGCCAAGTCACTAGGGAGCGACGGTTTCCCACTGGAATTTTACCATGAATTCCGGGACACACTGGCTCCACTCCTATTGCAAGTATTTCTCGAGGCGTTCGAGAGCGGGGGTCTCGGGGGGGAAATTTGCATGATCCTTAAACCGGGGAGTGACAAACATGGCTCTTCGTCGTATCGTCCGATAACCATGATAAATACGGACGTCAAAATATTGACTAAACTATTGGTCACCCGGCTAGCACCGCATATGGAGCATCTGGTACACCCAGACCAATGCGGATTCATTCCTGGGCGCAACACAGCCATGAGCCTGAGACGCTTGAATCACATCCATTATGAGGTACGGGTAGGGAAGAACAGACGGTCTTGGTCTCCATAGATCTTGCCAAGGCGTTTGACTAGGTCGACTGGGGCTACTTGCAGGAGGTCCTCCGGGCGATGTGCTTGGGGCCCAACTTCTGCCATTGGATTCGTATCTTATACAGTTCCCCTTGCAGTTCCCTTTGCACCAGGGTGCTTTTGGGAGCCGCGAGATCAGAGGAGTGGCAGCTAGGATGGGGCACGAGACAAGGGTGCCCCCTCTCGCCACTACTTTTTGCCCTAGCGACAGAGCCGTTTGCCGTAAGGATTCGATCTGAGATGAGGCCATGGGGCATCTAGGTGGGAGACACGTGCAATGTTCTGTCGCTATATGCGGATGGCGTCTTGTTTTACTTGAAAGCCCCGAGGGAGGCGCTCCCGATGTTGCTGCACCACCTGGACCGGTTTGGCGAGGTGTCGGGCTTGCGGCTTAATCGTAGTAGGTCCCTGATCTTCTCACTATGGGGTCTTGAATCGGTGCCCCTTTAGGACTTGCCAGAGCTCGGGATGCATGGGAACAGGACATTTTTCATTATTTAGAAATTCATGTGGTCTCTACAGAGGCGCAATCACTGGCCCGCAATATAGACCGGGTGATTAAGTCCCTCCAGCAATCCGTGTCTTTTTGGAACACCCTACCACTATCTCTAATGGGGCGACTGGCCGTTGCCAAGATGGTGATGTTGCCAAGGACACTGTATGTTCTTCAGAACATGTTGTGCCCTCTTCCGCCTAGGATTTTTCGGACCCTTAACACACTGCTCTCATCCCTGCTTTAGGCGGGTCGGCGCAGCAGAGTGGCTCTCCACACCGTCATGCGCTCCTTTGAGGAGGGGGGATTAGAAGCCCCGCGTTTTGATCAATACTACTACGCAGCGCAGCTACTACCAGCTGCCAGATGGTTTGCAGATGCATTTGTATGGGAAACGTGATTACTATCAGAGAGAGCTACAGTGCAGGAGCTCCAGATGGCGTTAATGCACGGGACGGGTGCCGGAGCCGCGTTACCCTACGTGGTGAGGCACACAGCGTGCATATGGCAACGATTCATAGAAAGAATCCTACGCTCGGCGCCATTTCATAGAGATCTACCGATCTGGATACTGGCACCTATGGTAGAAATAGAACACCATATGTCCTTCAGTGAGTGGAGAGAGGGGGGATGTGAGGTCCTGGCTGATCTGTACCCTTCGGAGAGCTTCTTGACGTACGAGCAGGGGGAGAAGACCTCTGGCCTTAGTGGGGGACAGTATTTACATTACCAGGGATTGGGTGCCATAGTGCGCTCGGTCTGGCCTCAGTGTCCGGAGATACCTCTGATGACGCATACCTTACATATCCTCCTGTCCTGCGGCAGGGGACGCAGGCTGATATCCTTGCTGTCGCAGGTATGAAGCGTGATTCCGCCTCACCAGTGCCGCCGACATGGGCAGCCTGGGAGGCAGACCTGGGATCGCCACTGGACCAGGGTCAGCGGAACGCATAGGGGCCTTGACACTGCGGGTGTCCTGTAATGCACGCTTTAAGCTCATTCATTTTAACTTCCTTCACCGCACCTACCTCACTCCGAAGATGTTGAGCCGCTACTCGGAAGATAGAAGGGACAACTGCCCCAGATGTAGCGCGGACGGGGCGGGATTCCTGCATCTGGCCTGGGAGTGCCCGTTAGTGGGGGGCTTCTGGGAGGGGTTGTGGTTCATATAACTGCCACCACTGGCCTTCGGATTAAGCTAACACCCTGTCTGCTGGCATTAGTCCCTAAGCTGAGGAACTGGAAACTTTCATATACATTATTGCAACTGATGTTAGTGCTGGCTAGGCGCAGGGTTGCTATCACGTGGATGGGACAGAGGGCCCCAGAGATAGGCACATGGCTTAAAGATGTGGGGAATGGACCCTCGCAGAGGAAACACAAATGCAGAACACTAGGAGAGATGAGAAATTGCAACAGGACTTGCTGGCATGGCGCACCATGTGTATGACAGGATTGGCTACGGAGGGGCAGTTGTCACACAGCGACTCGGAGGGGACTAGTGGCGAATTATTTTCAGCCCAAGAATCAGGGTCTGATGGGGAGGGTGGAGTGGACCACTGAGGGGTTGCTCGTACAGTGCACGGAGCTGGGCCTGGTCTGTTTCCTCACGTTGACACTTGCCCTTTTGCTTGTTATTTTACTGTACCTCATGAACGTAGCATCTCAAGATGTAGACCTTGTCCGAGATGTGCCATAATGAGTCCGTCGATCTGTATACAAATGTTTTATGATGCCTTTTGGGGGGGGGGTTCCTATTGTACATTATAAACTTGAAAACAAAATTTAAAAAAAACCAACATAATTATGTTAGAAATGTCTTTCTTTTTATTTACCAATCCAACTGAGATTGGCAAACAAAATGGGAAAACAGAGCCTACGACATTTTTGTAAGTGCCCGAATGGTGTGTGCACATACAAAGGGGCAGATTTACAATAAGTGGCGCATCCCTGCATATCAGCAGGGATGCACCACTTATTGTGCGCCGTGGCTCCACCACCATGGATGCACCCCATTTACAATGCGGCGCACCATGGGACAAAAACACAGCGGTGCATTGCTGGAGTTGCGTCGCAAGCGCGACGCAGATCCAGCAATGCTCTGGGGGGCCCTATCTGTACAAAGCTGCGTCAATCCTTACGCCTGCTTCAAGCAGGAGCAGGGTTTTGACGCAGCATGGGCTTAAAAGTGACTGAGTGAAATCTTGTAGATTTCACTCAACCACTTTTGGGAGGCGTTCCTGCGCCGGAACGCCCCCCCCCCCCCCTGCGCAGGAACTCCTCCTTCTGGCACATGGCTTTACAGTGTGACACATCTCCCAGTTGCATCTTTTGCGCCGCCGCTGCGTCACGAAAGTGACGCAACAGTGGCGTAAAAGAGGAGCAAATGGCTTGTAAATCTGCCCCCTCATGCCATAGGCAGCCGCTTCAAAGCCCTTCTTTCTTAAAACCCAATGGCAAACCCATCAGGTCTTAAAGGCGAGAACTATTGGTTCTGCCAATGCCTGTTACTTTCTAGACTCAGGTAATATTTCTCCACAGACAACTGTATTTATCAGTCCTTGAAGAAAGGTGTGTGGCCACAAAATGCAGAAGGCAGAGGAAGTTCTTGTTGACAGATGTGCCAGCAGGGTGGAGTCTTGCAACTATCTGTCTGTAAGCATGGCTGGGCTTTGTGTAAGACAGATGCCTGGGTAAAGGTTCCTGCTGAAGAACCACTGTGCAACCTGCAAGAGATGGAATCTAACTCTGGTAAAACCACGAAATTGATTATCTGTGTGTGCCCCACTGATCATTTATGCCAGTTCAGTGGGTTCAGTGTCTGTTGTAAAAGGGGATGCTTATGGGTGTGCGTATTTGTGTTTGAGTGTGTGCATATGAGTGAGGTGAAAGACAGAGAATGAGAGTAAAGGGCGGGAGAAATGGAGCGAAGGTATAGCACGGCAGGAGAAGAAATGTGAGAGAGGACACGAAAGGGTCAGGGAGATAAGAAGACAGAAAGAGAGCAAGTGAGTAGGGGAGAGAAGTTCTGCTGTGCCCATGCCGCCAAAATCTCTTTGTCGAGTGAGCTGCTTACGAGTGATCGCAGCAGCTAAATGAGACATCGGTGGCTATATGACCAATTGCACTCTGTGGGGCACTAAAGGACATCTGATATTACCCCCTCTAACACCCTAGAGGCTTATGTTACTCAGCTTAGCAAAACTCACCGGTAAAACATTACAGTAGAGTGGTTATGTCATTTATTCAGAATAGGCAACTGGGTGTGTCACAAGTCGCCTATTTTAAAGAAAATAGTGACTGGTTTTATACAGGAATTGCAGAATCCCATTTATTATACCCATTTTAGGAATTATGGGGAGTTATCAGCTGAATTTACCCTGTAGAAAGTGCTGGCAATCGACTAGGTATTGATGACCCTTATTTTAGAGAAAACTGATTTTTCTTATAATCTTGTCAGAGTTGATTGGAGGTGGTCCAGAAGCTAAAATGAGTTAACTCATTAAACTATAACTTTTGAATGCCAGTGTTTTCTTAATTTTTAATTTTAGATTTAACCATATTTCAACACCTAGCTAGAGCGTTCCTTTAACCTTTGTTTTCTAATGAAATTCTGATTTTTTAACATAAGCTAAGTTCATATATGCATATCTAACTATAACGTCACTTTAACTTTTGTTTTTTTCAGAGACTTTCTGGGTATTATTTTTAACATACGCTGAGATCGTGTTACCATATCTAACTCTAACACCACTTTAACAGTTTTTGTGGTGAATTCATTTTTTTAAATCTGAGCGTAGATTTTATTACCATATCTACCTACCATCACATCATCACTCTGGTTCACCACAGCATCACTCAGCACCAACACAACATCACTATGCGCTACCACAGCATCACTCAGCACCACCACAACATTACTCAACACCACCACAGCATCACTCAGCACCACCACAGCATCACTCAGCACCACCACAGCATCACTCAACACCACTACAGCATCACTCAGCACCACCACAGCATCACACAGCACCACCACAAAATCACTCAGCACCACCACAACATCACTCAGGGGCACCACAACATCACTCAGCTTCACCACAACATCTCTCAGCGCAACTACAGCAACACTCAGCACCACCACAACGTCACTTAACCACGCAACAATATTGCTCAGGGACACAACAGCATCACTCAGCGCCACCACTGCATCACTCTACGGAACCACAGCAACACTCAGCACCACCATAGCATCACTCAGCACCACCACAGCATCACTCAGCACCACAACAGCATGACTCAGCACCACCACAACATCTCTCAGGGCCACCACAGCATCACTCAGGGTCAGCACAGGGTCACTCAACGCCACTACAGCATCAGTTAGCCCCACCACAGCGTCACCCAGCACCACCACAGCATCACTCAGGACCATCACAGCATCACCCAGGTACACAACTGCATGACTCAGGAATACCACAGAATCACTCTGCACTGCCACAGCTTCAATCAGCATCACCACAGAATCAGTCAGCATCACCACAGCATCACTCAGGGTCACCACAGCATCACTTGGGGTTACCACAGCATCACTCAACGCCACCACAGCATCACTCGGCACTACCACTGCATCACTCAGCACCACCACAGCATCAGTCAGCACGACCACAGCATCAGTCAGCACCACCACAGTATCACTCAGCACCACCACAGCATCACTCAGCACCACCACAGTATCACTCGGGAACACCACAGCATCACTCAGTACCACCACAGCATCACTATGTGCTACCACAGCATCACTCTGCAGTACCGCAGAATCAGTCAGCATCACCACAGCATCAGTCAGCACCACCACAGCATCACTCAGGGCCACCACAGCATCACTCAGGGCCAGCACAGCATCAATCAACGCCACCGCTGCATAACTCAGGGCCAGCAAAGCATCACTCAACAACACCACAGCATCACTCAGTGCTTCTTACACTTTTTTATTACAACTTCTCAGCATGCTGCACAGCAGCCACACTTCTCTACAGCATAGCTTAGAAACATTGGCAAATTCAATATCTCTACCTAAACACTTAGAAGGCCCCCCCAATGCATATCCAGTAGGTCTCGCCTATGGGACATTATAAGTGTTTAGTTTTCCAGCACAATATCCTTAATTAAACAACATTAAGTTTTGCTTGGCTAATCACTTATAAGGTCCCAAAAGCGAGACCTATTGACTATGCCAATGCTGTTAGATCAAGTCTACCAAACTTGCAAAGGACTTATCATAGGCTTAACAAGAACATAGAGGGCTTGCAACTGCCTACTGCTTACCGCTAGTTGGCTTTCATGTCACTAATTTGCCTGCTACTAATTTGATGGCTTGCCTTGCCTATTTTGTGCCTTTCTCGCCCCTGGAGCATTGCCAATTTACTTGTGTATTTCCATTTATCATTTTCAAGCAATTATTTTTTTCTTTTGTATTAAGCACTCCACAAGAATGCATGTATTTTCCAGCTCTCTCTCTAGTGTGCCACTCTTCCCCACTCCATGCTCTGTGTTGCTCTTAGTGCCCGTGCCATTTTTTTCCCGCCCCTTCTGTGATGCGCGCACACTCTTGAACTTCTCTCCCCCTTGATGCTTTCTTGCCTGTGTGCTTCTTCCACTCCCAGTTCCATGTTGCTCTCTCTCTTTTTCTTTTCTCTGCCCCCACCTGCACCTGTGTTCTTTCTCCCTCTGTGCTGCTTCTCTCAACCTGCAGCCCTGTGATGTTTCAGCACCTGTGTGGCTTTCCCTGACTTGTTTTAAAAAACAAAGTTATGGAGGGGCGTGGCCAAGCAGCATGGCCAACAGGACGTGAGCTCTGTCGGCTCCAGGCTGGCCGCCACTTTGATCCTGAAATAAAGATCCTTACAGGGCTCATTGGCGTGATAATAAGGTGTCCACAAGCTCGGGCTGTACTGGGCTACATCCTGACTTTGAGGCTGCTGGCAGGCGGGACACCGGAGAACACAGCCCGGACTGTCGGGGGCGGGCCGCGGGTACTCGAGCCCGGGGACTGAGGCCTACCCCTGTGCAAAGATGGTAGCCTGACGAGGGAGGACCCGCTGCCATCAGGGCCTACCACAGAGAGTGGTGTACCAGGAGCTGACCGGGGCACGCTGACAGATGAAGCCCCGGGTTGGAGTATGTGGCCGTTGGTCGACTGGTCTGACGAGGAGGGAGCGGCCTGGCCGGCCTGGCGACGGGGCCGCCGTTAATTGAGGCTGGGGTCTGCGACCTGCAACCGCAAGTTGAGGGCGGCCAGGAGCCGGGAGTCCCACTGCCATCGGGGCCTACCGCAGTGAGAAAAGCGACAGCAGCGTACCGGGGCCCATTGTTAGCTGGGGCCTGATAAGGAGGGAGTGGTCTGCCCTTCCCGGAGACGGGGCAGTCGGAAGCTGAGGCTGGGGTCCGCGGCCTGCACCAGTGAGGAGGTGGCGGCCGAGAGCCGGGAGGCCCGCTGCCATCGGGACCTCCTGCGGCGAAGAGTGCGACTGCAGCGGACCGGGGCCGGCTCCTGGTTGGGGCCCCGCAGAGGAGAAATTAGCCTGTGGATGCCGCCTCGGAGGACGAAGGGGCCCGTTCTGAGCTGAGGCGAAGTTGCCGTGCTTGAAGCTGAGGTCTGCAGCTGCCACCTGCGAGACGGGGGTATCCTGCCACGGGAGGCCCACTGCCATTGGGGCCCCCAGGAGCGGACGAGCGGCAGACACGAGGCCCACTGTCAGCTGCGGCCCCGGCATGGAGGGAGTCCCCTGAGGCCGCCTGGCTCCTGTGGAGGGAGCCGGTGCTGTTATTGGAGTCGGGCCGTATGAGAAGTGGAGGGGCCAGGGAAAGTGACCGGAGCCCTCGGGCCTGCCCCTTATGGGGGAGAATCACGACTATCTGCATTCTGCGGGGGGCCCGACTGTTGGACCCGTGTGCCGAGGCAGGGGAGCCCAGTAGATGGAAAATAGGGGTACCCTCTGACCCCTATGTGCGGGACTGGTAGAGTGGTGATTTGCCGGAGAGGACGCCCTGTGGCGATGAGACTCCCTGAGACGCCTGCATTCTTGGAGGGGCCGGCTCGCGGGACCTCTGTTGAGAGGGGCACGATGCTGAGGGACGGTCCACCCTCGTAGGGGGCCAGGAGACCAGGAAGAGAATTGAGGACCTAATTTGGAGGAGCGGCGGTCGCGCAGGCGAAGTCTGACTGTCTGCGGGTTGAGGTACTGGTGCTCTGGGGGACCTTAGCTGAGGGAGCCAACTTGCTGCCAGAAGGGTCCGCCACGGATGGGACACCCTGCGAGATCCGGAATACAGAGGATTGGCTGGAATCATGTAGCCTGTCTGAGGCCTGAAGGCGCATCTTCCCACTGAGGTTGGTGTGATTGTTGGACGGATTAGCTGTGGGGACATATCTCTCGGCCCTTTGGTGCAGGAGCTGCGGCCTGCTGGTGGGACAGGGGGAGGCACTCCTAGGATACTGAGCATCTTATGATGACTACGGACCCGTGGGAGTGTCGCAGTGACCTGTTATGGTAAATCAGAAATAGAAGGAGCGTACTAGTCAACTAATCTTGTGATCAAATGCACCATAACGTAATTCCAACACAAAATTTCAATAACAGTCTTCCAGGTGAGTCTTGTATGATGAATGTTCTTTTTTATTTTTCTGTTTTGAATCAAAAATCAATATACAATCAACAGCCGACGCGCTTCGTCCCTTTCTGAGACGTCATCAGGGCTTTTTCAAAAGATGTTGTTTAACTTTTAAGATGGAGATTTATCCAATTCACGCATATCCAGAAGGAGACACAAAATATTACTGCTCAATACAAATAATTATTGGAAAGTCCTTTGTGGTCCGTCACTTCATTAGTATATTAGCTTTATCCAAACTCTTTCATCCCAATCTGTGCTTCACTTTCAAACTTCCCTTCGCCACACCGGATCTCTATTTGTTTGCTGCACACAATTCCTTCCACGTTGAATCCTGCCTTCTATTGCTACATAGTATGCTAAATTGTCGATCCCGAACCGCCTTCTGACCCGCATCCCCGGTCCGATAAATCCAGTGACCTGTTATGGGTCGGGTTCGCGGAGCGCCTCACTGGGGCTTGTGATCGGAGATCGACTTGGAGGAGACCGGCAATAAACATCGGAGACCCCACTGCCCCTTAGAGAGCCGAGGAGAGCACGGGGGGCACCTGCAATGGGTAAGGATAAGATGTCTCGTTCCTCGCAGCCGAACACAATAACGCAATACATCACCCAGCGGCTACCCTCGCAGCGGATAACGCGCCAGGATGAGGGGGGCGGAAGCTCCTGGGGAGCCCTCCTGGGCGAGCTGCTGAAGGTGACCCAGGGCTCACACTTAGCATTGGAACGACAAATAGAAACAGTGTCTATCGATGTGAATTTGCTGCGGACAGACCTACCTAAAGTGGCAGATAAAGTCTCCGATGCAGAGGGGAACATAGTACAGTTGCAGGGAGAGGTGGCGTCCCTCAAAAGACAGTCTCACATCTCACGACCACGGCAGGAGCCCTGGAGCCGAGAGCAGAGGATGTGGCACCTACCTAGTACCAACGTAGGCATATCCGAGGATAAAAGTCGTACGGTCCCTCCTAAAGGAAACACTCGACTCAAAGACATAGGAACACAGCCCCCCAGACCTATTATAACACGCCCACTAACACATATTAATCTGCCACCACAGGCAAACCCCTATACAATAGTTATGATTGGGGTGCCAAAAGTTGCTGATAACAGGGAAGAAACACAGGAGGAATTGAGGAATAAAGCAATGCAATGGCTTTCCATACATAGGCCTCTCCCCCCAAATATAATAGGTACCATCCAACATGCCAAAAGAGTAGAGTGGGTGGGTACTCGCTTTAAATCCACAGAGGGTGACTGTATTGTGGTCACCTTCAAATATCTAGGACCGGCAAAATTCATCGCAGGATGGAGAAGCACCGGGACAAAAAGCTTGATTCGAACCATGGGACTTAGCTACTTCTATCCAGTCCGTTCAGATTCCTACAGGAACAAAACAAATTACAACTATACCCAAGAAGGATCTTACAGGACACAGCAGAATAATCAACCCTGGCTGGCCTTTGTCCCACCCTGCCCAGACACGCCAATGGGCCTAGACCAACATCCATATCCTCACTTATGGGGAAATAAAGTCCACAACTACCAACCAATAGAAACAGTTGAACGTCATGGGCATGGTTACTACCGGGCCTTTAACCACACTGCCCCACAATATAATGACTACGGGTTCCCTATAGCCAATCGTTATGATGCTTTCCTCAGTCACGACCAACTGGAAGAGGTAGACTGACTGCCATCTGACTTGTTTCCTGTCTCACTTTCTGCAAAAACAAACTGTCAGGTAGGAAATATGAGGACTCTACCTAAAACATCTAATTCCCCAGTGGTCATTCCATCCAATACCACCTTCACGACGAACTTAAGACACTCAGTCAGCCCTAAAGCAAACCACGCTCCGTCCTTCATAGAAGACGAGGCAGGTATCCTTCCCTTACCACCAGCTTGCAAACCTCATGTATTACCTGTAACTCCAAGGACGAACCCTGTGTTAAGGGACAAACCAGATCTGTGCTCCCCATCTGTTATAACACCTGCATCAAACTTAGCACACTATGTCCCTAACACAATCAAGATATTGTCCTGGAACCTCGCAGGGTTGGCCTCAAAAATTATTGACCCGTCGTGGGAAGTTTTTGTTAAAAATTACACCATCCTGTGCTTCCAAGAAACATGGCTAACAGATAACAACACCTTTATTGAGGGTTATCAACGTTTTTTTGTTCCCGCATCCCCCTCCCCCAGCGGTAGAGCAAAGGGGGGACTGGCAATATTCATTAGTCTGTCTCTTAAAATGCAGATTAACCAAGTGCAGCTGGATAACAGGAACATGCAGGTACTGACTCTCAGAAGGGGCAAGAAAGCTATAACTCTAATTAACTTCTACAATTCTGTCGCAAATTCGAACGATTGTAACCTTGTCAGACTTGATAGTTACCTAAACGAATTTGGTTCAAAACCACCACAGGATATAATTCTTCTTGGTGACTTCAATACACACATTTGCGGTAATCCTCTTTCAACCACTTTGGGATCCTTGGGCTGCGGACTCAGAACAGGTCCCCACTTCACACACTGCCAGCGTGGAACTAAATTAAACACTCTAACGGATACCATGAACTTGACCATGGCACTATCTATGAAAGATGACTCCTTCTCCTTCAAAGTTCCAACCTACAAAGGATCTGAGTCAGGGTCTTTTATAGATCATATTCTCCTTTCTGCTGGAGTTGCCCAACAGGTTTTAAACTTTGATATTCTTGATAGCATTCATAGTGATCACAATCCTTTGCACCTTGAATTGCAATGCGGCCCCTCAGTGCTCCACAAAAACATTAGGGACCCTGGGGCACTTAAGTTGGTCAACAATAACCGCCGCTTAAAATGGAACCTGGTAAATAGCGACAAATTGTATGAAGACGTTGCTTTATATTGTGAACATGAACTTAAGCTCTGTGCCACAAACTCCGCTCCTCCAGAATCTATTTTATCCGCCTTTGCTGTAGTGTCCAAAAGAATAGATCAACTATTGACGGTAACAACCAAAGGATCTATTGCTCAACACCCCCGCTGGTTTGATCATGCTTGTTCCTCTGCAAACCGCAAATTAAAAGCTGCTCTTAAAAATAAACCGAAAGATCCTGCACTTATTAAGGCCCTTCGGGCAGACTACAAAAATGCCCTTGCCTCACGCAAGAAGTCAATTAAAACTAAAACATGGGAATCTTTGCTCGACCCCTCTACCTTGGGCAACAGTTCAAAATTCTGGAGCATAATAAATAAACCACTTTTTGGCGACCCAAAAGATGAGAGTCTCGGTACAGTTATACCGGAGGATGAATGGATCACTCACTTTGGAGCTATCTTCAAGAGCGACGCCCCACAGTCTCCAGAACCATTTCATCTTCCTGAAAGCAGCCCGCTACAATTCTCAACTAAAGAAATTGAATTAGGGATACTTGGTCTCTCCAGTAACAAAGCCCCGGGCCCTGATGGTCTTCCACCTGACCTATTCAAATCTAATATCACCTTATGGGCTCCCATCCTTACATCTGTCATCAATGCCGGGGTCGAAGTGGGGGCTCCTAAATCTTGGGGAGCATCTACTATCGTCCCTGTTTACAAAAAGGGGGACAGAACAAAAGCGGCCTGCTACAGACCAATCTCCCTGATAAACTCTGTTGCGAAGGTAGTGGGTGGGATTCTACTAAAGAGGTTGAATGCATGGGCCAAACATCACAACATAATGACCCCTGCACAATATGGATTCAGACCAGGACATGCAACAACCACACAGTGTCTGAATCTGTATCTAATTAGTGGTAAATACACCCAAGCAAGAGAGGGAACTTTGTATATGGCCTTTATGGACCTTTCCTCGGCTTTTGACTGTGTCGATAGGAGCAAACTATGGGAAGTACTGCAAAACATGGGCGTAGAAAATAACTTGATCAACTTTCTGGCTGATTTACACAACGACACCCGCGCAAATGTGCGTTTTACAAGAGACATGAAAGTAACGAGAGATTTTAAAATTAACCGAGGAGTTAGGCAGGGCTGTATTTTAGCACCTTTTCTTTTTAACTTATATATAAATGGACTTGAAGATCACCTGGTAAAAACAGACACGGATTACCCTCGAATTGGTAAAACAGGCGTACCGGTCTTGTTGTATGCGGACGACGCTGTTCTTTTATCCAGAACCGCACTCGGACTCCAAAAATTACTGGATTCTTTTTTTCAATTCATGTCCTCACGTGGCCTAAATATTAACAATTCTAAATCTTTTGTCATGACGGTTGGATTAACTCCCAAAAAACAATACCCCTTCTCAGTCAATGGGGAAAACATACCACTAACAAAAACATTTTCGTATTTGGGAGTACTGTTTGACCATAAACTCAAATGGGGCCCTGCCATAACTAAAAAGAAAGGCGAAATATTGAGGACCAACTCTGGTATAATGGATTTCGCTCGTAAATTGGGTAACACTCCAGTGTCCGCCATATTGAAGCTTTATCAGGCAAAAAGTGTTGCGGTGGCATGTTACGGAAGTGAACTGTGGGGGTTCCTACCAGTAGATACCCTAGTAGCTCTCGAAAACAACTTTCTGAAACAGGTCATGAGCTTACCAAAGAGTACCGCAAACTTCTCCATACATGAGGAACTGGGCACCCCGTATTTAGCTGACAAAATTGCTGCAAACCCTTTGCTCTGTTGGTTAAGCTGTTGGCGCAATACATCGATTCCATTGACTCATGACATCCTAGCTGAAGCCCTTACTTGGGAAGGACAACTCAAGTTACCCTGGTTGAAATACATTCGAAATTGCTGTAAAGATCTGGGTAGATTAGACCTTTACTTAACACCCCAGAATACCACCAAGCAAGATGTCAATTTTGTAAAAAATACTTTTTATCTGAAGCGACAACTCTACAGGGAAGAAACTGAGCTCAAAAAGTCCAGCGTAAGGAGCCACGCACTAACAAAGACCTGTGTGTTCTCTGAACCTTATTTATCGTGGAATATATCCAGATATGAACGCTTCCTGCTGAGCAGATTTCGATTTGATCTCTATCACCTGCTTTTAGCTGTGCCAAGTGGAGCCCATAGAGGTCAAGTGTTGCCAGCTTGCGGCTGCGACAATAAGTCTCCGCAAGATTTGGCTCACTTTTTATTCCTATGTTCTTATTACTCAAGTCCACGCAATACGTTTTTAAAACCGTTGCTTAAAAAGATGAATTTTATACAAATTAAGCCCGCACTTCTATACCTTCAAATGTTGCATGAAGACAGTACTTTTTTTATCTGCAAGTTTTTAAAAACAGCCTTAAAGTATAGATCAAGTATGGAAGGATGACTCCAAACTGAATTATATTACAGATACACTTTCGTCTTGATTAAGTATATGCACATAGGACCACTGTATCTTGTCTTTTTTTAAAATAATTGCTTATTACTTTTTTCCTATATGGCTAATGGAAGATACATTTTTCTTTCTATGAATGTACTGTATATTATTGTATTGTGTGCTTTTATGACTGCTTTCCTGTCAGTCGAATAAAGAAACTTTGAATTGAATTGAATTGGATGCGGAACGGAGGGCCCGCCGCAGTAACATCAGGGTCCTTGGCGTCCCGGAACGGGTGGAGGCGGGAAACGCAGAGCGCTTCCTGGAGAACTGGATTCGCACAGAACTATGCCCGAGGAGTCTATCGGAGGTCTTCGTGATTGAGCGGGCTCATAGGGCGCTGGTTCCGCCACCGAAGCCGAGGGCCCCTTTGCGCGCCCTCATTGCCAAAATCCTCAATTACTGGGACAGAGACTGTATCCTGAGGGCGGCGAGGGAGACGGCGCACCACACCTTTGAGAATAGCAGGGTCTCCATTTATACAGACTTCACCCGGCAGGTCCAGGAGCAGCGGAAGTCCTTTCTGGGAGTCAAACATAAAATCCGGGAGATGCACCTACAGTATATGCTGCTCTATCCGGCCAAACGTAAGGTACTGTCACAGGGGAAGGCGCATTTATTTGATTCCCCGGAAGATGTCTGGGAGTGGTTGGAGATCAGGGGAGATGCCCTCCTGCCGGGCGAACGAGGGGGGCCCCGCGGGACTTGGGGAACCCGACCACCGAGGAGATGGGCCAGCAGACGAAGACGCCGTTCCAATACAGCTTAGAGTGAGGAGAGACACAGAGTTACAGTGGGGGACGATGGGGCCTTACGCCTGGAACCGCCCGAAGCTGGGGACTTGTCGGCGTTATCGAAGCCTCCCGTGCCAGATTAAATATTGGTCACATGTCCTACACTGCACTGCAGATCGCTTCTGCGGTCCCTGAGACAGCGGGGGCCAAGACTCCTGAGTCGGCAGATCCATCTTGAGGAGACTGAGTGGTGGCGTGTATTTGCCTGTATGATGTATGACATGCTTCCCGGCCTCGATGGGTCTCCCCCAGTGGGGAGTGTGAGTGCTGAATAACACATAGAGGAGGCTTCTTCTCTCCCTGTAGTATGTGAGGGGGGGATGGAGGGAGGGAGGGGCTGGAGGGGGTCTAGACTTGGGAAGGACGGTTTGAGCCCTGTATTAATACTGTGATGGTGGGCCTTGCTGGGCGAATGGGGTGGCTGTGACCGTCCTGGCACCAGTGGGGAAAGGGCATATTGGCATGTTTTGTTGTTGTAGGTATATTGCTTGTGGGTGGGGGAAGGGGGGACTGTTGGAAGGGGATGTTGAATAGGAATGTTTCAGGCAACGTTTGTATTACATTTCGGGCACTAGGGGGAAACTACACTGTAAACAGAGCGCTATGGCGGGGTGAATTACATTGGAAATCATGGGGTATAAGTTTATGAGTTGGAACGTGAGGGGGCTAGGCACGTGCACTAAGAGGTATAGAGTCCTTTCCTTTCTTCGAAGACATGGAGTCTCAATTGCATGTCTCCAGGAGACCCACCTTGAAGATGAAGGGGCACAGAAGTTGGGAAAAAAGTGGCATGGTCAGATATTCCATGCATCCTTCTCTACATGTGCTAGAGGGGTTCTGATCTGGGTGGCACCTGGGGTACCGTTCGCTATTCAGTACGTGGAGGCGGACATTCATGGTAGATACTTGCTTCTCAGGGCTAAACTGGATGGCAGGGAAATTGTCATTTTGAATTCTTATGCACCCAATACAGATGACCCGACCTTCTTTCAGGCCTTGCAGGACGTCTTGATCCACGACCTGGGGACTCCGGTCCTTTGGTTTGGGGACTTTAATTGTGTTATCGACCCAGTCCTGGATAGGTCTCCACCCCATGAGGGCACAAAACCCTGTATGACTGTACAGCTCAGGGAGGTCATGGAAAACATAGGGGGGATGGATATTTGGCGCCTGAAGAATCGAGCACAGAAAGTGTATACCTGCTTCTCCCCCACCCACAACACGTACAGTCGCCTAGATAGAGTCTTAGTGGTGAATGCTGAGCTTAACATGTCCGTGGATGTTACACACCAGGCTCGTTTTTTATCAGACCATTCTCCAGTAGCCTGTGTGGTTCAGTGGGGGGCCTGGTTATCCGTTCTCAGACTTGGAGGCTTCCAGTGGATATCCTCCCAGACCAGGTGGGGAAAGCGCACGTGGAAACGGCCCTTGGGGACTATGTGGACTTCAATTGGGGAGAGGGAGGCATATCCTCGGCCACCAAGTCGGAGGCCCTGAAGGCGGTAGTGAGGGGCGCTTGTATGGGACTCACCTACGGAGTCCGGAAACAGCTCCTCCAGGATCTCCGGAAGGCGGAGGATGCTATCCTTCATGTCCAACACTTGGCGGACAATAGTGCTCCACAGAGGGTGGAGGAACAGACTGCCCGAGCCCAGCTACATGATATTCTTGATAGACTCGACAAATACACCTTGGGCCAATATAGGCAGCGCCTCCATAGGGAGGGCAATAAGTCAGGGCGGCTCCTGGCTTGGATTCTTAGGAGGGAGCAGACCCCTGAGCGTATCGTAGCCCTTTGGGACCTGAACGGGGACATGGTTTATTCGGAGCAGGCCATCCTCGGGGTTCTCCAATCCCACCTACGGCGAGTATACACTGCGGACCCAGAGATTTCTGAGGTCTCTTATCTCCCTTACTTACAGGGGTTGCCTCTACTGACCGAATTCGGACCGGGAGGAATTGGATGCGGGCCCGACGTTAGCCGAGGTTCGTATAGCTTTAGCCCGCTTGCCGCATGCCAAGTCGCTAGGGAGCGACGGTTTCCCACTGGAATTGTACCATGAATTCCGGGACACACTGGCTCCGCTCCTATTGCAAGTATTTCTCGAGGCGTTCGAGAGCGGGGGTCTCGGGAGGAAATTTGCATGATCCTTAAACCGGGGAGTGACAAACATGGCTCTTCGTCGTATCGTCCGATTACCCTGATAAATACGGACGTCAAAATATTGACTAAGCTATTGGCCACCAGGCTAGCACCCCATATGGAGCATCTGGTACACCCAGACCAATGCGGATTCATTCCTGGGCGCAACACAGCCTTGAGCCTGAGACGCTTGAATCACATCCATTATGAGGTACGGGGTAGGGAAGGACAGATGGTCATGGTCTCCATAGATCTTGCTAAGGCGTTTGACTAGGTCGACTGGGGCTACTTGCAGGAGGTCCTCCGGGCGATGGGCTTGGGGCCCAATTCTGCCATTGGATTTGTATCTTATACAGTTCCCCTTGCAGTTCTCCTTGCACCAGGGTGCTTTTGGGAGCCGTGAGATCAGAGGAGTGGCAGCTAGGATGGGGCACGAGACAAGGGTGCCCCCTCTCGCCACTACTTTTTGCCCTAGCGATAGAGCCGTTTGCCGTAAGGATTCGATCTGAGATGAGGCCATGGGGCATCCAGGTGGGAGACACATGCAATGTCCTGTCGCTATATGCAGATGACGTCTTGTTTTACTTGAAAGTCCAGAGGGAGGCGCTCCCGATTGTTGCTGCACCACCTGGACCGCTTTGGCAAGGTGTCGGGCTTGCGGCTTAATTGTAGTAAGTCCCTGATCTTCTCACTATGGGGTCTTGAATAGGTGCCCCTTTAGGACTTGCCAGAGCTCGGGCTGCATGGGAACAGGACATTTTTCATTATTTAGGAATTCATGTGGTCTCTACAGAGGCGCAATCACTGGCCCGCAATATAGACCGGGTGATTAAGTCCCTCCAGCAATCCGTGTCTTTTTGGAACACCCTACCACTATCTCTAATGGGGCGACTGGCCGTTGCCAAGATGGTGATGTTGCCAAGGACACTGTATGTTCTTCAGAACATGTTGTGCCCTCTTCCGCCTAGGATTTTTCGGACCCTTAACACACTGCTCTCATCCCTGCTTTAGGCGGGTCGGCGCAGCAGAGTGGCTCTCCACACCGTCATGCGCTCCTTTGAGGAGGGGGGATTAGAAGCCCCGTGTTTCGATCAATACTACTACGCAGCGCAGCTACTACCAGCTGCCAGATGGTTTGCAGATGCATATGTATGGGAAACGTGATTACTAGCAGAGAGAGCTACAGTGCAGGAGCTCCAGATGGCGTTAATGCACGGGACGGGTGCCGGAGCCGCGTTACCCTACGTGGTGAGGCACACAGCGTGCGTATGGCAACGATTCATAGAAAGAATCCTACGCTCGGCGCCCTTTCATAGAGATATACCGATCTGGATACTGGCACCTATGGTAGAAATAGAACACCATATGTCCTTCAGTGAGTGGAGAGAGGGGGGCTGTGAGGTCCTGGCTGATCTGTACCCTTCGGAGAGTTTCTTGACGTACGAGCAGGGGGAGGAGACCTTTGGCCTTAGTGGGGGACAGTATTTACATTACCAGGGATTGCTTGCCATAGTGCGCTCAGTCTGGCCTCAGTGTCCGGAGATACCTCTGATGACGCATACCTTACATATCCTCCTGTCCTGCGGCAGGGGACGCAGGCTGATATCCTTGCTGTCGCAGCTATGAAGCGTGATTCCGCCTCACCGGTGCCGCCGACATGGGCAGCCTGGGAGGCGGACCTGGGATCGCCACTGGACCAGGGTCAGCGGAACGTATAGGGGCCTTGACACGGCGGGTGTCCTGTAATGCACGCTTTAAGCTCATTCATTTTAACTTCCTTCACCGCACCTACCTCACTCCGAAGATGTTGAGCCGCTACTCGGAAGATAGAAGGGACAACTGCCCCAGATGTAGCGCGGAGGGGGCGGGATTCCTGCATCTGGCCTGGGAGTGCCCGTTAGTGGGGGGCTTCTGGGAGGGGTTGTGGTTCACATAACTGCCACCACTGGCCTTCGGATTAAGCTAACACCCTTACATTGTCTGCTGGCATTAGTCCCTAAGCTGAGGAACTGGAAACTTTCATATAAATTATTGCAACTGATGTTAGTGCTGGCTAGGCGCAGGGTCGCTATCATGTGGATGGGACAGAGGGCCCCAGAGATAGGCACATGGCTTAAAGATGTGAGGGAATGGACCCTCGCAGAGGAAACACAAATGCAGAACACTAGGAGAGATGAGAAATTGCAACAGGACTTGCTGGCATGGCGCACCATGTGTATGACAGGATTGGTTACGGAGGGGCAGTTGTCACACAGCGACTCGGAGGGGACTAGTGGCGAATAATTTTCAGCCCAAGAATCAGGGTCTGATGGGGAGGGTGGAGTGGACCACTGAGGGGTTGCTCGTACAGTGCACGGAGCTGGGCCTGGTCTGTTTCCTCACGTTGACACTTGCCCTTTTGCTTGTTATTTTACTGTACCTCATGAACGTAGCATCTCAAGATGTAGACCTTGTCCGAGATGTGCCATAATGAGTCCGTCGATCTGTATACAAATGTTTTATGATGCCTTTTGGGGGGGGGGTTCCTATTGTACATTATAAACTTGAAAACAAAATTTTAAAAAAAACAACATAATTATGTTAGAAATGTCTTTCTTTTTATTTACCAATCCAACTGAGATTGGCAAACAAAATGGGAAAACAGAGCCTACGACATTTTTGTAAGTGCCCGAATGGTGTGTGCACATACAAAGGGGCAGATTTACAATAAGTGGCGCATCCCTGCATATCAGCAGGGATGCACCACTTATTGTGCGCCGTGGCTCCACCACCATGGATGCACCCCATTTACAATGCGGCGCACCATGGGACAAAAACACAGCGGTGCATTGCTGGAGTTGCGTCGCAAGCGCGATGCAGATTCAGCAATGCTCTGGGGGGCTCTATCTGTACAAAGCTGCGTCAATCCTTACGCCGCTTCAAGCAGGAGCAGTGTTTTGACGCAGCATGGGGTTAAAAGTGACTGAGTGAAATCTTGTAGATTTCACTCAACCACTTTTGGAAGGCGTTCCTGCGCCGGAACGCCCCCTCCCCACCCCCGCGCAGGAACGCCTCCTTCTGGCGCATGGCTTTACAATGTGACGCATCTCCCAGATGCGTCACGTTGTAAATACCCCGCACCATGGCGCATCTTTTGCATTGCCGCTGGGTCACGAAAGTGACGCAACAGTGGCGTAAAAGAGGAGCAAATGGCTTGTAAATTTGCCCCCTCATGCCGTAGGCAGCCGCTTCAAAGCCCTTCTTTCTTGAAAGCATCGCTAAAAACCAATGGCAAACCCATCAGGTCTTAAAGGCGAGAACTATTGGTTCTGCCAATGCCTGTTACTTTCTAGACTCAGGCAATATTTCTCCACAGACAACTGTATTTATCAGTCCTTGAAGAAAGGTGTGTGGCCACAAAATGCAGAAAGCAGAGGAAGTTCTTGTTGACAGATGTGCCAGCAGGGTGGAGTCTTGCAACTATCTGTCTGTAAGCATGGCTGGGCTTTGTGTAAGACAGATGCCTGGGTAAAGGTTCCTGCTGAAGAACCACTGTGCAACCTGCAAGAGATGAAATCTAACTCTGGTAAAACCACGAAATTGATTATCTGTGTGTGCCCCACTGATCATTTATGCCAGTTCAGTGGGTTCAGTGTCTGTTGTAAAAGGGGATGCTTATGGGTGTGCGTGCTTGTGTTTGAGTGTGTGCATATGAGTGAGTGAAAGACAGAGAGCGAGAGCAAAGGGCGGGAGAAATGGAGCGAATGTGTAGCACGGCAGGAGAAGAAAAGTGAGAGAGGACGCGAAAGGGTCAGGGAGATAAGAAGACAGAAAGAGAGCAAGCGAGTAGGAGAGAGAAGTTCTCAACCAACATGTAAGATGTTTCAATCATAATGTATCTGCTGCAGCTATCCCTGTGTCATTTGCTGATCATATGGGCCAGTCTATTGGCAAATCTAGTAGGGATATGCAGACATTCATTATTCTGATGTTGATAAAAAAAGATACCAAATAGTTGAAGTATATGAACAGGTTATTAAGTGTGAGGAGGCTGTTCAGTTTTCCAAATAACATTAGAACCGTGAGTTGCACACTGAAGACATTTTTCTGCAGTAGGAGCTTTTCTCACTGAGTTATATAAAGGATTTTATTTTTGCCTTTTATGCACATATGATACACAAACACCAATTGTTCTTTTTGCATTTCTCACCCCGAGTGGGACGGGTATGCCCAGACGTGGGACTTGTGCTCTCCATGCCACTGGAGTCAAGCTATCCTGGCTGATGAGGGCTAAAAGCTTGTTTCCAGTCCAGGGAGAACCTGGCCTGGCCGTTCGGGCTGGACTGTTCCCATTGGGCGCAGGGTCAAGACTACTTTGCATATGGCTGGGTCCAAACTGGAATGGCATGGTGAGCAAAAAAACGATGGATTGAGGCCCAGATCTCTGTACTGGGGTGAATGTATGACATTATTCTGCATTCTGTCCATCAATTGTTCTTTTTGCTTTTATGCACATATGGCAAAAAAAACAGAAAGCACATCTGAGACATATTATACACCTGGAAACAGTAAACCATTCTCTGTCTCCTGCTGATGCACCCCTTTCATAAATCAAGGACATTAAAGGAGTCCACAGGCAGACTTGGACAACTTCTCCACTAACAGAATGTCTGGAGGCTGGTGAAGAAGAAGCACATCACCGAAGAAACACTACACAGCCACTGAACATTTCCAGATCATTTCAACAAAAAGGCTGCTGCAGTGGAAAATAGTGCCTAAAAGGATTGGGTTAGCTATAGAATGCATGTAAGACTTATGGATTGAACGTGTGATGATCGAGTACATTTTTTATATGTGAAATAGTCCCTTACGCAGAAAGATCCACCAAACACCTAATAGCAGGACTTGAGAGAGTGATAATACTCTGGAGTAGAGCCAAAGGCCACTCTATCTGGCAACCAGATGAAGCTGTCAGTCAGGACTGTCTTTAGCCTTTCCATGCATTTGAAAAGCTTGCTTCCCAAGGATATGGAGGCCACCAATGAAGATCAAAATAGTGCATGAGGGCAAACGACAGCCTTAGGCAGCGGGAGCATTTCTGATTAAACTAAAGGAAGAGCAGACTCAGACAAACCACCCTTGAGACAGTATATCAGCATGATGAGTGTAAATAAGATTCTCTCTACTAGGATGCTTAGTTGGAGGGGGTGAGGTTTGGAATAGACATTGGACTGGACACTACCAGAGCAAGTTATGTATTCTTGCGAGTACAACGTCCCTTTCCCACACCTCTACTCATCATCTCCCTTCGCTCTCGTTTTTTGGAGGGAAAGGACCATATTGGGTTATTATTTGGTAAGAATGTGAGTTCATCACAAGTAATGGGTTCACAATTGTCTTTTTACTGGGAACCAAGTACCCCATTCCAGCACTCAACTATATCGGAGTAGCAAAGCACAGTAGCCCTATGCCTGTGTAGGGGAGGTGGTGTGGGCTAGAACCTCAATTTGATGGCACACATCAACACTCAATAAATGAGGGAACAGACACTGCTTTTTCTTTTAAAATGGAAAAGCATGTTTATTACACACCCACACACACTGCAAATTACCATGCATTAAGTTGCAAATATATGGATGGAATGAGATGGAATTACTATTGGTGACGCCCTTATATCACATTTCTCCCCCCTAGTTAGTCCTGAACCCATAATCATAATTCCAGACACCTATACCATATGGAACATCACATTATAAAGGGGTGTCATTATATATAAAGCAGGCCTACTGGCACAGCAACCTGTTATGATATCATCTTTAAAACCAATGAGAACAATAAACAGATTCCTATGCACTCATTATATGCACAGGTAGTGCACGCTCATCATTGATTTTAAATACGATGTTGCAATTTAAAACAAACAAGAATATATATTTTCTGTTTCCTGATGACATAGCGCAGCCAAAGGACGAATCACTAAGGCTCCATGCGCTCCCAAGCTGAGGCGCAAAAGCTCCCACCCTGCAAGTATTGAAAAATGAGGTGAGCCTCTCCTGGAGTTATGCTTTCAATGCCCCCTGAAACTGTGGGCAAGTTTGTAGAGGCGAGAGGAGGGCGGCTGCTACACCATCTGCAATTAACAACAACACGTTGGCAGATCGTTGGTGGTGCCCTTACCCCTCCTTGGGGCACCACAGAATAAAAGAAATAGGCAGATTTGCCCACGCAGGGAACTGTGGGGTGCTCCAGGCCAGGAGCAATTCATAATTTATAAGCAGTTTGCTCCACTCCTATTTTCTCTAGCCACCTCTTGCCGCTGGTGTTTTCTCATTGTTTTTTTTTTTGTCCTACCGTGGCACCCTCCGGGCACTTCATAGACTGATAGGGGCTGTGGTGGGAGCGCAAAGGTGGCCCCAGCCCCAGCTGGGTCCATGAAAGAGCTGGCATCTCCTGCAGTGGTGGCTGGTGACATTTGAAAGTGGTGAAGTGTAACATTACTGTCGTACTGCATTGCAGCAAGCAAGCATAGCGAGCAAGCCCGAACAGCATACGGGGCATTGGGGGGTTCTCCCCCGAATTGTTTTTTTTTTTAAAAAAAGAGTGGACAGATGGTGCATTTTGAAGCAAATTTGAGAAAGCAGTAAGGTTAATAAAGCAATATGATTGAATGAATTATCATTAAAGAAATTGCCAATTTTTATCAGCTATAGAGGACAATCTTTGTGTATAGTGATGTTATCATATGCCCATGTTAACTTTTGAACACACTGATACACACGAATGGTTTTAACTATACAATAAATACATTCATTGACTGTGTAGTGCTGTACATCAATATGATGACACTATTTCCTTAAATTAATTTTCTGTTTTCATGCAAGAAACGCCATTTAAAATAAAAGTACAATGGGCACAAGAAATATGTGGGTGAGTGTGTAGTAATCAACTTTAGTAATGCTTCTGCTATAATAAATGTATGTATAGGCTGGTTTGCCCTTCTTTACATTAAAGTAAAATTATGTCTTTACCTTTGGGTTATTTCTGCAAGCCAGCAGAATGCATTAGATCACAGTTCAAATTCTACACCTTGCTCATATACTATCCACACTTTCACTAAATTTGTCCCTTCATGTCATTTGAATATAATGATTGACTTGGCAGAATTGCATCTGATGACTGAAGTCCGACGCTTGAACATGGGATTACTTGATCAATGAATTAACTATACCAAAATCTAACCATATAACTGAACCTGTGTTAGATAAGGGGGTCTATAGATGGCACGTAGGGACCCTTGCCTCTAGTCAGAGTAAGGGGGAATACTCCTAAAATAACCCCTGCTCACCCCCTTGGTAGCTTGGCATGAGCAGACAGGCTTATCTCATCGGCAGTGTGTAAAGCATTTGTGAACACATACAGTAATCCAGTGACAACACTACAGATGGACACCACACAGTTGTGTATTAAAAAGAAGTATTCTTTATATAGATTTAGCACAAGACCACAAAGGACAAAAATCCACAATACTGTACTCAAAATGGTGGAATTAGCTTAGTTCTCTTTAGATCTTAAAATGCGACACTTTGAGTCAATGTACCTAAAAATGAGACATGCAGGGCAACGAAGTGTAGCAAAGAAGGTGATGCGTTGGTTCCTTACTGCGTTTCCGGGGTGATGCGGTGAGCAACGCTGAAATGCGATGAAATTTTGGTGCAAAGAAATAAAGACGTTGTTTTCTTCTTCATGCGACACGCTTCTCCGATGTTGCGAGAAGTCTCGACTCGATGCGTCAGCTGCAGCGGCGAAACCCTTGTTTCGTGATGCGATGACTGCGGCTTTGGCAGTGACACTCTTCTCTGACGATGCGAGACGCTTCCGCTCGATGCGACAGCTGCAGCGGCGACACCCTTGTTCCGTGATGCGGCGACAGCGGCTCCGACGGCGGCATGCTTCTCTGTGGATGCAAGGGGCTTTTCTTGATGCGGTGCAATGCGACAGCTACAGCGGCGACATCCACGATGCGACGCAACGGCTGCGAGGCGCTTCTTCGTTGCGAGACGCTTCCAGCTCCTTGCGACACACAGTCCCTCAGAAGGCCCAAAACAGCAGCAGGCATTTCCAAAGAACTCTTGGGGAGCTGAGGGTTGAAGTCTGTTGTCCCTGAGACTTCAGCAGGAGGCAAGCTCTTCTCTCAAGCCCTTGGAGATCCTTCACAAGTTGAATAAAGCACACAAAGTTCCTTTCTCCTTTCTCTGGCAGTCAGGCAACCACTGTAGGCCAATCCGCCAAGCAGCACTTCAGCTTAGGGATAGTCTCTCCTCAGTTTCGTCTGGTTCCTCTCCTCAGCAAAGGTTTCTTGTTGTTGTCCAAAAGTGATCAAAATTCTTGGGATCAGGGTCCCACTATGTATACCCCAAAATCCTTTGTCCTCTGAGGGCAGAGGGGCCTTTGCCTAATCCAAACCGGTTCTGGTCAGTCCTGGAGCACTCTGTTTAGATTTGACTCCTTCTTTCCTTTCACAGTGCGGGGCAGAAACACCAGACGCCCCACAGGAGGTGGAGCCAGCATTGTGGAGCGAAGGCACAGCCCTATTCATGTCCCAGGTGCAACTCCTTCTTCCCATCTAGACGCAGATCTCTCTATTCATTACTGGGCTGACTCACCCTGTCTCCTGGAATCCCTAGCCCCTGTCACTCAAACTCCAGACAAGGAATACACAACCTAGCAGAGGCAGGCTTGGATAGTTAGACAAGAAAATACCTACTTTCTAAAAGTGGTATTTTCAAACACAGGATGTTAAAATCAACTTCACTAAAATATGTATTTTATCATTCTGAGTTCAGGCATACTAAACTCGAATTTCTAACTAGTTCCCTGAGTCAGTTAGGATTATAAAATGTAATAATCTAACTGCCCATTCTGGCCTATGGGGAATAGGTAGCCTTGCAATAGCGAAAATGAAAATGGCTGTAATTTACTATTAGGACATGCCACACACATCAGGGCTTGTCCTACCTTTCACTTACAATGCACCCTGCCCTTGGGCCTACCATAGGGGTGTCTGATTTGAAAATAAGGGAAGGTTTAGGGACTGGCAAGTGGGTGCACTTGCCCAGTCAGCATGGCAGTACCAGACTGCACACAGGCTCTGCAATGGCAGACCTTAGACACACTTTTACAGGCTGCTTCTGTGGGTGGCACAACCAGTGCTGCAAGCCGCCCACCAGCAGCATTTGGTTTACAAGCCCTGGGCACTCCTGGTGCACTGTACTAGGGTCTGACAGGTAAACCAAACCAGCCAATCATGGACTCACTAATCCATACATCAATTTATAATAGGGAGATCATATGCACTTTAGCACTGATCACCAGTGGTAAAGTGCCCAGAGTCATAAAACCAACAAAAACAGGTCAGACAAAATACAGGAGGAAGGCAAAAAGTTCAGGGATGACCTTGCAAAAAGGTCCAAGTCCAACAACCGGCATCTAATCTAATCTTTTCATGAGGGCCTTGCGCAGCAGATTGCACACCTCAATGGGCCCCCTCTCGGTGTGCTAACCATCCTTGTCTGCGGGAACAAACTTTAATGTCTCTGAGACCAGCAAGTGGTGGAGGCAGGCCCACAGCAGAGGTCACAAGGAGCCAATTCAAGTTGAGGTGCAAGGCTGCAAAATCAGGGTGACAGGCCTGGCCCCACTGCTGAGAGCAGCCAGGGATCCTGGAGAACTCATTGTGGTTTGCAGTGGGGCTGATGAGAAGCGGTGGAAGGACCAGGTAGCTGACGGCCAGTCAGTTGCGGCTAGCATGACAGGGGGGACGATTGTGCGGGTTGGTGAGCCGGGGGTGAGCGGGGGTTGAGTGGGGTGAGGTAAAAAATATATAGAGAAAGAAAGAGTGCGCAAGACTGGTCTGGTCAGCCCCCCCCAGAGGGCCGACCAAACAGTCAGAGCCAACAACAGTGGGCAAGGCACCCCCTCCCCTGCTTTACAGCAGCCCCGCCCACCCACCCACCCACAACCAGGCCCTTCTGCTTTCTCGCAGTGCGAGAAGCAGAAACATAAAATGGTAGTTTTACCATTTTATGTTTCTGCATCTCGCACTGCGAGAAAGCGTAAGCAAACGCCCCTCTGCCCTAATGGCGGAGTCACCACTGATCTGTGCTATGCGTGGGAGCTGGTATTTCTTCTTTTTGCTCCTGCGCAGAGGAAGCTAGTTCTTCTTGTTCTCCTTGTTGTAGTTGGAGTGTTGTGCAGTGCTGTGCAGGCACTGGGCATGCCCGTCCATCCAACTCAGACACAGGGAGAGGTAATGCACCCAGCCAAGGAATCCCTGTCTTGGGGCATTGGGTCCTAGGACAGCAGCTTAAATGTTCAGGCCCTTCTCTGCCTCGTTGTCCCCGGGGTTGGGGTCCCTGGGGCATCCTTGAATTGGGCACCAGGACCAAAAATTGTCTCTGAGAAAGGGGCCCGACCACACCTCTCTCCCCAGATAATCAAATAAATGAAGATGTGCTGACCACACATCCTGGCCCCAGCCTGGAAGTATAATCTCAGCAACACAGCCGCTCATCACACATTTTTTTGTGTTTTTTAGTTTAAGTGGCAAATATCTGAAGTGGCACAATTCTGGCCCTGTTGGTCCTTCATGTTTTGCTCATTTTGCTCCTGGAGCCAGGCATAGTCACAAGGAGTATTTTCAGGCCTCTAAACCTCTAAACAGGTGAAAAACACTCTCCTGCATGCACTCTCTGGGCCCCAGAGCCTCCTGGATGTCTTGCGCAGCACCTATGGGGGGCAGTGGAGTTCACGTCTTTCCCCTAATTGGTTCTCAGGAGGCATAAGTGGGCCATTGCCATTGTCACCTAGTCCTGGTGGGTCAGCTGGTAACAAAGTCCTTAGCTCATCTTTTTAAGGCATCAGGTGGCTTATCTTTCCAACTAGGTATCCTTCCCACCATTGTTGCCTCAGGGATCCTGGGTCTTCTCATCCGTCTCTCATTTTTGCAGGATTTTTAAGTAAGATTGGAATTTCTGATGCCAGGCATACCTAGTCAATTCTAGAGTGGCACATCATCCCTCCACCTCTGTCCAAACTCATCTGAACAGCACTCTGGGACAATCCATCATGGCAACTTCAAGTTTTCTCTGGAAAGAGCTCTTGTCAGGACCCCATCTTTTCCCCCAGCTAGTATTACTGCCTCATTCCTGCGCACAAAAACATCAAAGGCAGTCCCCTCCTGTGCTGGCTCCAGAGGTCTGGACTCCTTCCTTTGCTCTATTGGCCTGGGTTGTCCCAGCCCAAGTGCAGTGTGACAAGCTAATTATCACATGGTGATCTCCTCCCTATCCCTTCCTTTTTCCAGGAACTGGGTCAGGCACTCATAATCGTTCCTTTTGTTTGGGGTGGCTCTTGTTCCCTCTGCTGGGAAGCAGACTAATCGCCATGGCCCAGTAAGCAGGACAAAGGCCTGGAATTTGATTTTGAGCTAGGCCAGAGAAACATTATAAATTCTCAAGCCCCATCAGGTGTAGACATATTATGTTGAGGACTGCACTTTCAAACTTGGCATGCATGGTTTACCCCAGGTTGACACCTTGTCGGACTGTGTAGGTGTAAATGGAGCGAGACTCCACTTAGGATCAGATTTCTCCTATATATATATATATATATATATATATAATACATTGAAATACCCCAGATTTTCCAGTAGGCACTACTGACCTATGAGTGCCTACTTATATTTTAAGACCTACACTAGGTCCGCACCAATCCTTTCAGATTCCCAGCTACAACTGACTACCTGTGGGCACGACAGTAGTTTCACATGAGCAGTCTGCACATGTGTTCATGTGTAACCAGCCATGTGTCTGTTACCCTAGTTGCAGAGCCGCAGCCAGGGCCGGACTGGCCGTAACGGGCACAGGGCATTTCCCAGGTGGGCCGCCAGGGTGGAGGCCGGTTTTGGGCCCCTGGGGGGCCGTTTTTTTTACAGGGACGTTTTTGCAGCATAACTGCAATATCGGCCCTGTAACAAAATCGGCAGAAACCGGCCCTGGAAAACAGCTCTGCCGTCCTCCCAAACCCCTTACAGGGAGGCTAGCCGAGCACTTTGCCAGGGCCGGTTTTGGTTCTCAGTCCGGCCCTGGCCGCAGCCTTATCTTAAAAGGCAGACACTAGTGGTAAACATGCTCAGTCCAAATAACATGAATTTACTGTGACTGAGGCTCAGGTAGTGAGACTCACCCACAGAAAAAGATCCAAAAAACGGGTAGTCAAAAGCAAACCAATCGAGGTAGACTACATAGGCAGAACCTGGTTTCTACTGGATTGAGCAGGGTCAACATCTTGAGATGGTGCATTTTAATCCTTAATTTGGGGGTGGTATTTATATTGGATAGGTGATAGCCTCAATTAACACAAACACAGTTTGAAACTAAAAAAGAAAAAGGTGGATATATTCCTCAACAGCGAATACTCTTCATTTTGGAGAAACTCTTCCTCTACGCTTGCATGAACTTTGGGGGAAGTACCCATCCCCATCCCATTACCGCTCTTGAAAGGATTTTACTCCTGCCTGTCACACAAGTAAATGTGTGTGTTCCCAAGTCGGGAAACTACCTGAGAAATGTCTGTGATACGCAAAAACATACATGTGGGATTAATCCACCTCCACAAAACCATGTTCCCCTTCCCACCCTATCCCTATATTTACAATGGTGGAAAATATGGGACGCTGGCAGATTGTCCACCATCAGAAGTGCAATTTACAGTCTTCCCTGCTTTGCTTTTCCATTCAATATCCATATTGCATTTTTTAGTCTTTCTTGTGTGTTTAAACTGTGCGTTCAGGTTACAGTAATTCAAAGCCAAAAGAACCTCTTCTTTGAGCCAAATATATTCATGTTTTCCTTTGATTAAAACTTAAAATGCTTTCTGTGCCAGCCTGCTATTAAAAATGAAATGCTTTGGTATTCTTTTTTAAGTGTGACTTCTTCATTGCAAATACATGGTGACCGTGTTTAGGCAATGGTAGGCTTTCTTTTTATTCTTAATTTAACTTTATGGCCTATACCTGCAATAAAACAAATAACCATCATTTCAGGGTGCCAAGAGCAAATGTTTTGCCTTTACCAATGATGGTGTTTATTAACTACAACTTTCTCTGCTTTGGAAACTTTCTTGTTTACTTATTCGACATTTCCTCTCTGTAAAAAATGTGCTGGAGACGCTTTGTGTATTGTTAACCTGCTGGCTGCAATGTCGTACTTCCAAAATGGCGCTGCCTTCTTACCATGATGGATGCTGCTTGCAAAGAAATAATGTGCTGTCACTCATCGGCTCTGAGATGGAGTGTTCTGCATTTACAAAGGTGGGCTGGCTGGTGCATGTGTATTGCTTGCTTCAACATGATAAATGAGTTTACCACGGTCAGGGTATGGAATAAGAAGCATTAATCCGCTCGATGCAAATGGGGTCACCTTGAAAGCAGTCGCTTTACAGAATAGCACTTTGCAGTTAATTTCCCTAAATATTGCAGTGACAAAAAAGCCTGATTTTTTATATTTACCTAATAGAAGTGGCTCTTATCTGGATAGCGAGCCAAATAGTACCAATTATTTCTCTGCTATTTATCCGGCTGCCAGCCAGCACATAATCCGTGCTATTGACCTGGCAGCCATGTAAGTAGTTAAAATATCACTAGTTACCCAGGCTCTGGCAACACCGCAGAGATTATGTGTTATTAGACAGGTGAACAGATAAATAGTGTGAATGAGCTTTTTATGGGTTCTTGCCATGAACATCACCAAACAAATAGCCATTGGTAAATCCAATTCATGTGGTCTTTTGCATAGCTGCAGTACCTCAAATCATTATTAGATGTCCCTCTCACATCAGATGAAAGTGCTTAAAGTCTTTAACAAGCTTCAGTCCTTAAAAACTTTACTAGATGTCGCTCTTGAATCAGAAGAAACTTCTTAACAAGTCCAGCAGTGAGTTGAGTACTGCACTTTTCTGATAGATGTCGCTCTCAACTCAGACCCAACTACTTGAAGTTTTCATAAAATGACAGCGCCTCAAGCCATAATGAGGCGCCTCTCGAGTCAGATGCAGCTGCTTCCCATGTCCTTCATACATTTGTGGTGGTGTGGCTCCAACATAAAAATCCATATTTGCATCCGAGATCTCCATTCCAAGAACAAGTGGAAGCTCTGAATTGTAGTACATATCTGATGGGTAAAAGTGGCATGGCTAATGGTATCAAAGGCCATTAATAGGGTCAAAAGGACCAAGGGCATGGAGCGTCCATTCTCCTGGATACGTCACCCCTCATCCTGGATCTCTAGTAATGACCCTGTGTCTCTCCGTGTAGGAAAGCCGGTCTGATGCAAGTCAACTAATTAACTAACCAACTAGATATTGCTTTTCAGCCAGTTTAACTGGTTCTAGAATGACGAGACTGGTTTGTAGTTGAGAGGGCCATCAAATGGAAGATGAGCCTATTTGGGTCTGGGCTTGACAGCACATCGATCGTCAGACCTCATGTGATGAACAGAAAAAGAGCAGGTTGATTCCCTGAACTACAGCATTTGATTGGGAAGTCATTATTTGCTTCCTCTAAAAAAGAGTTCTTTAGTTGCACTTGATGGAAAGCTGGAAAGTGTTTGGTCAATAGAGGAGGCCAGAATTGGTCAGGGTGACAAGCCAATGGTGTCATATGCCAGATACCATAACTATTAGGTGTGCCAAATGCAGTGGGCCTGAATTATTTATTGTGAAAAACATATTTAAAGCCAATAGGACTTTAAGGGTGGATTTTGATTACACAGGATAAAGCCTGTAGGCAGGAGGTTTGATGTTGGTTACCCGCTCTGACACACCCTATAAGTAGAAGATTTGCCCTGTGAGAGTTCTTGTTAGGCTTTTTTACAATGGGGTTGTAGATTGTTTGCCTACTGTTATTTTGTACTTATTTGTAATTTTATGACTGTGCTCCTGATGGTGAGAAAGTTCATACTCAGGACAGCAGACCAGAGTTAGTTAGGGTGATAAATCTATACTAATATAACAAAGAGAGAGCCCAAACCTTTGAGGCGGGTAATCTCAGGAACCACAGCACCAATCACAACACCCAATACAGTGTTGGAAAGGGCAGTTGCAGCAGAAGGACATAGGCTATGCAGATGCCCACCATATACATTTAAAAGGTAAAAGAACCACGCCAGCAAAGTAGTCCCTTGTGGGCGTGTCTGCGTTGTGCTGTGGGCGTGTCCTGGGGCGTGACAAACGCTGGGGGCGTGTGGCACGTTCCGCCCTTCATGCCGTGTCTCATATTGTGTGCTGTGGGCGTGTGCTGGGGGCGTGGGCGTGTGCGGGCGCGGGATTATGAAAAAAAAAAAAGCGTGCGTTGTGCCCAATATTTCATTGTTTTTTCTTCCCAGGTTCTGTACATTCCAGCTCCGGGTGTGCTTGCCCCGCGCTCCCAGTGACGTGCACCTGCTTTACTGTATGGAGGTCAGGCATGGCGCTATTCCCAAGGGCCGAAAGGAGCGCAAACAGGGGCCATTGTGCAGGAAATGTAATCTCGCCTTAACTTCCGGTGACGCCTGAAGCGGAAACTGGAGATTTTCTACTTCTGTAGCGCACAGGCCTCGCGCCACGCACATCCAGACACAAGGCCCGCCTCCATGGAAATAGCAAGAAAGGGACTATCCCTCCCCGGGAATATGGGATGATATTCCGCAAATCAACATCCCGCATACCATCACTCCGCAATTTTTATAACGCGGGACTATTATTTCGCAAAGACATAATTTCTAAAACTTTTACAACGCATATGACTTTATCACGCATGCCATTATAATGCAAATGCATGTGTGGTAAAGTCATATTGTTAGACCTGTCAGCCCTTTGGGTGGTCCCTCCTATTATTTATTTATTTTGCTCCCTTTTTGGCCTCCTAAGTTTTCTATTTTTTATGTCCACTGGGATTTTTGAGTGTTGTCCTGGAGGCTAGGTGCTACTTTGTTCCTATGACTTTTTGAGGCCTTAACGCTCTTTGTAGAAGTGGTGAATGCAGAGATACAAAATGGTGGCTTAAACTGCCATAATTTTTTAGCTCAGGAGTTGGGGCCATAGGATTTTATGGGGAAATTCTAGAACCTTCTGGCTGATTCTGGCAGCCAGAGCCCAGACTATAAAAGGCCAGAACCTGGGCGGCCATTTTGTGTGGACACAGAACCAGTTGGAGTGCAGGTTGTGGAGTCAGAGGGTTAGGAAACTCAGAGGGTTGACTTCTTGATCAAGGGTTGCTGCCTTACTGCTGTCACTGTCCCTCTATCCATAGATCTGGCCCTGCTGTATGACATCCTTCTTGGACTTGGTTGGGGTGTCCTGGCGAATTCAGAGGAATTGACCCCTAGTACTAGAATGGACCTGATAGACTGAGAAGAAGAAAAGGGAGGGGGGGGGGGGTCGAGCTGAGTAGAAAGTTCTGCCCTGTTACCCCTGGCGTGGGCCTACCACAGTCCCTTGGAGCTTTGGAAGGGCAGGGTCCGGACGGAAGGAACTTATCAGCCTTACTCTTCCCCTTCCCCTCCTGTCCACAGCCAACGTTAGCTGGGTCCCATCGGTTCCTTCTCACCGGTGCAGAGGAGTGCTGCTGGGAAGTGGTTCCCCCCTGTCACATTCCCTGGATTGGTGGCGCGGCCGCTGTGAGGGAAGCAGGCGGCCCCGTGGTCCTGAAACAGGCGATAGACCAGGAAGTTGCTGAAGGCCCCCACTAGCAAGGAATAAGGGAAGCCAGTGGCGGAGTGGCCGGGAACCCCTGTTTACACTGTGGGGAAAGCGAAGGCAGTGGAGCGAAATTGAGGAAACACTGCTCCCCTGCGCAGGCCCCGTTGAGGGTTTATCGAGATTGACAGGGGGCGGAGTGGCCTTGGTGAAACAGTCGCTTGTAGGCGGGTCTGGAAGAGGGCTTGCCGGCTGCGTGAAGAAAAGGGGCGGCACCGCACTTCAGCCGCTGTTCCTCCGCGCAGGCCAAGTGGTGCGGCTCATTGAGGAAACGACGGAGGTGCTCGAGTGAGGAGACCCGGAGACGCGATCCCAACGCTTCCATCTGATCAACGCGACCTTCCCTCAGCGCAGGCTCTGAGGTAAAGCGACCTGGCTGTGCTGGGAAATGGACGCTGTGCACAGGAGACTGGCGGTGAGGTTTGCTCGCGGTTCGATGGTAAAACTGATTGAAGCGGGATAACGTTGCTCCGCTATACAAGTAAGCAGGGTTCTGGGGAAAAGGTGAGGGACTCCAAAACAGAAAGCTACTTCCCCGGTCCTAGAGACTAGACGGCCCAGAGGAACTAAATTGGAACTGTCGGGCTGGTCTGAGGAGCCGATTTTGGGGGGACATTAAAGACGAGATCTGAGTTCTAATTAACCCAGCGCTCTTGCTGACCAGACTGTAAAATGACCCAGAGTGCCGTTGTGTTATAAATCCTGTGACTCTATGCAAAATATAGGCTGAATTATCTAGCGCTCACCAGTCTTAGGTAATGATGTGCTGATTTGAGTTAATGTGAAATGTTTCTTAAGTGAATCTCATACAATCCATCCAGCGAATGGCTAAATAGAAGTCACAAGTGTAATTGTTAACCCTTTGATTCTAGGAAACAATGTACTGTTGAATATTTATAGGTACAGGAAATTGATGTAAGAGGTGTCAAAAGTACGTAACATTATTAAGCTGAACGGAACAAGATAACTTAAAGAAATTTTATAAAAGGTACACGTATTTTTCTAAACTGGTGTGGTGTCATTTATTTTAGTGGCTGGGCACTGGGTTACTGTAAGTGATTGATGAGAGCATAACACAAGTCGCCTTGGAGATTAGCCAAACCCGCTCTGTGTCAGGCTACCCTAAGTGGACTGGTAAGCCCAGGTCCAACACATATAGATTGTAAAAGTACATTATTAAAACATCAAATATATGTTTGTATATATGTGTATGTATATATATATATATATATATATATATATATATATATATATATATATATATATACATTTTTTAAATTTGATTAAAACATTTATTCTTTTAAATTGCATTATTTATATTATTTTTATTTATTATTTTATTACCCTTTACACCCTAAAAACTAATCCCACCCTGCTCCCTTTAAATACCCCTGCACCCCATAATCATAACCCACCCTTACTCCTTAAAATACCCCAACACCCTTAAACACTAACCCATCTTAACCCTATAAATATACCATGTACCCCAAAACCCAAACCTATCCCTAACCCTAAAAATACCCCTGTACCCCAAAACTCAAACCTAGCCCTGAACCCTATAAATACCCCTGTACTTCAAAACCCAAACCTACCCCTGAACCCTTAAAATACCCCTGTACCCCAAACCCCAAACCTACCCCGGAACCCTAAAAATACCCCTGTACCCCAAAACCCAAACCTAGCCCTGAACCCTAAAAATAACCCTGTGCCCCAAAACCCAAACCTACCCCTGAACCCTAAAATACCCCTGTACCCCAAAACCCACACCTAGCCCTGAACCCTTAAAAAATCCCTGTACCAGAAAACCCAAACCTACCCCTGAACCCTAAAATAACCCCTATACCCCAAAACCCAAACCTAGCCCTGAACCCTAAAAATACCTCTATACCCCAAAACCCAAACCTAGCCCTGAACCCTAAAACTACCCCTGTACCCCATAACCCAAAACTCTATCTTAACCCTTAAAATACCCAAACACCCCAAAACATATACCTCAGTACCCCAAAACATATACCCCTATACCCATACTTACCTTATCCAAACATAAAAAAAAAAACATGCTTTTACCATTCATGCATTTACAACGAATTTCGTTGTAAATGTATGCGTGGTAAAAGCATATAAAATGTAATGCCATGCGTTATAATGGCATTGCGGAGTCATGGTACTTTCGTAATGAAAGTATGCGGAGTCATGGTATGCGGACAGAAAGTTGCGGGATAATGGGTGTTTACCCTCCCCCGGTAAGTACATTGGTGGCACGGCGGCCCACATCTCCAGCAACATACTCATATTTTTTCACCACCGATTTGAAAAATGCCCAGGTCTCTCTCATTGATGGCCAGCACCGACATACACTTTTAGACACACCTCCCGCCACAAGTTCTAGAATTGCCAACTTTAGAGCTGGGGAGCTACGTTCGAATCTCGGCATCAGCCCAACATTCTGTGATTCCAAGCAAATCGCTTTGTCTCCCCGTGCCTACCACAAATGATTGTGTTCTTCTGTAATGTAAATTGTGCTCATGCCAGTTGTTGAGTTCGCGCTATATAATATTGCAAGGAAAAATAAAGTAGGGAAACTCGAGTTCACACACTACTGAACGCGCACTCTTAAATGCATCAGCAGTGCACTGTGAATCGGAGCGTTTCACAGGCCTGTCACAGATAAGAAATGCAATCAAAACGAAATCCTACAAAACAAATATACTACTGGCCGGCAGCAATTCATACCCGGACACCGTCGGGACGGGCTGATAGTCAATAATAAAGAATATAGGCCTGAGTAATTCATTGGCAAGAATGATATCAGTTACTGTAGGAGGCTGGCTTAGTATATGGTCAGGGCTGGACTAGCTACCGGGCGTTTCTGTGTGCTGCCGAGCTGGGGGCTAATTTCTCTGTGGTGGGGGCTTATTTCGTTGATAGAGACCTGCGTGCGCTTTGAAATAAAAAAAGCAAAACGAATTTCGTTTAGCACATGCAGGTCCCCATCAACGAAATCCACCCCCAGCTCGGCAGCACAGACAACTGCCCGGTAGCCAGTCCGGCCCTGTATATGGTGCTCACTTATGTAAGTGTAGCACCCTGCACTAATCCAGACAACCCTTATGGCGATTTTAGTGGCCGTAGGCAACCTTAGAAAGCTCTCAAAGTGGTAGCTGTGGAGAGCACCCTTCAGGCTTGATCCAGAAGGAGTGTAAAGCAGCTGTTTTACCCGTACTTAATCTTATGGTATAGGTTATGTGAAAAAGAACCACACAGTGTCGTTATAAAAATATGTATTTATTATTAACACTCACTAACACATTGCACTCTCTACTACCCAGAGATATAACCACAATATTTTGTCAATAGAATATGTAAGCAGCACAAATACACAGTGGTCTCCAGGAGGAGACAAAACCATATACTAAAATAGTGGAATGCGAACCACGACTTAAGTCGAGACTGGACCCAGAAGACATAGAAGAGTCGAGGACCCAAGTCACCTCGCAAGGTAAGTATCTTGGAACCCCACTGAGGCTGTTTGCAGTGTGGAAACACGACCGCGTACTCAATGCAAGTCAATGGGTTAGTCACGGTTGCAGTTTTAAAGAAGAAAGACCATTCCCAATGGACCCTGAAGCCGGGTACATATGTGCGAAGTGACTTCGGATACCACCGTAGATCACAATGGAGGACTTTAAAAAGATGCCGCTGGCGAAGAAGGTGAAAGTGTCCGGTGGAACCCAAAGGTGGATTCAAGATGAGAGGTACCTGCAAGCAGAGGGGACAGAGTCTATACCACTCAGGAGTGACCAGGAAGCCAAATGCCCACCGATGTCAGGGATGCAGGAGAGTTGACCGTGCCCTTGAAGTTGCAGCTGTGCTGACCAGGCCATGCTGTAGAAGATCAGGAGCCATTCATGAGCTCTCCCACATAGGATGTAAAGAACCAAGGGGTCAGAGTCCAGCAGGGGCACCAACAAGCCTTGGCAGCGCCAACCAACATAGTTGTCGAAAAAGGTGCAGTGTTGGGACCAGTAAGGTCCAAGTGGCTCACCATGAGCAGGTAAGTCAGAGCAGGCACCAAGCAAGCAGACAAGCCCACTACAGCCAAAGGAGACCCTCAGGTTTGAGGTACAGGAGTCATAAGAGGCCCTCGAGCAGCTCACCAAAGGATGAAGGCCCACGGTGCACAGGATGCTGTGTAGGTGAAGATTTGGCTGCAGGAGATGCTTGAGGGTGGAGCTTCTTAGAGCCCAAAAATCTCATGAGGAGAGAGTCAACAAGCCTTGACAACGGCAAGTCGGTGTGATTCAGAGGGGTACGGCTCCAGCGGTTCCGACGAGGGATACTGGCTTTAAACTTGCTATGAAGACAGTGCAGGCCTCGAGGGAGTTACAAAACAACTGCTTGTGTTGCTGAACCTTTTGGAGTCCATAGAACACAGGAACAGCAGACCAGTCAGCTTCGTAGCAGTGCCTGCTGATGCAGGGGAGTGACTCCTTCACTCCAAGGAAGATTCCTTCGGGTGTCTTGAATATCCTCAGGTCTTGTGAAGGACCTGTATGGAGCACAGGCACAGAAGATGCAGTAGACTAGCAGGACGATGAGACCAGGAGCAGCAGGAGTCTTACCAGTTGCAGTCTTGGTTCCCAAAGCGAAGTCCAGAGTGCCCAGATGGGTGAAGTTGAAGTTGTTTTGGATCTGAATCTTGTGCCACGACGAATCTCGGGGCCCACCCACAGGTAAGCCCTTAAGTACCCTAAGGAAGGGTTGGAACGATTCATGGGTCCCTCCCCCATGAGGGGCTGGACAGTGGGGAGCATACTCCCATGTCCTTTGTCCAGTTTCGCTCCAGAGCGGGAGCCAATGACTCCCTGAACTGGTTTCAACTGGAGTATGCAAGGAGGGCACCAAATGTGCCCTTCAAAGTAGTCTAGTGGCACCGGCAAGCGCCCCCACCCTGTTCCAATTCACTAAGTCCTGTATGAGAGGTGGTCACAGGAAACCTAGTGTCCTGCCTTCCCCTGTTCGAGCTTGGCTCAGCAGCAGGAGGGTAAAATTGTGTCTCTGGTCAGCAGCAGCCATAATTTGCTATTCGGGTCTAGAAGACTGGTAACGGGAACACTGAGGTTGCATCCTGCAGGAGCTTTACAGTGCATGGAATCATACCTCCAACACCGTTTAATGTGTGGGGGTATGATTCCAACATGTTTGATACCAAACACAACAGGATTTGTTGCAGCCAGTTTAGAGATAGCCATCCCTTAATGACACATGGCCTGTCTATGTATGATGCACTTACAACCCGGGAGAATGGACTCAGAGGGTTGTAGAGGTGTCCTGCTCATGCAGGGGCACCCTCACACTTAGAACCAAGCACCCTGAATTAAGGATTGAAAGGTTTATAGGTTAAGACTTATAGGTTTTAAGTGTAGTGATCTCAGATATAAGGAAACGTATTTCTGTCGTAAGTGGTGCTAGCTCCAACTTACACAGGCTGCAATGACATTTAAGTGGTCTCTCATGGATGGTGGCAAAATACATGCTTCAGCCTATGGGAGATCCCTGGTGTATCTATGCCCTGGGTACCTTAGTACCATATACTAGGGACTTACAAGAGTACACCAGTAGCCAATCTGGAGTATACCCAAGTACTCACCATGTCCAATTTAGGGAAGAAGCACAGAGCCTGGGGTCCGGATTAGCAGGATCCCAGTCAGGCTAGTCAGAAAACATGACACCAGCAAAAAGTGGGGGGGACCATGAAAGCAGATCCTACTTTCCTACACTTTCTCTTTGCAGTTTTCTTACTTCTGTACTGGTCTCCACTATGATACTCAAAAGTCAAAAAGTCAAACACATTTTATTTGTTTTGGTACTCTACTGAGGACCACAAATTTAAAAACAGTTTACATGAAGATAAATCAACAAAAATTAGTATAATGTTAGAAAAGACTTTAGAAATTTGTAAAAATTATAACAAACCCATTCATTGGGTGGTTGTTTACCCACTAATAACAGATTTTTTACTGTAGTAATTCTACATTTACGATATATCGGGTCAAGATATCTTGACCGTGCTGTAACTATGTTTGGGTGAGGACATACAAATAAAATATGCTCAATGTTCTGATCGCCTCCTTGACAGAATTTACATATCGGGGATCCATCTAGTGACCGTCTAGAGGTAAAGGTTGACACGGGCAAAATACCTAAGCGCAACATAATTATTGCCCTTCTTGCACCATGCGTAAGGGAAAACCCTATGTATGGCTGTACTTGCTTGTATTCCAGTGTCTCAGCATAGAGTTTATATGAGGCTAACTTACTACAATGTGCAAAATCAAGATCAAAGCTCAATCTAGGTGTAAAACATTTTAGAAAGAGTTTCAATTGGGAGGTAGACCAACTGAGCAAAATATCTTTAGTAAGTTTAGCAATTTCAAATGGCACTGAAAAGTTAAGCTTTGATGCGTCTAATTCAAAAGTCTCAGTCTTTAGCAAGGAACGCAATGATCCATCCTTTGCATGCAGGATATTATAAGCCCATCTGATGACGTTAGCGACAGCTGTAGCATAAGAGCTTGTTATCGAAAATTCCAGTCTTAGGGCTTGAACAGGTGTTGATTTCGAAACCTTTAAGATTTTTTTCAAAATTTTCCCTTCATTTAGGTCCATATAAGACCATTGCTTTATTGGTATATGCTCAGTAGCATAAGATAAAACCGGAGGAATTTTTACTCTATACACTTTTAACAATGAAGAGAAGTGCCTATTTCCTGTGGCAGAGTACAGTCTGGAAAGAGCCCCGGCATGTAATTCTGATTTTCTCTTTAAATTATTTATCTGTTTTATATTTTGTAAGTTCTTTATAAAAATCCTGCCGAGGTAGGTGTATTCGTCGACTTCTTCAACTTTACCCCGCTGAGCTTCCAACAGTATTTAACACTCTGTTTCCTACCAGTAAAAGCTACCACTTTGGTTTTTGTTAAGTTTGGAATTAAAAAGTGATCCTTTGAGTATTCGTTTAAAGTATCCAGGAGCTTTTGCAAACCAAAGGGCGTAAGGTCCAGCATTACAATGTCATCTGCGTATAGCAGAGCGTGTACACTATGTGAGGCAATCTTAGGAGGCAAACTAGAGCATTGTTGCAGATGGTGTGGTAAATCGCTAAGATATAGTGAAAATAATATCGGTGCTAAAAGGCACCCTTGTTTGAGCCCGTTAGCCGTTCTGATTGATTTAGTTAATCCTTTTTCACTCCCCATTTGCACCTGGGACCATGTGTTGGTATGGAGATTAATTATGATCTGCAGCAGATATTCCGGAATTCCCAGTCTCCTTAGCTTTTTCCACAGTGTAGGTCTGTCTACGCAATCGAAAGCTGTAGAATAGTCAATAAACGCAGCATACACTGGCTGTGAATTTCGTACGATGTATTTGTCTAAGATAGTCTGGAGAATTGAAATATTGTCAATAACAGAATGGTTTGGTCGAAAGCCTGCTTGGTACATTGGTATTATACCCTGCGAGAAGGCCCAGTCTTTTAGTCTATCCAGAACCTCTGCGGCGAAGATTTTCCCTGTAGCGTCCATCAACGCTATTTGGCGGTAGTTGCCAGTGATAGTTTTATTCCCCTTTTTATAGATGGGAATTATGATACTCCCCTGCCACGACTTTGGTATTCTCCCAGTGTTGAAGATATGATTGAAGAGAGGTAGTAACATCTGACTCCACTCTTTAGGATCTGTTTGCAAGACCTTGATGGGTATTTGGTCAGGACCTGACGCAGCAGTACTTCTTGCTTTTCTGATGTGCATTTCTATGGAAAATGATGTAGTATTTACTATCTGAATAGTTTTCTTTTCCATAATAATGTCAGTGGCTTTTCTGTCTGGTTTGGTTAAATTTACTTTGTATAGGTCGCTCAGATAGATTTCCCATTCCTGCGGGGGGACTGGTATAGCATGTAGTTTCTTTTTTATTCCTGTCATTTTAGCAATTAAGGACCAATATTTTCATTGATTGTATTTTTTAGCCGCAATTTGGATATCTACCCAATTGTTATCCTGTAACATTCTTTTATGGCTGTGCTTCTCTCTTCTCAATTGATTTTTTAGTTTGTTAATTTCTTGTTGGTTTAAAGGTGAAAATTTCAAGTATTGCCCTCGGATGAGTTTGTTGAGCATTTTCGCAGTCGAAGTTTTCTTGGTTATATTTTTGTTGTACTTCTTGTTATTTCTATTTGTGGCTTGTCTTATCCTGTCTGAGAGAGCTCTCTTGAGTTTATTAATAATACATTCAAAGTTTGTTATTAGGTCACCAGAATGTTTGCTAGTTAAAAGTTGACTATGTATAATCATTTCGGTGATATTGTCCAGGGTCGCTGAGTTCCAAAAGATCCGCCTCTGAGTATTATTAATTTCAATCGTACTTTTATGGAACATAATTTGGTTTGTCGAGGAGGGATTAACCAACCAACCAGTGTTTAAGTGTAAAAGAGCGTGGTCACTTTCATCTGAAAAGTTGATACTCAAATGGGAAATGTTGATCCTCAAATGGGAGTGAAGTAGTGTGGCTCACTGGTTAGAGGCGGCAGACCCGAGAGCAGAGGACGGCCCGGGACCAGGGTTCGATTCCCGGCGCGGCAGGTTTCTGGACCAGGGTCAGCGGACTCGATAATTCTCTCGCCTCGGTGCCCACTCTGATCAGCGATCACACTCGGCAACTCTGGGCATTAGCTTGCCTCATCTTCACTAACGGCCCCACCAGACCGCCGGGGATGCCTGGTCTCACCCTGGAGATACCCATTAAGGGACCATCTCTCAGGGAAGCCAGGAAGGTTTTCGCAGCGGTCGAAGCGCCTTGGGACCCTACGGGTAAGTAGTGCGCTATATAAATGCCTATACATTTACATAACTGTCTCCACTAGCTCCATGCCACAGATTATATAGTCAATAATTGATAAAGTTCCGTTTCCTCGCCTTGTATAAGACGCCGGTATGTCTCCTTCCACTTTGCCATTCAGAATTGTCCCATTTAGGTTTGGCAAACATGCTAATAACAGTTTTCCTCTCTTATCCGAAGCTTTTCCTTTGGGAAATATTGGGATGGACAATTCCAGTGTTTCTTCTTCATAGAGGTTTGCCCATTTTTTGATCTCGATGTTTGAAATTTTTCCGTTCAGGTCACCCATGATTAGATAAGACATATTTGCTCGGTCTTCGATTATCTGAGCGATTGCTTCCATGGTGTCCACAAAAATGGCATCCTGATTGGTGCCGGGGGGGGGCATACATATTAAAGAGTAGAAAAGCCTTTTTTCGGTCTAGATTATGTATTTTCAGCGAAACCTTAATACACTGAAAATTATCAGAATTAGACTCAACAACTTCTTGGGCCCATAAGTATTCCTCACTCAACAAAATTGCCAATCCACCCTTTGCATGGCCCCGGTTTGTAGCTTTAGCAGGAATATCATATACATAGTAGCCCTTCTGATAGAAAGATTTTGTTGCCCAGGTTTCCTGCAAAGCCAGAATATCAGGTTGATTTTTGATAGCTTCATTCGTTTTATTAATTGTTTTTCCAGCCATGTTCCATGAAGTGATCTCCAAGCCTTTGTTAAACAGTAGGTTGTTGATGGTGAATTAATTTATTACTGTTTAATATCTCCGAGACCCAGGCCTAAGACTTTATTGATTTATTGTTCTCTGTTACTTCTAGGTCTTGGCTCCAAACTTTTCTTTCGCCTTTATTCACGTTAATTTTCAAAGTATCCTTTCTTGAGCGAGTAGATCCTAAATCATCTAGAATAGGATTATTTTTGTAACAATTCTCATTTGGCGTATTCAAGTTTGAGCCTAAGGGGCCAGTGATCCTTTTTGTTAAATTTAATTTCCTTTAGTACAGATCTTTCGATAACGTCGTAACCACATTTATGTAATATTTCTTTTTCATTTAGAATAATCCCGGGGAGTACTGATGACCAGAATGATACCTCCGCTATTTTACAATTTTCTTTTATGGGAAAGGTCACCAGATCTATTTCTTTGCTGGTTAGAGATTGTAGAGGATGTATTTGCTGTAAAAGATTAATTATCCTTCCTCGATTTAATGGCATATTATCAACTGGAAAGAGTTCTTCAAATTGTAGGTGGTTAGTCGAGATTTGTTCTCCGCCTAGAGGCATCTTATTATCTTTTTCGCTTAAACCCATATTTGTCTGTCCTGCTCTTTCAGTAAATATGGTTGGTATATATTCGTTCGCTCTGTGATTCAATAACTTTACTGATTGTGTATTTTTTCTGACGCTAGTTGCCTCTACTATGGGAATGATTGATGTTATATTATCGTCTTGTCCCTCTTGATTTTTTTGAGGAGTGATTGTGTTTTTGAATTTTAGCTTACGGGTTTTCTTTTTATTGATTCTTCTTAGCGGCTTCCTTCTCCTACTTTTTCCCTTTTTTTCTTGATTGATTTTTGTTTGGGGGAACTTATCTCCTCCTTCATCGTCAGGAGTAAGTTTGGTAGAGTTTCCTTGTTCTTCTTCATCGGACCCAGTCTTTTGCAAATTTATTTTATTGGGAACCGAAAAAATGGAATACTGTTTGACAGTGTGTAAGGGCTCTTCTCTAAATAGTTTCTTCAAGGAGTATATTTTGACATCCTTAAGATTTTTCCAGATTTTCTTATTTGGTTTTTCTAGTATTATTACATCAGATGTTTGGGTACTCATGTCACATTTTATTTGAGGCGCAGTATTTTTGATAACATTTGAAGAATTGTTGTAGTTATCCAGCTTCGCATCAGATAATTGTTGTTTATTTGTTGCATCTGCGGGTTCTTTTTTTCTTTTTTCTTCTACTAAAAATTTTAATATGCCAATTTGGACATCTAAAGTTTGATCAGAGTTTTCCAGGATGTGACCTAGAAAAGAAAGGACCGATTCCAATATTTCCTGTAGGGAATAAAGAGCCTTTGACATTGGTGTTGCAGTGTTTATTGAATTGATGTTCTTAAGAAGAAATGGGTCCAGAGAAGAATCGAGGACTGGATCTTGTTCTGGTCGTTTTTCCTGGGACCTGGTGAATGACTTATCTGGATTTGACTGAAGTTCTAAGTTGTTTTCCATTGACTTCATGTCATTTCCATAAGGATCCTCAATACAAGAAAGGCTACCTATTCGTTTTATAGGTGTTAAAGATGTTAGTTGTAAGATCTCGTAATTCGGGACTTGTAATTCCTGTGTTGAAAATAATATCTTTTGGTTAGATTCAAGATCCAATACGCTAGAATTTTGAATAGTTTGATGGTCCGGGGGGGGCAACTCTTTTACCTCCTTAGTTTGTGAAGTGTCAATATTTGTTGATATTTCCCATACTTGAGGGGTAACTTGCTTTTTTGGTGATAGGGCTAAAAAGTAATTACTAATTGCCGGGGTTCTAGTTATCCGGCCGTGTTTGACTGCTTTGTCAGAAGATTTTCTGACTGCTTCCTCAGTGCCCATTCGCTTCATGAATATTGTGCGAGATCTCAGCTTTTTAAAAGCCATTTTACTTTCCTGGAGGAAGCTTGCGTGGTATAGGTAATACTTTCTTCTCTGTTGATGATTATTGAGCCGACTGCTCAAAGAGTCATCTCCCCGTCTGCAGACTCAAGTGATCAGATGTTGCACTTACCGCACTGGTGCGAGTTGCTACTCGACCCCAGAATATCAGGATCTAGTAGGTCGCAGATGAGACATGAAAATAAGGTGGCCCGTCCCGTCCTAGTACGTCCCCGGACGGCCACAGACGGCCCGCCCTTTGCCCGGGCTTCGCCCCGTGCTCCGACCCGCGCGCGTCCCGCGGTGCGCGTTACGGGGTTTATTTAAATAGTGTATTAAATTGTGGGGGCGTGGCACTGGGAGGGGGCGCGGCTCACGCGGGAAGAGGACCCAGCTGTAGGTGTTGAATGCTGGTCCTCGCAGTCCCGGGGCCGGCGCCTCTCCCTCCTCTGCGGCCACGGAGTTGGTTACAGGCTTTCAATCAAATCCAGCAACAGGTATGGAACCTTGTCAGCTACTCCAGTAGCGAGGGGCGATCACAACAGCAGCAACAGCAACTTTTCTCAGTGCGAGGGCTCCCGCTTAGCGGGGGCCGTGAGAAGTTATCGGCGATTGGCTGGGGGCGTGGCACTGGGAGGGGGCGCGGCTCACGCGGGAAGAGGACGCAGCTGTAGGTGTTGAATGCTGGTCCTCGCAGTCCCGGGGCCGGCGCCTCTCCCTCCTCTGCGGCCACGGAGTTGGTTACAGGCTTTTAATCAAATCCAGCAACAGGTATGGAACCTTGTCAGCTACTCCAGTAGTGAGGGGCGATCACAACAGCAGCAACAGCAACTTTTCTCAGTGCGAGGGCTCCCGCTTAGCGGGGGCCGTGAGAAGTTATCGGAAATTGGCTGGGGGCGTGGCACTAGGAGGGGGCGCGGCTCACGCGGGAAGAGGACCCAGCTGTAGGTGTTGAATGCTGGTCCTCGCAGTCCCGGGGCCGGCGCCTCTCCCTCCTCTGCGGCCACGAAGTTGGTTACAGGCTTTCAATCAAATCCAGCAACAGGTATGGAACATTGTCAGCTACTCCAGTAGCGAGGGGCGATCACAACAGCAGCAACAGCAACTTTTCTCAGTGCGAGCGGCTCCCGCGTAGCGGGCCGCGAGAAGTTATCGGCAATTGGCTGGGGGCGTGGCACTGGGAGGGGGCGCGGCTCACGCGGGAAGAGGACCCAGCTGTAGGTGTTGAATGCTGGTCCTCGCAGTCCCGGGGCCGGCGCCTCTCCCTCCTCTGCGGCCACGGAGTTGGTTACAGGCTTTCAATCAAATCCAGCAACAGGTATGGAACCTTGTCAGCTACTCCAGTAGCGAGGGGCGATCACAACAGCAGCAACAGCAACTTTTCTCAGTGCGAGCGGCTCCCGCGTAGCGGGGGCCACGAGAAGTTATCGGCAATTGGCTGGGGGCGTGGCACTGGGAGGGGGCGCTGCTCACGCGGGAAGAGTACCCAGCTGTAGGTGTTGAATGCTGGTCCTCGCAGTCCCGGTGCCGGCGCCTCTCCCTCCTCTGCGGCCACAGAGTTGGTTACAGGCTTTCAATCAAATCCAGCAACAGGTATGGAACCTTGTCAGCTACTCCAGTAGCGAGGGCCGATCACAACAGCAGCAACAGCAACTTTTCTCAATGATACTCATTTGACCACTTTTTGATTAGCAGGATCCCAGTCAGACTAGTAGGTAAAACTGAATGACATCAGGAAAAAATGGGCTGTGACCATGAAAGCAGACCCTACTTTCCTACAGTTACTATATGTCTAATCTTTTTATTATGAATAGTTATGATAAAAGCTATGAGTCTGATGTTTATTGTGAAAAGCATTTGATAAAGCCAACAGGCCCTTAAGGGAGGGTTGTTATTGCACACAGCAAGCAAGGGATTTCACAGTTCTTGACCCATCTGACAAAACCTGTGTGTAGAAGATCTGGACTTTGAGAATCCATGCTAGACCCTCCCAGGAGGAGTTGTATATTGTTTTGAGAACTGTAATTTCAGATTTCTTTCTCAGCCTTGTGTTTGTGTATTACAATACTTTTTAGATATGGCATGACAACTGTCTATCAGGCTTGTGCAATCAAAAAGTAATAAAAATACATATATATGGATGGCTATATACTGATACATGTATACAGATATACTTGTGCACCACTCCTTTAGTTTTACATTTTCTCCTTTCATAGGTCACCTTTCTTGTCGTTCCCTTTAATTGTTTTATTTTGTTTGATTAACAGGGCAGCCATCCACGAATGGTATTGCCCACACTGTATCCTTGTTTTACTGTTGTCTTGCATGTGCTTGTAGAGTTTGTGTGTGTTTTATTGTGGATGGTTGAGTGCGTTATTTAAAACATGAGTTAGTAGATGGATGAATGCTACATGAGTGCAAGGTTGAGTGACAGAGTATTTGTTATGAGTTAGTGAGTGCCTAAACTTACAAGTGACTAAAGAGGCACTTTTAGTTATAGGGCACACCTACTGACAATGCAAAAGCTTGTTTGAGAATGGAACATCTGCTTCCCTCATAGCCTGGAGGACAATTCTAATGTGAAAACCCATATCAGGACTGGCAGAAAGAATGAGAATATAAACTGATGAAAGAAAAAAACTAAAGTATGTCCAGGGACAGGTGTCATCTGGAGACCCTGATTTGAAACAATTAAGCAGCACCAAAGTGTTGGCTTTTATATGCTGCTATAGTGGTGTAGACGTTACAGCCATTAACATAAAATATTCTAAGTTAAAACAAAGTGAAGAAGGAGGAAAGGAATGTAACAGCTTAGCTTTGGGGATGATTCAAAGAGTGAAGGGAAAACATATAAAACTACCCTGTATGTAATGTATGACAAAGCACAGAAGGAATTTGCAAATGTTTTAGAAATGTAAGTACATTTCCTCCTACTCCTGCTCAAACCATGCGTGGTGTATTGTGCTTATGTGTATATGTGTTGGTGTCTGACTTTATTTAATAAGCACACCTTACCCCCGGGGGTCTCCAAGTGCATTTAATGACATACATTGCTGATCTTTGATTATTGTGGGTACCAATAGATTTCATCCAGCATGGATGATTAAAGAAATTATTTTGCCACAAGCTCAAAAACAGAACATCACTCACAATTAAAAAGTCAGCAGCTCATAGTCATCATGCTGTATCTGCAATTTAACAAAAGACCTACTTCATGCCCCATCATCAAAACCCAGTGGCTGCATCAGTGGCAGTGAATGTTAGCTCCCGCAAAATGCGTAGCAGTTGACCGACAACGTATTCGAGCAATAGCAAACCAAGAAAACACTTGAAAGCCAATCCCTGCAACCCCTGAGGCAAAAGCCCCCTCTCTCTTTGTTATAGCATAGTTTACTTTTCAAATACTTACACCATGCGCTCTCCCTCACAGCTAAAACTGTCTGTAACAAAGACTTTAATAAAAAATTTAAATGGTACATGTTGTCATTCAATATATAGTTTTTTACATTAAATGACTGTGCAAAGCAAACACAAGGAGATGGACGGAGCGCTGAAACTTTTCAGACACTCACCCCCAGTCACAGATCTGGGTTGAATCCATCATCGTTCTTTAGCTCACTTCGCCACCCCAGTTGAGACCCAGTCATATGCACATCAGTCTTGACCCTGTGCCTCATGGGAACAGTCCAGCCGAACAGCCTAGCCATGTCTTCCCTGGACCAGAAAAAAACCATCCTGGGACCGATTTTGGGGTAACACTCCTCATTAGCCAGGCAGGCTTGAGTCTCGTAACTGTGACTGGGGGTGAGTGTCTAATAAGTTTCAGTGCTCCGTCCATCATCTCCTTGTGTTTGCTTTGATCACCTTAAGTTGGCAGGTTATGCCAAGACATGGGTCCGTTGCTCACTTTGCCACTGGATTTAAGCTAGCCTGGCTGATGAGGGGTGTTACTGCAAAACCGGTCCCAGGATGCTTGTTTCTGTCAATATAATACAGAAAATGCCAGTCGTGACCATTATATGGATCCTTAACCCACTGCTATATCAAGTCATGACTGCTAAATGGGATCAAACAATGTCATACACCAGAGCAACTGGTTAGCCAACACCCAAAAGAGCTGTACTTCACACTGTCCAGAGAGGATCTGGCTTCCTAAGTCAGTGTGATGCAGAAGGCATTAGCAACATGGACTACTTTAAGTTTTAGCAGACTCCCTAAAGATGCAAGAATGCCCAAGGTCATATTTTTTGCAAGCTTTCAAACAGATTGCTTTTAGATTTAGTCACTACTTTGAAATCCTAGAAGAGCAAGATACGCTTATTGGAGATCTATCCGTCAAACTTTCAATTGGTAGCTTGAACGAGCCCACAGCATGACATTGATAGTTCCTCAGCACCAGAGATTTTAGGTGCTTTGCACAGGAGCCAGAGGAGATAAGGGCTCAGTAAAAAGGTCTGCACAGCATCGCTATGACCTCATCAGATGTTATGGAAGAAGCCAAGACCCTCACATTGACTGCTGTCTTCACATTTTAATCTTGATCTACAGGGTAACATAGCCCTAGATGCACCCTGCCAAAATTCTTACTCGTTCGGCAGCTCGTTTTCCAAGGAATGTGCAAGTCTTGATCTACTCTCTGGTCTCCATAGCATTCACGGTAGCTTCTACTCCAGATATCATTTGCTCTGTCTTCGCCAGGCATGCCTAAACCACCGTGGACACCCTCGCCACTCTCTCCAGCTTTATTTAAAACGACATCCAGAACTACCATCATCTCTTTCCGGTGACCAGCCAGTTCCTCTGCATCCTTGTACCTGTTCTGTTGTCCTCTTTACCGACTCCTTTTCTTCAATACCTGATACCCTCTCAAGTGACTCCTTTTGTTCTGAAAATCTGAGGATGAAATTAGTCTTGCTTCTTATTTCTTATGTGTGAGTGGCCTGTTGCTCATTCATATACGTCACCAGTTGCCATGCAGCTGTCATTATCTTCCATAGACCTACCGTGGACGCATCTTCATTCAGACTATTCAGGAAGACCATCACTTCTGAACACCTTTGGCCTGCACCAGTTTCAATGCAGCCTGATGGCCCTTCTCAAGGTAACACGTGCCAGCTAAGATTCAGTGGGTCGGCTATTGGCTCAGATGGTAACAGCAATCTCACAAAGCTTTGCTCCAGAAATAGTGGGTGTCTAGCAGGTCCCTGAGTACAACAAGTGGTTCCGGTAAGTAGGAAAGCTGCATCAGGAGCCCAAAAAGAAGCAATACCACTAGCCTCCAACCCCACAAGCAACAATTTACATGATTCTCAAAGGAGGGTTTGATTAAACAAATAAAAGTGTTCTCACTTATGATCTAATGCACTTATCCTACTGGTCTTCTGGCGGGCAAAGTGAAATGCTGCTGTGTATGGTGGGAACAAGTGCTGTGTATAGTGCATAGTTTCTTCTCCCATTCTGTTCGCGTCATGAGCAAGAACAAGTGCGTGTCTCATCGAGTGGGAAGGCAAGTATCCTTTAAGAATCATGTGGTTTTGGCTACATTCTAAGACAGAAACATTGTGACCAGGCTTCTGTCAGAGGGCTCCTCGTCGTGACACCACTGGAAGACCCTCCTGGGGTGAAACCAATGAACTCTTCTCCAAGTTCTAAAATTGTGAAATTCGTCTTTAATTATGCACTCTGGCAAACTTTTTTTTTGCAATAAAACGCTCTTTGCATGAACATTTTTTATGTTTATCAAAAGGGGATTCTGTTGATTATTTTTTCGGCTCTTTTCTATTGCATTTAAAAGTATTGCACATTTTGGAAATGTGCATTGTTTTTCAAATAGCTTTGCAGTGAATGGCTCTAGAATTTTGCACAATCTTCTTCAAAAGTAAATGAATCAGAAATACAAACGTTTCCCAAAGCATGCTTGATAAAACCAGAACTTTTTTTTAATCCCTTTTGAGGCTCATCAGTCAACTTTATTGCCACGTAACTGGCAACCAAAAAATTATTTCAGGAAGGGCTAATGCATGAGAACACAATAATATGGTGGTGGTGGAAAATACCTGGAAATCCTCTTATGTGCAGTAAAAATTGCATCTTCTTGACAATCTGCACTTCACACAGCACTACACTCAGGCAATTCATTTTACACCAGACTCACATGGAGCCTATAGGTATGAATATTCTCAATGGGAAACACCAACCTTTTTGCTTCAGAGATTTAAACAAGCTTTGACATTGCTAACAAATCTGTATTCCATGTGCTGAGGCAGAAATATCATGGTGTACAGTTGTGTTCCTCTGCCCTGAGTGCCGACTGCGTGTACCAGGCATTCTGAGTTTTGATTTTTGTACTAGCTTCACAGTAGTCTAGTGTGCGCGCTGAGGCCTCAGTTTCGCCTTTGACATGAGTGAGGTCCTGAATCTGTTCTGTGACTGGGAGGTGGGCAAAGGTTCACCATGAAGCCCCTGTCTTAGGTTTAATGCATAGAGCAGTAGTGGCAGCGTACCATGTTTAGTGAATCCATAATTGTAACCAGACCTTTATATCTGTGTCACTGGAGTGACTATACGTGTAAAGTTCTACTTTTAGGGTAACCTAGATCCTAATGCTAACATCTCAACTGTATGCCGCGTGTGTTTGTGTATGTGACTTGCAAGGTACATTCCTTGTTTTTATGAGTGGGTTGAAGTAATGGAGGCCTCTGGGATCCATTTTGGATGCTCTTGGCCTGGCCTTTGGCACAAGATGGAGGCAAGGCTGTTTTACCTGACAGTGGAAGTGTATTTCTGCCATTCCTGAAGCTGAAGGGAGGAGACCTAAACACTAAAGTGGAGATAAAAGAAACAAGGCTCCTTTAGAAATTCAGTTAGGTCTTTTGCTGAGAGGTGCTGCTGCTAAGTCTTCCTGTAGCACTTGTATTTGGTAGATCATGGGGGTGAAGTGTGAGACTGCAGTTTCTGTTGTTAAACTTGATAGCGATCTCTTAGGTGAGGCCAGCCTGGTCGTTCCCATGATCACTCTTCAAGGTAGCGGATGGCTGCGAGCTGCAAAAGGCTCAAACCTCTTTGTGTCTTTGTGATGGGTACTCTGAGCTGGAGACTACCTTGGCCTGAGACGCACCATTCACTCTTCACGAAGGATGTGTCTGAAGAGCAGCAGAAAACGCCACTTGAAAGGTGAAGCACTCCAAACTGGTTCTGAAAGTGCAGACAGTGGATTCACATTTCATTTCTGCTTTTACTATAGATATATATAAGTGTGACACGCAGACCCATGTGTTCTTCCAGGTTCTCTACGACCAAGGAAGAGAGTGATCTAAAGAGTACTCAGAGGGCTGCTGCACAACCAGAGATGGTGTCTGCCTACCTGCCAGCCAGCTTCCCAGATGTGAACACTACCCAAGTATTGATCTTGATGGAAGAAGTTGTTTGTCTCATTTTAAGTGCCTAGAGGCCAGGCTGCCTGGTAAGAGAGGGAAGGAGTCTGCCTACCCTGCGTCAGGAATGACTGCCCTTGAGGATCCAGGTGCAGTGAGACCGGGCAGCTGATGGGGTCTGCTAGAGTAGTAGGACAGAGGAGAGTGATCTTAAGCATTGGCGGGTAGAAGACTCTCCTATTTGAAGTTCCAGTCTGGAACTGCAAAATCAAATTGCAGCTGACCTGTGTCACTTCACCCAACAAGAATGTGTGGATTATTATATGGTGCGGTCATGAGACCTCACTAGCTACTAATTTCAAAGTCTGTATCAGTTGGGTCTCTTTACTAAAACCCTCAGCGCAGTCCTGGGTAGCTATGACATAGAGCAATTGGGGTTCATCAAAGAACAAGTGTAAAGCTTTTAGAAATACCAAAACGGTCAATTAATAACACAACATAGTAAAAATCTGACACCAATTTATAACAAGCATTTGCAATGCAATAGGTCTCGCATTAGGAAAGTTTGAGCTATTGGCATTGTAAATGACAAATTTTGTATTTATGTGTTGGTTTTGAAAACAGCTACATTAATAGCTTTGTCATTTACAATTCCAATACTTTTAACTTTCGCAAATGTGACACCTATAGCATTTGTAATGCAACATGTTTTATATTTACGTGACTTAGATGAATTGATATTAAAAATAACAATGGCTTTTAATTTTTTTAAATAATTAATACTTAAATAAAAGTTATTGCAATTTATAATGGCAATAGCTTAAACTTTCGTAAATAACTTTTGTGAAGATTAGGTTCAGTGTATTTTATTGTAACGAAAATCCAAGAACAGAAGTGAAATATTAAAAAAAAATTGTGACATTTGTAATGAAGCTTGAAACATAGAGAGAACATATTTGAACCAGTTGTTGTTGAATGGTTGCACAGATCGATGCTGTGGTGGCGCTGAGTGATGTTGTGGTGGCGACCAGTGATGCAGTTGCATTCAGTGATACTGTGGTAGCGCATAGTGATGTTGTGGTGCCCCTCAGTGATGCTGTGGTGGTGCTGAGTGATGCTGTGGTGATGCGATAGATAGAGTGAGTGCGATAGATAGAGTGAGTGCGATAGATAGATAGATAGATAGATAGATAGGTAGAGGGAGGGCGATAGAGGGAAGGCAATAGATAGAGGGAGGGCGATAGATAGAGGTAGGGAGGGCGATAGAGGGAGGGCGATAGATAGAGGGAGGATGATAGATAGAGGGAGGGAGGGTGATAGATAGAGGCAGGGAGGGTGATAGATAGAGGGAGGGAGGGCGATAGAGTGAGGGTGATAGATAGATTGATAGAGGGAGGGCAATAGATAGATAGAGGGAGGGCAATAGATAGAGTGAGGGATGGCAATAGATAGATAGATAGAGTGAGGGAGGGCGATAGATAGAGTAAGGGCGATAGAGTGAGGGCGATAGAGTGAGTGAGGGCGATAGAGTGAGTGAGGGTGATAGAGTGAGGGCGGTAGAGTGGTAGAGTGAGGGAGGTAGAGTGAGGGTGGTAGAGGGAGGGCGGTAGAGGGAGAGCGTTAGAGGGAGGGTGGTAGAGTGAGTGTGGTAGAGTGGTAAAATTAGGGAGGTAGAGTGGTAGAGTGAGGGCCGTAGAGTGAGGGCGGTAGAGTAGTAGAGTGAGGGCGGTAGAGTAGTAGAGTGAGGGCGTGAGAGTGGTAGAGTGAGGGCGTGAGGGTGGTAGAGTGAGGGCAGTAAAGTGGTAGAGTGGTAGAGTGAGGGTGGTAGAGTGGTAGAGTGAGAGAGGTAGAGTGAGGACATGAGGGCAGTATAGTGGTAGAGTGATGGCGGTAGAGTGAGGGCCTGAGGCCAGTAGAGTGGTAGGGTGAGGGCGGTAGAGTGAGGGCGGTAGAATGAGAGTGGTAGAGTGAGGGCCTGAGGCCAGAAGAGTGGTAGAGTGAGGGCGGTAGAATGGTAGAGTGAGGGCGGTAGAGTGAGGGCGGTAGCGTGAGGGCAGTAGAGTGGTAGAGTGAGGGCGGTAGAGTGGTAGAGTGAGGGCAGTAGAGTGAGGACATGAGGGCAGTAGAGTGGTAGACTGAGGGCGGTAGAGTGGTAGAGTGAGGGCAGTAGAGTTAGGGCGTGAGGGCGGTAGAGTGAGAGTGGTAGAGTGAGGGCGGTAGAGTGATGATGTGAGGGCAGTAGAGTGGTAGAGTTAGGGTGGTAGAATGAGGGCATGAGAGTGGTAGAGTGAGGGCAGTAGAGTGAGGGCGTGAGGGCGGTAGAGTGAGGGCAGTAGAGTGGTAGAGTTAGGGCGGTAGAGTAGTAGAGTGAGGGCGGTAGAGTGGTAGAGTGAGGGCACAACTAAGAAACAGAGCTAAACCTACATGCTACATCTCAAACATACAGACACGCATGATAGCCCTGATAGAACAACACAGGGAGAGACAAACTCACACACAGCTGCACAAAAACACTCACCAATAAACACACGTTTATGAGTTTACGACAATCCAAACATAGAGATGAGGTAAACTGACACACACATCAAGTAAAACAATATAACCAACAAAAAAGAGACATGGGGATACACCCAAAAAGACAGTCATGTGAACGTATACACAGACTTGTGAGTCCTAGCTCAGACAGAAAAACGGGGATGCGCATACTGAACATATTTGCAGCAACACGCTACCGACTGTTACTGGAATACAACTCTAACATGTCACCAATACCTCAGACAGATAGACAGTACAATAGACACATTAAAGTATACTTGCATACTCACACAATAACGTACAAAGGCTAAGACCAGGGCCACTGGAATTATGCGGCAGGGCTAAGTAAATGATGTGGCAAGAGAAGGCAAATTCACATCAACTCACCACAACTCAAACAGACTAAGTATGAAGATAGATTGATAAGCACAAGACCTCAAACATCCATATAGTCACATATCACAGCCTAAATAATAAATAAAAACACAAACACCACACACACATCTACTCATGTCAACCGACTAAAACACAGATACCTGAAAACAAACACTCTCGAAAGATACACAATTATACATAAACGCACACACAAAAAGTTAGGTAGGGAAACATACTTATGGGCACATAGTTGAACACAGACGTATGTATACACATGGAGATGCACCCACATGGGCGCCACAACAAAGACAGTTGGGTACACAGCTATCCTATTAAAATTGCTTTAATTCTAACGTTCAAAACATGTGCCAGTACAGATTTAGACAGGCTAGTCACATTGCCAACAGCTGTACAGAGATGTAAACACACTGTTACACAACACACACACACAGGCACGCCATCTAACAACGCTCTCTGTAACCTGTTGTGTAGCAGGCGACCCGCACCACTCACACACGCACGCACCCTGCCCGTGAACCACCAGATTGATAAGACAATTTGCTTTTCCAAACTGCTGAGGGTTGGGCCCGGGAGGGGCCAGCTGATGCAACATGGTGCATTACAGCACCTCTCTGAGGGCAGATTATATCAAAGGTGATTACTGACTCAGGATAGTTTAACCCTCGGATTACCAGCCAGAGACAGGTGGGGGGTAGGGAGGGGCAGCAAATTAAGTAAACCATAGGGGAAAAAAGAAAAAAAGGGAAGAAAAAGAAATAACATTGTAATTACATTACTAGGCATGTGCTGATATTTTCAACAATCAGTGAGTCAGAGGAATGGTCGTTCTACTGTTAAAATGAAGCATAGCCTCTCAATACGGCAACAGGTGAGCATGGTGGTGAGAATTGTTAAACCATGCAAAATGGTACATGCATGATATAAACAACGGCAGGGTCATGCCTCTTAGAGAAGTCCTCTATTTGGGTTTGTTTAAAAAGGTACATTGATAGCGCGGTGTTAACATACATCAAATACGGCGCAGTGAGAGGCTGTCTTAGACGTGGTGAGCATGTGGAAACAATTGGTAGATCAATTACGGCTCAGTGAATTGCAAGAAGGATGATAGTTAATGTTGGAGAAATGAGTTAAAAACAGTTGTGCAAGAAAGACGATAGTAAATGTTTGATAAGCAAAATAAAAACAGTCCTGCTGGTTTCCAATAGTTCGTGCAGACGCAGTGACATGGTTTTAGCGAGTAGACAGATTAGAACCTGGCGTAGTGCTGGTAAGGATAATGAACGGCGGCGCGGTGTCAAGAACATTTGAGTTTAGACATACAAAACAGTATGAAAGGTGCAGACGTTGTTACCACAAAGTATTATGCAATACAAGCAGGGGAAGAAAGTTCACCGAAGCAATGTCAGGAAGAATTATGCGGGTGGACCGGGGATACAGTCAACCCGGGCGGGATGTGGACCTGAAAGAATAGCGAAATTATAAGCAACTAAGCAGGTGCTGGAAATTGTGCGACAGGCTACAAGTAGCAAGAATTATATTTACCCAGTAATTAGTGGGTTTGCACGTCTCACTCTTGTTAATTTCTTGCCGTTGCGGATGGCGAATACAGCAATTTCTAGAGACAAGACCTGCGCACGCACTGACAAAACCGAAACCTATTGTGGGGCGGGACTTCCGTTTTGTGAAGCCCGTGTCCACGGAGTGCCTGGCCAGAGGAAGATCCCTGCGGAGGCTGCAGATGTCTGGAGTGCCGGTAAGTGGGCCTTAGTTGTAGGGGGGGCGGGAGGGGGGTCTTGGTGCGCTTGTGTGTGTGTGCGCGCGTGTGTGTGTGTGTATGTGTGCGACGGCGGGGTGGGGTGGGGGGCGGCGGCGGTATGTTTGTCTGTGTGCGTGTGTGTGTATGCAGTGTGCGTGCGTGGGTATGCCTGCGTGTGTGTGTGTGTGTGCCTGCGTGTGTGTGTGCGGGACAGGGGATGTGCATGGCAGCCTTGGAAACAAGAAGAGCCTGGTGAGTGGGGGGGTGGGGCGCGTGTGTGGGTGTAACTGTATGTGTGTGAACGTGTGTAGCTGTGCATGTGTATGTATATGTGTGGCTGTGTGTCTGTTAGCTGTGTGTGTGTATATGTGTGTCTGTGTGTCCCGATGCATTGTGCCTGCGTGGGTGTATGTGTGTGTGCGCGAATGCGTGAGTGTGGCTGTGTGTGATTGAGAGGGGCTGTGAATCGGAGGCAGGGGATGTGCACGGCGCCGTGCGTGCCCTCGAGGACAAATCTGAGACAGCAGAGGCGCGTGGCTGAACGCTGTCTCAGATTCCCAGGAAAGTGAAAACAATAGGTCTTTCGCTGACGCGAGACCTAAAAATAGAGTATATTAACATCTTAAAATAGACACCCAAACAACAAATCTATTTAGGGAAATGGGAGATGTGAATTCTTAAAGGTAAGTAAATCACTGTAGTTCACACTTGGGAAATGCAATAAATCGTTGTAAGCAATTTAGTCATTTTTAACCAACTTGCTAGTAGAGCTATTTCTCTTCACTTGAACAGGCCACAATGAATTGGAGCTCAGTAACAGGACCACTGGGGTCCAGGGAGACAGTCTCAGGGTATTTTCTGAACTTTGTCCTGTACCGAGGTCCAGCCAAGAAGTGGGCCTGAAGCTGGGGATGCTGGATGCTAAGGATGCTGAAGATGAAGCGATGCAGTGAGCGTTCTTAGGGTAATAACGTTATCCACAAGTGCCAGGGGTCACCTTTGGCCTCAGGACTCTCACAATGCAGCAGGGGAGTCCAGTGCAGGTCCAGTCGCGACTGGTCAGCTGATCTCCCAGTTACAAAAAAAGGTCAGCAGTTCCTTGCAGGTAAGTAAATTCTTTTCTTTGGAAAACCAGAGTCCACTTCAGCTATGGGTCTGCCGGACTAGCGGACACCTTGGGAAGGTCAGGGCTGCAGTCACCCTGCAGGCACTTTGGCAGTCAGGCATTCCTAGGCAGCTGGGCTCTTGAGGAGTGCAGGGCTCTTTAGCTTTTGGTGGCCCTGATGCTTAACAGGGGGCTAGCCAACAAGCCCTAACAGTCAACTCTTCCACCCTGGTGCATATCGAGCTCTTTTCCACAAGTGGACATAGCAGGCACAGTCCTTTTTGGGTCCCTCGGGTGCAGCAGGTGAAGTCCAGTCTTTAGTGCAGCCCTCCTTTGCTAGGTCCAGGGAGCAGCAGGGCAGTCTTTCTTCAGTCTTCTTTCCAGTCCACTGGGGTGTCACTTTAATGCCCTAGGGGTGGGTTATTATTTTTAAAAAAAGGAAGGTTTTGACCTGGTAAGAGAGTTTATTTTGTCATGTTGATTGGCCAGTTTTAAAGCTGCCTGATTAGGCTTCACTGGCAGGCATAGAGTCACGTTCCCACCTTGTCACTGCAGTGGTGGCATAATTAAGTGATAAAGTCCACTAGTGACATTTAACTTACTAGCCCTGGGCGCCTCTTGTATCATATACTGGGGACTTATAAGTAGGTTAAATGAGCATATCAGGTATTTTCCAATTGTACATGTACTTTGGGGGGTTGGGGGTGTCTGAGCACATGCACTGGGGCCTGGACAGCATGGCCTAGTACACTACAAACTCGAAAAACTAGCAGTATCAGTCTAAAACTTGGGTGTGATCATGCAAAAAGAGATCCTATGCTACATCGTGAAGTTGGATTTTGCATGCCTTCATGGGGGCTGCCACGAGCACTGAATATGTGCTTGCCGACTCCTAGAATGATCTGTCACCTGCCCGGATATCCCTCAAGAAGCAGGAGAGAGGCTGTGCGCTGCAACAGTCAAGCATTTGCCTGACTATGGGAAACATCACAGGTTTGCATCGTTAGAAAGGCTGTATAACTGTAAGAGACTGAATGCACAGATCCATACTAATATAATAAAGAGAGAGCCCAAACCTTTGAGGCGGGTAATCTCAGGAACCACAGCACCAATCACAACATCCCATACAGCGTTGGAAAGGGCAGTTGTAGCAGAAGGACATAGGCTATGCAGACGCCCACCATATACATTTAAAAGGTAAAAGAACCGTGCCAGAAAAGTAGTCCCTTGCGGGCGTGTCTGCGTTGTGCTGTGGGTGTCTGCTGGGGCGTGACAAACGCTGGGGGCGTGTGGTACGTTCCGCCCTTCATGCCATGTCTCATATCGTGTGCTAATCCCACACTGCTCTCTTTAAATACCCCTGCACATCATAATCATAACCCACCATTACTCCTTAAAATACCCCAACACCCTTAACCACTAACCCATCTTAAACCTATAAATATACCCTGTACTCCAAAACCCAAACCTATCCCTAAACCCTAAAAATACCCCTGTACCCCAAAACCCAAACCTACCCCTGAACCATAAAAATACCCCTGTACCCCAAAACCCAAACCTAGCCCTGAACCCCAAAAATACCACTGTACCCCAAAACCCAAACCTACCCCAAAACCCAAACCTACCCCTGAACCCTAAAATACCCCTGTACCTCAAAACCCTTAACCTAGCCCTGAACCCTTAAAATACCCCTGTACCCCAAAACCCAAACCAACCACTGAACCCTAAAAATACCCTTATACCCCAAAACCCAAACCTACCCCTGAACCATAAAAATACCCCTGTACCCCTAAACCCAAACCTAGCCCTGAACCCCAAAAATACCACTGTACCCCAAAACCCAAACCTACCCCAAAACCCAAACCTACCCCTGAACCCTAAAATACCCCTGTACCCCAAAACCCTTAACCTAGCCCTGAACCCTTAAAATACCCCTGTACCCCAAAACCCAAACCAACCCCATAACCCTAAAAATACCCCTGTACCCCAAAACTCAAACCTAGCCCTGAACCCTAAAAATAACCCTGTACCCCAAAACCCAAACCTACCCCTGAACCCTAAAATACCCCTGTACCCCAAAACTCAAACCTAGCCCTGAACACTAAAAAATACCCCTGTACCCCAAAACCCAAACCTAACCCTGAACCCTAACATACCCCTGTACCCCAAACCCCATACCTATCCCTAAACCCTAAAACTACCCCTGTACCCCATAACCCAAAACTATATCTGAACCCTTAAAATACCCAAGCACCCCAAAACATATACCTCAGTACCCCCAAAACATATACTCCTATACCCATACTTACCTTATCCAAGCATAAAAAAAACATGCTTTTACCATTCATGCATTTACAACGAATTTCGTTGTAAATGTATGCGTGGTAAAAGCATATAAAATGTAATTCCATGCGTTAAAATGGCATTGCGGAGTCATGGTACTTACCCCCCCCCCCCCTGGTAAGTACATTGGTGGCACGGCGGCCCACATCTCCAGAAACATACTCATATTTTTTCACCACCCATTTGAAAAATGCACAGGTCTCTCTCATTGATGGCCAGCACCGACATACACTTTTAGACACACCTCCCGCCACAAGTTCTAGAATTGCGAACTTTAGAGCTAGGGAGCTACGTTCGACTCTCGGCATCAGCTCAACATCCTGTGATTCCAGGTAAATCGCATTGTCTCCCCGTGCCTACCACAAATGAATGTGTTCTTCATTAATGTAAATTGTGCTCATGCCATGTTGTCGCGTTTGCGCTATACAATATTGCAAGGAAAAATAAAGTAGGGAAACTCGAGTTCACACACTACTGAACGCGCACTCTTAAGTGCATCAGCAGTGCACTGTGTATCGGAGCGTTTCACAGGCCTGTCACAGATAAGAGATGCTATCAAAACGAAATCCTACAAAACAATATACTACTGGCCGGCAGCAATTCATACCCGGGCAACGTCGGGATGGGCTGCTAGTATATTATAAAAGGGGGTAATTTGCACAAAGGCCTAAATCATAAAATCACCATTAGTCGGTCCTACATGGGGGCTGCCTGGACCAGGAGGGACGGAAACGTAGGTGGGAATAAAATAGAAGGTTGAGGCACAGAATGTTCCAACACATAGGACACTACATTGCATTAGTGTGTGTGGTATTTAATTTTCAACTTCATTTGATCTGAGCACCTCCAATAGGGACTCCCTGAGAAGCCTCCAATCACTCACCATTACTACTACTGAGAGTAAATTGCTGAAGTGGCTGTGCTTGGCCCAGGTTGCAGAGCCATGGTTTTCTTATGCCCTTTGGGCAGTCTACAGAATTGGCGTTAAGAGCCTAGGGTCGAAAATGCTGTCAAATATCTGCTTTCAGGTCATATATTTTGGCAAAAGAATCAATTTGAGATATTTAGTGCTGTTTTGTATTTCTTCCGCACAATGTTATTCATTAATGTGCACTGCCCATCATTGGGCACTGCCTTCACACACTCTTGCGAGTGTAAAGCATCATCATGCTTTACACTCGCAAGAGTGTGTGAGGGCAAAAAGATATCAGGAGGTCTACCTCCACTTCAAGCACACTCAGCCGTCTTTTGGAGACACTCACAAGTTACTCATAACCATAGTTAGGTTGTGGAGTACTTGTCCACTTTTCCTTTAGGAACTGTCTCCACTTTGTTATAACATTCATTAATGTGGCACTTTGTGCACTTTGTACTGTGCATGTGTTAAAATGCCTTTAGTCTAAAACTAGAGGGTATGAGTTGTCGGGTTTCATTACGGGAAACAAAGGATTAATCATGAAAGAGGTGCAATTTTTAATAACACCTTGGTATTCAAGTTGATCTAAGAACTCCCTGACTTGTTTCTTTGCGTTATGTTTTATTGGGTACTCTCTCTGTGAAGTTGGAATAGTTTTAATTGGGATTTCATGGTGAGGTGACTCAGCATTCCACTCTACATGATTTTGGTAGAGTGCAGGAGCTAGGGCTACTGCCTACTCCTGCGCGTAAGAATATTTTAGTGACTCTGGAACGAGGTCGGAGAAGGCTGGTAATATTACGTCTTCCCCTTTAGGGCAGTCCATAACTAAATCAGGTGGCCAATTTTTTCAGCCAACAGGATGCTGTATCCATATGTGAGCCTTGAAACAAAGAAGGGTTTGGCTTGAGCGCAGTAAGGCTACGCCTATAACTATATGAAACAAAACAACTGCCAGTACTGCTCGAACTATTTAATCCTAGACTCAATAAGCTGAGTTGACACTCCTCAACTTAGAAGGACCAAACATTCAGTCCACACCCAATGTTGTTATATAGAAGTTTATTTTCTACTTACAAAATTATTTTAAGAAACTTTTTGAATTTTTTGTTTGTATCAACTAAAGAAAGATCACACGGGTCTATACACAAAATGGGGTTTGTCAATATGTACAATTCAAATGAACAAAAGGGGAAAATGTGTGGGTGATGCAGGGGAAGACGGTAGACAACATAAATATCCAATTCAACTCACTCAAGCTCGCAAACCGCATTCGTACTACAATCAATCCACATAGAACAGCTACACATACAACAAGTGGGGGGGTATGAAAGTGGCTATTTACAAGGGGAGGAAATTCCTATCCAATATATACAACAAGGGTAAGCAAAAAAGGCTCAATTCTTAATGAAAAAACACAAAAATACATTCAATATGAAAAAGTGGACAAACTTAAATTTCTCAATTCAAATGCACTATATGCAACCAACTAGCTGAATCTCAATCACCCCGATGACACGAGGTCACCGTGAGGAAAAGTTTAACAATTATTCAATCTAGAGGGGTCGACGCGTTTCGAATCCCATTACTCCTTGGGATTCTCCTCAGGACCAAAGACAGACAAAATCTGTCGGGTTTTCTTGTCGGGTTCTTTAAAGGAAATGGAATGTGTTTTGTAGTCCTTCGTAAAGTTTGACGTGTTTGATCCAGTCTCAATAAATGGAGGGAAAAACTTCCGTTATGTGTCCATCGTCCGTAGTCTTTGTCCGTGAACCTCGTTTGGCAGTGAATTCCGGCGCCGTCAATTCACTGCCACTGTCCACTTTTTCATATTGAATGTATTTTTGTGTTTTTTCATTAAGAATTGAGCCTTTTTTGCTTACCCTTGTTGTATATATTGGATAGGAATTTCCTCCCCTTGTAAATAGCCACTTTCATACCTCCCCACTTGTTGTATGTGTAGCTGTTCTATGTGGATTGATTGTAGTACGAATGCCAGGTTTGCGAGCTTGAGTGAGTTGAATTGGATATTCATGTTGTCTACCATCTTCCCCTGCATCACCCACACATTTTCCCTTTTTGTTCATTTGAATTGTACATATTGACAAACCCCATTTTGTGTATAGACCCTTGTGATCTTTCTTTAGTTGATACAAACAAAAAATTCAAAAAGTTTCTTAAAATAATTTTGTAAGTAGAAAATAAACTTCTATATAACAACATTGGGTGTGGACTGAATGTTTGGTCCTTCTAAGTTGAGGAGTGTCAACTCAGCTTATTGAGTCTAGGATTAAATAGTTGGAGCAGTACTGGCAGTTGTTTTGTATCCATATGTGAGGCTCTCCCAAAAGAGACCCCTCACTTTTCTCGGTATGTCCCCCTCCATTTGGAGCGTTATTTTATATAACCGATGTGGGACACTTACACTTGTAACAGGTGTTTCCACGAGGTGTGTTCATTCAACGATGTTGTCACCAGAAATTCCATTAGGTTCTGGCGAGCTAGTGTTACTTCTGCTGCACTGTCTAGCATAGTCAGAGCCCATTCCCCATTCAATAGTTGAGTCCTCAGTATCCTGGGCATTTCTTATTTTAATGCCAGCTAGCTTCTTCTTTGAGGTTTAGTTTTTAGTTTATCAGTTTAGGAACGTATATCAGTATCCTGATACCTGTCAGGTTTTTTTAAATTGTCACAGTTTCTAAGAATATATTTTCTATCAGAGGGTTACTGTTGAGGAGACCTACCCTGTGAGCCTGATGCATTCTACTTAAAATGTTTTTGTTTGTTTGTTATCCCATTTCTTTTAATAAGAATCAGTGCTTGCTTTGAGTTATCCTTTTCAGGAATACCCATTAATTGTGGTTTCACAGGTCTAGCTCTCAAATCATCTCTACCCAGTGAAGCATAGGTATCTTTGAAAATTTTAGGTAGTTCTTGCTCCTGTTGTGCAGGAATGCATTACCTCAGGTGTTGGCATAAAGCCACCTCTGCTGCCTCCCCTTTTATGTTAGCTAACAAAATTGTAGATACCTGTGCAAAATCGCCTATCAATTTCATCCCTAAATCCAGGGTAGGTTCTGCCCCGTACTCATTCTGTATTTGTTTCAATATTTCTGGTATGACTATTATTGAAGGAGTACCATGAGTCCTGGTATAAACATCAGCTAAAACTGTACCATAAGTAGTACAGTCCTCTATCGGGGGAGCGATTCCCATTGACAAGCAATTGTCAGTATTTTATGTTTTTTTGCGGGCCTGTCTGTGGAAAAACTGCCTCAAGCTGTGCTATTTTGTGTGCTATCCAGAACGGCTTGTGCTCACGTCTAGTGGGCATTCTTCACATAATCACGTTCAGCGTTTGTGGGGTGATTTTTGTTGCAGTTCCTTGTGGTTGACCAGCTTGAGTCACCCTTGAATCTTGAATTGTAAGTGTTCGCATTACGAACCTGTGTAAGATTTCTGTATCACTTTATTATTTCTTTGTAAAGTGGATGTAAGTCTGCTGCTGGCAATGTATCAGTCTCTGGATGCAGTGTGTAAGCAGCTAGAACCAGCCAAGTCTCTCCGTCTCTGCTGAGTGGACCGAGTCTCTCTTTTTTTGTGGTATTGGGGAGAGCGCTATTAAACCAATTTATATGTTCTTGGTAAATTAACAGGACTTCTATGTCCTTGTAAAAATAATATTCTTCTGGTATTTCATCTGGAATGTAACTATAAAATACATGTGTGCATGCGTCTGCAGGCGGGAATTTAACCCAAGAATAGCAAACCTCTGTCCGAAATTCCTAGTGTGCCTCAATCATGAAGGTAATGGTCCCACCTAATGATGAGAGACCATAATCTGCTAATTTTATATTAAGTGCATTTCTGCAACTTTTTTAAATGTTAAGAGGACCTTCCTACTCAGCTTCCTCTGCATTTGCAGCGCCGTCTTGGACATACATTGTGGAAGGAAGTTTGTAAGGTAAAAAGAGATAAGGTTTTTCACACTATTGGGACCTATAAGCATTCAAGCTTGAACAAACCTACAGCCAATACATAGGATATACCTACTCAACTGTGGCGGATTTTCCCTTCCCACTCCAGACATCTCTGGGTAAACGTGAGTAGGGGTCTCTGAGAAAGCACAATTGAACTACTCATATTGGACCGTTAAATAAGAATTAAAACCACGTTGGGCGCCACATCGTGTAGTTTCTACAAATCTATATAGGATCTGCGCGTTTAGACAACACAAACTGAGGGATTGGTGTCCCGACTGATTCCAGACACCCCCAAAGGATATGTTAGCCTTTAAACCAGTTAGCTCACATTGCCACTATAAGCTCCCTAACCTTGCCAAGGAGCAAATAGTTTCTGCCAATTATCGAACATAACAACCCTTGATCCTTGACAGATCGTGGAAACAGTACAGTACTTTAAATGTAGTCACTCGTGCTCACTTGGTCTCAGAGAAATACACAGAATAAACGACTGGACGTTTTCAATAAGAATTTATTGAACCAGCATCATCCTAGTATAAACATTTTTGCTGCGACAATCATTAGAAACCAATGTATAAGATGGCAAGCACCAACAGAGTAAATACAAGGTAAAATTCTACCATGGTGCTAAAACAGTGAATATATGCCGGCATATAGACAAATGGCAGTAATCAAATGTATTCCTAAGATGCAAACCCTAGCTAAGTATATCTAAGTGTACCTAACATGTATGTAGGTGTAAAGCCAAAATTCCCCTAGGAAAGAGCCAACCCCATTACCTGATGGGGGAGAATGAAGGATCCCATCTTGGTCTTGAGTTGGACACCCTGGAAGGGATGTCAGACCACTGCGTTCTGGAGTTTCTGCGTGCAGGGACTTCAGCGTCTTATGTCAGCATGGAAGCTTCTCCTCTGGTTTGCCCAGCGAAGATGTGGTTCTTTTATACCCAGAAAGGTACCCTCAGGGGTTCTACCTAGCCGTGTAATGGTACTGTGGGTCTGTGGGGTTGACGATAGCGGCAACTTATGTACAGAGTTAATATACAGAAGAAGGTAATCCTGCTGTATACATCCTGGGCAGGGGATTAAGATGTGATACTAAGAATCCTTAGGCAAAAAAATTAGTTTAGTTTTCAAAGAAAATCACATGACATTTATATGGCACTTAACCGGTAAAGATCAGCACCAGAGCCGTTCTGCAGGGCAAGGTAGGACAAATGTTGTTAAAAGGTCCTGCAGTTACCTAGGCCTATATTGGGGTACATTGTTGCTTATAAAAGTACGGACACAGGGACATCAGAAGGAAACAACCGCAACCACAAGTGTTGAAGCCCAGCAGGGCCTGCTTTGTCAGTGGCACTCTAGGGCAGCCTTACACTGTGTAAACCGCACATGCACATGTCTGTGTTTGCAAATTAAAGCTAAGCCGATGAGTTTTGCCAATCTTCATCCTTCTGCACTGCAAATGCAAAACAAAAAAAGTTTGCATCCTGTGTATAGTGCATACATGAGGTATAGAATGTAATGTGTGATGACGATTCTTCACACATTTTAAAAATTAATTATTCTCACGTGCATTTCAATGTAGCCAATATACTGTCACCTCCTCTCTGAGCACCGCCAACTGTCATGTTTGACTCCATCCCTATTATTGCATTATTACAAACTGCCCACATCAAATTTCAAAGATCACAACAAACTGCTTTGCAAGTTTAATACCCCTGTCTTCCCTAGCTCACCCATCAGTTTCACCAACCATCAGCATGAACTCCCATTCCCTTACTAATGATCACATCTAACTCCTAGTAATGTAATCTACCCTAAGGTAACTGGAGTAAATGCAGGGAATAGTTTTCTTGAGAGCACAAGATTAATCCTAATAACCAACAATAACCAATACACACTGGCCTAACATAACCTTGGGTTCCTGGAGCAGCATGTTCCTCAGTGTAAAATGCTTCAATGCCTTATCAGGAGTAGTAAGCGCTATATAAATGCAATTACAATACAATAAGGTAGCATGATCACCAAACAGCCAGTAGCATGAAGTGAGAGAGTGTCCTGGGTGTAGCGAAATCCCATTTTATTCATGTTATAATGTTTAGGCATGTTTTAAGGAACTAAAAACAAAATAACCTCCTGGTTTAAAGGAAGTAGGGGTTAAATTATCAGTTCACTCAGTAGCATTAGTGTGACACAATGATTTTAAAAGTTATATTTTTTGTTTTAAGATATTAGGCAAATTCTAGAAAATGGGTCCCAGAAAGCCGAGAGTCTTTTGAATTTACTGTCATCCGTTTACCTTAATGCACATGTGAAACCTGTACTTACATGTCATATTCACCAGCTTGTCGACATTATACTGCTCATCACCATATCCAAGGTAGCAGTCTGCGATTACCTCCATGTGCTGTGGGGCAGAAAAGGCAACATGTTTGTTTTTCGCTTGAATGATGTGACTTCTGCTAGTATGTTTGAGCGGACTGCTTGAATGGGGTGCAACTGCGGGAGTCCAGGCATCCCTAACAGGACCAAAGCAGACTGGAGATAAGACAGTTACCATATGCATTAGGAGACCAGGTCACTCCCTCTATGAATTAAGAGGTCTTAAAAGCAAATAATGCTTCCTGCGATGCATTGAGTCTCAATGAAAAAAGAACATCATCGAGTCTCAAAGGCCAGTAATATCCAGAGACGTAGAGGTGCAAGGACTTTTTCAACAATACACACACAAATCAAACATGTAATCCCTACAAAATAAAGCAGTGCATAATTAACTAGATGCACTTGTAAAATTGTATTGCTATCCATACTAATATAAAAAAGAGAGAGCCCAAACCTTTGAGGCGGGTAATCTCAGGAACCACAGCACCAATCACAACACCCAATACAGCATTGGAAAGGGCAGTTGCAGCAGAAGGACATAGGCTATGCAGACACCCACCATATACATTTAAAAGGTAAAAGAACCGTGCCAGCAAAGTAGTCCCCTGTGGGCGTGTCTGCGTTGTGCTGTGGGCGTGTGCTGGGGGCGTGACAAACGCTGGGGACGTGTGGTACGTTCCGCCCTTCATGTCTCATATTGTGTGCTAATCCAACCCTGCTCCCTTTAAATACCCCTGCCCCCTATAATCATAACCCGCCCTTACTCCTTAAAATGCCCCAACACCCTTAAACACTAACCCATCTTAACCCTATAAATATACTCTGTACCCCAAAACTCAAACCTATCCCTAAACCCTAAAAATACCCCTGAACCCAAAACCCAAACCTAGCCCTGAACCATATAAATACCCCTGTACCTCAAAACCCAAACCTACCCCTGAACCCTAAAAATATCCCTGTACCCCAAAACCCAAACCTAGCCCTGAACCCCTAAAAATACCACTGTACCTCAAAACCCAAACCTACCCCTGAACCCTAAAATACCCCTCTACCCCAAAACCCAAATCTAGCCCTGAACCCTTAAAATACTCCTGTGCCCCGAAACCCAAACCTACCCCTGAACCCTTGTTGCTTGCCCAGAACGGTGCAGGGCGAGGACGAGGACGAGGCGTCCCCGATCGGAGTGATATGCGCAGGGAAGAAGGATCAGGCAAGTCTGAACGAAATCATTTTGATGGTCATCAAGGCAAGCAATATTATCACGAGGATTACGCATATGAGGATCAGGATGCGTATTCCCACGCATAGGACAGCCAGGGACAGAGTAGGGGCCAAGTATCGATCCCGGTCAATCAACAGGGACCTTATGTAAAAGGGGAATTGATGGGGACTTCTGAGAATTTCCTAATTGTCACGGGAGCAATGAATAGTTCAGTTGCTCGATCATTGGTTCCAGGGGCAGCTCTGTACGGGCAAAATAATGTTTCAGTGGGATTCTCGGGAGTCCCGGTTGTCAGTCCCATTTCAAAACCTCTCCCCTTCACAATTGGTCCTGCCACCGTCGACACACCTTTTCTGTTAACTTCACATTGTGGGGAGAATTTGCTGGGCTTGGATATGCTGAAAAAATTAAATGCCACAATACATTGCTCCGCTGATGGGGTTTATTTAACAATACAACCCTACGCTGACTGCATGAAACAATCTTTTGCTAAAAATGAACCTCTTGCCCCTGAATTTGATGGCATTCCTGCGACCCTATGGGCAACCGGGGACGTGGGTAAGTTGGATATTCCCCCGGTTCATATTGCATTGAAAACTGGCGCAAAATTACCACGCATCCCGCAGTATAAAATAGCACCAGCCGATGAACGGGCTCTGCTGTCCATTATTCAAGATCTCATCGACAAAGGGGTGGTGGAAGAAATGGCTGCTAATATTTGCAATAGCCCGATCCTCCCGATTTTGAAAAAGAACTCTGATCCTGGTTCACAGGGACATGGTGATGCTTACCATTTTGTGATTGACCTTAGCGCCGTTAATAAGATTGTTGTACCACAGTATCCTGTGGTAACAGACATCACCACGATCCTCACGATGATTCCACCAACTGCCCAGTATTTTTCGGTCATAGACCTGAAAAATGCCTTCTTTAGCATCCTTATCCATCCCGATAGAAGACAGATTTTATGATTCTCGTTGTCTGGCCGAAGCTTACGCTTCTGTCGTGCACCTCAAGGCTATACTGAAAGTCCGAGCATATATAGCCAAGCCCTTAAGGCTCTGTTGGACGACCTGGACTTGCGGGAAGGCAACGTATTGCTGCAATATGTGGATGACCTGCTAACTGCTTCAGATACAGAAGATGGCTGCAAAGCTGCCACTGTTAAATTGCTACATCATTTGGCAGAAAAGGGGAATAAGGTGTCCTTGTCTAAATTCCAATACTGTCGACAGGAGGTAACCTACCTAGGTCATCTACTGTCGAAGGAGGGTAGGCGACTAACTCCTGAACGTATTACTACCATTTCTAATATGTCTGTTCCTTGCACGCAGTGCGAAGTTCGTGCTTTTCTTGGCATCACTTCTTACTGTCGCCAATGGATACCTAACTTTTCATTGCTCACTAAACCTCTGTTGCATCTGACTACTAAGGACGTGCATGAACCCCTCCCCTGGACGGATGAATGTCAGCACTCTTTTGACTCTTTAAAAACTGCCTTATGTTCTGCTCCTGTCTTAGGCACTCCTGACTACCGTAAACCTTTTGTACTATACGTGCCTGAGGTCGACGGTTGCTCACTTTCAGTGTTAACGCAGGACTTTGGTGGTAAGCAAAGACCTTGCGCTTATTTGTCAGCCACATTGGATAATGTCGCCAGAGTTCTTCTTAGCTGTCTGAGGGCCACAGCAGCTGTTGCGGTGGCTATCCGGCAGTCGGAAGGACTCGTTCTAAATTCCAATCTGACGGTGATGGTGCCGCATGCTGTGGACACATTGCTAAATAAAACAAAAACACAGCATCTCAAAAGTGCACGCCTCACTGGGTATGAATTGACATTGTTTGCACCACACATCTCGATCACACGATGTGCAACACTAAATCCAGCTACACTGTTACCACTCCCTCCGAGTGAAACTACCACTGACACACATGATTGCATTTACTGTACTGAAGAAGAAACCAAAGGAAGAATTGACCTTACCGACATTCTTCTATCTGACCCTCAGGGGGAGTTATATGTGGATGGGCCCTGTTTTAAACTAGCAGATGGAACAACAACAGCTGCATATGCAAACAGTAGTCGAAATATTTCGAGTACCCAACCGGTCAGCCCAAGTGGCTGAACTGATGGCTTTACTACGAGCCTGTGAATTGAGTGAAGGACTCGAAGTCAACATCTACACAGACCCATAGCCCATAGTTTTGGGCGGCTGTGAAGGGAGCGGGGTTTCCTTACTTCCCATGGTCAGAAAATACAGAACGGCCCCTTAGTTTTACGGCTGCTAGATGCCCTCCCTCTGCCCAAGAAATTAGCCATCATCAAATGCAGTGCACACAAGGCAATAGTGGACAAAGTGGGGGAAGGAAATGCTTTTGCAGATCAGGTGGCCAAACAGACAGCTCAATCCCCAATGTCAGCTATGTTTGTTACGTCCTCCGCAAGATAGGTGGAGGAATCTGACTTGTTGGATAATACTATGGAAAGTGTGAGAGAATTACAAAAGGTAGCCACCCCCGCAGAATTAGAAAAATGGGAAAAGGAAGTAGGGAGACCAGACGAAAATAATTGTTGGATTGATCTGACAGAAAAACAGAGATGGTTACTACCCAATGCATTAGTACAGGCCGTTGTGACTATGGCTCACGGCCTGCCCACGTAGGAGCAAAATGTATTTGCGGGCTCCTGGACCCAGTATGGAACAACCCTAATATACAAAGGACGGCTGTCCGGTTAATCCAATACTGCATGGTCTGTTTGCAACACAAACCGGGGAAGGGAGAAAATGTCCTGAGTGGAAACTTTGCACCTCCAAACGCTGCCTTTTGAAGTACTCCAGATGGATTATATCCACATGGAGCGTGTTAATAAGTTAAAATATGTTCTGGTGGTGATTTGTGCTTTTAGAAAATGGGTTGAGGCCTACCCTGCCAAGGAGAATACTGCTATGGCAACAGCAAAAGCCCTTCTCAAGGAATTTGCGCCACGATTCGGTCTGCCCCGCTTGATCTAGTCAAACAATGGGGGGCACTTCAATGGGGCCCTTGTTAAGCATATGTGTGATGGTTTACAGATAAAACAGAAATTCCACGCAGTCCGACATCCACAATCAGCAGGGCTCGTGGAAAAGTACAATGGGATTCTTAAGCTCAAGATGGCTAAAATTCAGGAAAGCGCAGGGTTGAAATGGCCTGACACCTTGCCCTTGGCCCTCATGTCACTACGGGTCACCCCACATTCTCGCTCCGGCCTTTCTCCTTATGAGATCACCTTTGGTAGGTCCGCTAATGTATGGGGGGTACCCAGACCACGATCCTTTTCTGATATTGAATATCCTATGTTGATTGATTATCTGTATGCCCTGACTAAAGATCTCCGTTCTATTCATCAGCAGGTAGCATCTGTGCTGCAGCCTCTGCCAGAGGGCCCCGGACATCGACTACAACCCGGTCAGTGGGTTCTATTCAAGAAGTTTGAACGAGATACCAGCCTAGCTCCGAGGTGGTCCGAGCCACGACAGATCCTACTAGCCCCCGGACGGCTGTCAAAGTGGTTTGGGAGGAAACATTGGATTCATGTCTCCCATCTGAAAAAGCTGCCGCTTCCACTTCCATATGATCAGCAACGCCCAGGGGGAATTCTGACACAGGAAATTGAGAGAGCTGCTGCATTTGTACCCTTCTCCGACGCCTGCGACATTGAACAAAGGCAAGAGGAGGGAGTGACGAGATGGGGTGAACCGGTCTCTGCTGAATCTGCAAGTGCTTTGAATCCTGCTTTGAGTACCCCGGCAAGCGAAAGTTCTAATGAGAGAGAGATACCTGCAGTGCTATTTTCTGATCAGGAAGTTCCGGGTCATGTGCGATACAACCTGCGGCCGAGAAAACATCACGGTGCCTCAGACCCCACCACTAGGAGATAAGGAAAGACTCGATTGAATAAGATAGGGTTTGCTAGTTTGCCGGTCTGAGGTACTGAGCGAGACAATGGACTGAGCTGGAACTTTGATCACTGTGCTCTGTTCAGAAAGAAAGACTAGCTATTGTGAACGGCCAGGTTGCACCACGGAATCATTCTGACCACCAGTCTTTGTTTCCTTGAGATGAACGATAGGAGTCTACCTGTGAGACTCTGATGGACACAGGGAGAAGAACCCTCTGGCAGAACGGACTGCTAGGCCCGAGTTTATTTTTGGACTTTTAGATAGGAATGTACCCTTTTGGTTGTATTGTACTTGAAGAAGAATTTCCCATTGCACCCCGACACGTACCATTCTATGAACCAATGTTCTCAACCTGGACCACGAGGGTCAAGGTAGCCTTTGTGTTGGTTATGACTGTTATAATAGCTGTTTTTATGGTCTTATTCATATATCTAGAGCATAAATACCCTTTGCAAACATTTTTACCCTCTACTGTTGCACCACCCGAGCATTTGCTGTTTACCCTAGCACCCCACAAAGAACGACATTGCCAGACCTATGCGAAAAATGTATTTGTCGAAATGCTTCATCAGACGCACAGTGTTACCAACACTACTGACTGCTGGGTTTGTGGGCTTCTGCCTTCTGTTGTGCATAATCACGATCTGTTCCTCTCACTACCCCTGTCCTATCTAGGGAGCTGTGAAGCATGATTCAAACTGTTTTCCACCATGTACCATCACTATATAGACAATCGCAGGCATTACGATGTGAATGATTATAATATGATTTCAGCATATGTCAGGGAACATCGGGGATTTGACCCACAAGGTAACGGGGGACGAGGATCGATAGAACCTCAGGCGTGTATGAATAGGTACATGGAGGTTAGGAACAGTACCTGGCTGCAGGATGAACTCTATGATTTTAACTATTTTAATGCTTCCCAATATTTCCAGCTTTATGTTGAACGAAATGTTACAAGCGACCGCATTGTACCCATTCCTATTTTAAATACTTCCTCCGATTTCTGTGTACAGGGGATGGGGCATGTACAGGTTGGTGACAGTATCTGTAATTATGCCTATCGTATGAAGAAAATTAGCGGTCCGCCATTGTTAACGCCACCCAATGTGTATTTTGTATGTGGGGAAAATGCTTACACCTGGTTACCACGTGATTGGGCTGGGCACTGCTATTTGTCCTTCCTGTACCCGCCTGTATACATAGCACCGACTGACTATCATAGAACACACCAGCTACACCCAGCAAGTGCAGTACCCAATAGGCAACGTAGACAGCTCATCACAACAGAAGTCGATCAGACCGACACCTCCTTGCAGCAGGTCACGGATTTTAGCAAGGGTTTGGTCCCATTCTGGGGGCCTATATTTAATAGCAGAGAAATAAGAAGGTTGTCCAGAATAGTGGAAAATGTCATTAACATCACTACTGACATCTTGGCCAATCTTACGGTTGAGCTTCAGGCGACCAGGCTCGTTGCGCTCCAAACCCGTATGGTTTTAGACGTTATCTTGGCTGATCGAGGCGGAGCATGCCGAGTGATTGGCAGCTCCTGCTGTGTGTATATTCCAGACTCCACCCCCACTGTTCATTTGGCCATTCAAAAGCTGCATCGCATAGCGTCCGAAATGCATACTGACAACGGGTCCTTGTCACTGTCTGGCTGTTTCTGGGGGCTCTTGTCCACCTGGGGATGGAAATTATTGTTGATCTTGGGTGGAGCAGCTGGTGTTATTTTTACCTGTTGCGTCCTGATACAATGTGGTCCGGCTTGTTGCTCCTATTGCGCTTCCAGAGTAACGACTCTGTGCGCCCCTGCCCCAGTGCCCGCCAAGATTCAGATGCTATAACAGGAGATTCATGAATTAATGGCCATTAATAAGGAGGTTTTCAGAGATTAATGCCCGCCTTTGTATTTAGCTACACCACGCTAAAAGGAGGGTTTGAGGAACCGGAATTGATTTCCGGTTATGCACAGCATATAATCAATGCTTTAGAATTAGCATGATGTATCTAAATTACTTAGCACACATACGCAAACACTAGCATGAATCCGTATTGCAGTATTTCAGATTTCTAACCTGCACCTCTTTGCACGTTTTACACTTGCTTGACTTGACCGACGCCATTTTGTGGCCTCGCTCGATGCCCTACATTAACAGACCCCATTCAATTCTTTCACCGAAGTCGTTCACCTGAGAAATAGCCCAACTGTTGCAAAACTGCTGTTTCAGCTCGTTAGGCATGTCAATCAATCAATCAATCAATCAATCAAAGCATTTATATAGCGCACTACTCACCCAGAGGGTCTCAAGGCGCAAGGGGGGGGGAGGGGTCCGCTACTGCTCGAACAGCCAGGTCTTGAGTTGCTTCCTGAAGGCGAGGTGGTCCTGGGTCAGGCGGAGGTGGGTCAGGAGGGAGTTCCAAGTTTTGGCGGCGAGGTAGGAGAAGGACCGTCCCCCTGTGGTGGCTCTTCGGATGCGGGGGGCGGCGGCGAGGGCGTGGCCTGTCGATCGAAGCTGGCGTTTGGGAGCGTAAAAGTTGATGCAGCTGTTGAGGTAACCTGGGCCTTGGTTGTGTAGGGCTTTGTGTGCGTGGGTGAGGAGGCGGAAGGTGATTCTCTTGTTGACCGGGAGCCAGTGCAGGTCTCTCAGGTGTCCGGAGATGTGGTTGCGACAGGGGATGTCCAGGATGAGTCGTGCTGAGGCGTTCTGGATCCGCTGGTCAAGGTTATAGGTAGCAGGAGGAGGCCTGATAGGCACATTCCGGAGGGGTGCGGGGCGGACTGTCTCGGAGTTAGCAGAAGGGAGTCACCCGTACGACTTGCTAATCTAGGATGAGCTAAACCAAGAGCGCTTTGTCTCCAATATATGGTCTTTCCTTCTGCACCAACCTGTACCAACTTGTATTTTTCCATCTTGGGTAACGGTTTCGAGAATGCAACTGTATATATGTGATGTTCTGACAATGTGCCAGCAGTCTTCTTGGCGGACCTCGTGGGGTTAGGTCGCAAGGAGCTCCTCTGGCAGAGTTTGTTTGTTATAATAAACAATTGGACCTACTGCGCTGCCAACTGACTAATTATTGGTAATGGGAATGGGATTGGTTGTGAATTAACTCTAATTGGGAGGTGGTGAATATATTTTCGGTACTTCATCAGAGTACGTAAAACTGAGTACAAGTGCAAATGTGAGCACGTGAATGAGACTGAGTGAGAGAGTAAGACTAAGTGCAAACAAATATGGAACGAATCCCTTGAACCCTTCTAGAAGCAGTCAGGCTCACTCACTGGAATCTGTAACAAAGATTATGCCTATTACTTTTAAAGGTCACCGGCCACCACTGGAGAGGCCTCCTAACTTGAGGGTAAGTCTTTTGGGGCCAGATGCATAAACAAACAATATTGCGATTTCCTAATTGTGAATCCTTGCAATTCACAATTAGAAAATTGCAAAACAAAATGCATAAAAGTGTGTTTAACGCTTTCTGCGATTCCTAGGGGATCGCAAAAGACCTACCTCATGAATATTAATGAGGTAGGTCGCAATTTGTGACCCCCTAGGAATCGCAAAAATCATGGGGATGGTGGCCTGCTGTGGGCAGCAGACAACCATGTATGTGATTGCTTTTAAATAAAGCATTTCTTTTTTTTGTAAAGCAGCCGGTTTTCCTTAAAGGAAAAACTGTATGCTTTACAAAAGAGACAATGAAAACTTTTCCATTCATTTTCTAAGAGTAGGCAGTGGTCCGTTGGACCACTGCCTGCTCTCAGAAAATGCATTTACAGACATTCGCAAAGGGGAAGGGGTCCCTTGGGGACCCTTTCCCATTTTCGTATTGGTTACCGCCTACTTGAAGTAGGTGGTAAAATGCGAATGTTTTGTGACCGCATTTCGGTTGGAAAACATTCATGCATACTGATGCGATTCAGTATTAGGAAGAGATGCCCTATGTAGGATAGTAGGGTCTGCAATCCTATGATCACCCAGATTTTTTGCTTTTGTTTCACTGGTTTACGACTTTCTCTGGCTGTGGGCCTGCCAATCAGACCCACAGCCTGGCTGTTCTCTCTCTAAATTACAACATGTACCCTAGGTGCATTTACCAATTGGTACTGGGCCACCTTATCAGACCCTGTAACTCAGGGCATAGGTGCACCCAGGGCCTACCAGGGGCTGAAGCATGTATTATGCCACCCCTGGCTGGCCTCCTAAATTTGACACAACTGGCTGCATGACAGCTGGGGCAAAGTCGTGTAATCACCCTTTGCTGTAGATATAGTATACCTATATCTAACCCTAAAAATGGACACACGGATTCCTATAAGTCACTCCTATGGCAGGCCTTAACAATCCTGAAGGCAGAGTGCTTGGCATCGTGTGAGATGGTGCTCTGGCATGAGCTGAGCCTGTCTGCAGCTTGCGGAATCAAGTCCTAATAGCTGTTCCATGATATCGCATACCATATACTCTTAAGTGCATTATAATCCTCGCGGTTAAATGCTATCTTTGGTATTGCTTTATCAAAACATGTCGAGTAAGGTGTCATACGAATTGGAATACTAACCCCTCGCCAATTCTGGCGACGGGGTTAACATTCCACCTTTCTAGAGGGACACGACATGTATGTAACTGTGAACCCCGGTTAAAGTTAAACGAAGCCTCAGCTCCACAAAATGGATGCTGCCACCACAGACACGAGTCTGACCCCCTGCAGCTGGGAGTCCTTCCAGCGAGGGCAGCCTGGACAAAGGGTTTCCTGTCGAGGGCGGTGCTAGCACCGTCCCAGACAGGGTTTTGTGTATCCTTGGTAGGCAGGGCTTTACAGGAAGGTGACTGCTGAGTGGCACCCCGGTGCTCACTACGCATAGGCCGGTCAGAACCAGTTCCAGGGGCACACCAGCCCCTGGCCTGGGGGAAGTCCGGCTTGGGAGAGGGGCGTAACCACCCCCCTCCTAGTCCCACCCATAAGCAGGACCTAGTCACCGGGTCAGCCCCCTTTTTTAGTATAAAGATAGGAGCAGGCCCCCTGTTAAAATTAGATCATCTTTGGAATCAAGACACGACTTTCTGCGAAAGGACATCAAGATTTCTTCTTCAAGATTCTCCCTTGTGGCTAAGGAGTAGTCACCCTGCATCAAGCGGGCACCATCCTAAGAACACTGCGGTCTGTTGCAAGTCCTTCCTCCGGAATCCGACTGCCCAGCTCGACGAGACCCGGCTTCCCTGGCACCTCTGACCTCTACTCACCTCTACAGCCAAGCTGAGAACCGTGAGTGAGACGAGACCTCGAGGGACCGACGATCGCCAAGACTGCACGACTTCTTTGCAACAAGCCCACCGTGTGCTCCACTGGTGAGTGCTTTGGGGTCCGAGAAGCCCCAACCCTGAGCAGCTCCAGCACCGAAGATCAGCCCTCCAGCATCTCCACGATCTGCGTGGGGCCCTTCTGCTTTTGCCTGCTCACCGCGCTGTGTGGCTACTAGCCGGCTGGCTTGTGGCCTTCTTCACGACGCCCGACATCACTGCTGCTGGTCTGGTTGCTCCAGACTTACCCTTGCTTCCCTCTTCAAGAGAAGCACCCCGGACCCTCCTGGTCTACTCCAGACGCCATTTTGAGTCCACCGCGTGGGCTTGAATTTGCCAAGGCTTTGTTGCCCAATCCTGGGTCCAGCGACGCCGACAGCTTCATCCATCGTGGGACAGCTCGCTCCTCCATCCTGGTCGCCGACAACGCCTCCTGGTCCGTGAGATCTGCAGAGCACAGCGTCACCCACTCACCTAGCCGAGGTGACTACCATCCGGTGCCCTCCTGGTGCCACCTGACTACTGGCTAGTAGTCTCGAACTTGGTCCCCTCTGCTTTCAGGTGTCATCTCTCTTCAAGATCCAGGCTTGGATCACTTCGAACTCTCTTCACTGGTTGCCTGCCAGCATCTTTCTTCCAGGCTCCTGGTCCGTCTACGAGGATTCCCGACGTCTTTTGAGACCTATGCAGCTGCAGCCCCTGGGGTAGGTAACTTCGGCATTTTGGTGCCCCAGCATAGCCTCACTATCCAAGGGTCAGAATCCACTTTCGGTTTCCTCCTACCAGGTCGGGTTCGCCCGAGAACACTAACTTTCTGAAATCTAGCTACCATAGACTTTGTCCCGCATCCCGCGTGAGAGTGCACACTCTGCACCCGAGTCCCCTGGGTCTCCTAGAAGTAATCTGAAGATTCTATAGTCAAGATCTAGCGATTCCAAAGCCTATTAGTGCTGTACTTACCTGCTAGTAATTTCGCATTCCACTTTCAGAGTATATGGTTTTCCGTGCCCCTCGGGCATTTGTATATACTGTGCTAACTTAAGTATTTTCGTAAGAGTTTTGTTTTGTGCTTAGTACCCTGTCCTCATAAAGAGTACAGGGCTGTTGTGATTTTAATAAATACACAGTTTATTTTCATAACACTTGTGTGGTGTCCTTTCACTTGGTGTTCAAGGGGTATATGGGTGGTATAACAGCTGGCTTAACACGCCCTCTTGAGTCTTTAGCCTTAGACTGCTCGTATCCACGCTACTAGGATAGCTGGTCTATAAGGTTGACTTACAACCAATCATCAATAAGGGTTGCTGGACTGATACATAGTGTTCACTAGAATAGTGAGCACTGCATATCAGGCCACCTTCTCACATTGGTGAGCAGCGGTTGGGATTTGAGCTTGCTGTTGTTTTACCACACGTATCCTAAGAATATCTTGTTGAAAGATCACATAAGTACTTTTAGGTACATATAACTTAGCTTAGAATACTCTGAGTTCTACTGAACCAGCTGTTGCAGCTCCTCAAGGCTTAGCACACCTTGGCTGCAACTCTTAGCAAGGGATCAGTAGGCAAACACATAGTGTAGGTAGGTGCATCACTTACACCACACTAGAATCAGCATGTCAGACAAAGGAGGAAACTCTGAGTCTCCCCTTGTGTCAGTGGACCCTCCACAGGTCCCCACTTCCAGATATGCTGCTCTTAGCTTCCAGGAGATGAGACAGATGTGTACCTCCAGGAAGCTAAAACAGGGGTCTAACCCCACCATTCCCTTTCTGATTGGTCTCTTAGAGACTTATGATGCCAGGAGGGCTGGTAACCCAGACCTTTCTAATCCAGATGGGAACATGCCTCCCCTTGAGGGAACCAGAGGAGACCCTGACCTAATCCACCTCTCAGCTGAGACTGAAGAGGGGGAGGAGGATGAGGATCTATCTGGGGATGAGGCAGATAAGGGACAGGTAGAAGTCAGCAGACTAACCAGGTCCAACTTAAGCAGACATGAGAATGGTACTAGGGGACCCCTGGGGCCACTCTCAGGCCAGCATAACATTGGGAATGGACGAGTTAGGTCTCTATCCAGAGGCTCTAACAGATCCCTTCAAACCAATGGCTCTCACAACTCTTCTCACAGAGGGATGACTTCCCCTCAGAGGAGAGTGTATGAAGCTAAAGAAAGGGCAGTCAATCTGAGGATTGAAAGGGAATAACTTGCCCTGGCCAAAGAGAGGCTTGCCTTTGCTAGAGAGCAACAGTTAAGTGGGGTAGTCCCCACTGGTGGCAGCATTATACCTAGCAATAGGGAAAGGAGTTTTGATACTAAGCACCTGAATAAGATAGTGCCCCCCTTTGAGCAAGGGGATGACATCCACAAATGGATAACTGCTTTGGAGAGGGCCTGCACTGTGCAGGGTGTTCCCCAAAGCCAGTGGGCAGCTATCTTGTGGCTCTCCTTTGAAGGTAAAGGTAGAGATAAGCTCCTCACTACTAGAGTGGAGGATGCTAACAATTACCAAGTCTTGAAAAATACACTGATTGATGGGTTTGGCCTAACCACTGAACAATACAGGTTGCTGTTCAGGGATACCCAGAAAACTCAGTCTCAAGATTGGTCTGACTTTGTAGATTGTGCCACTAAGGCTTTGGAGGGCTGGTTGCTGGGCAGTAAGGTTACTGATTACACAGGATTGTATAATTTGATCATGAGAGAACAAATTTTAAACAATTGTCAGAACCAGTTGTTGCATCAGCATCTTGTTGACTCAGATCTGACCTCTCCCCAAGAATTGGGAAAGAAGGCAGACAGATGGGTCAGAACAAGAGTTAAACAGAACCAGGGCCAGAATCAAGGTGGTCAGAAGAAAGCAGACCAGAAGGGTAAAGATTCTAAGGGGGAACAAAATGACCAGAAGTCTTCGACAGGTCCCCAACCACCCAAAGAGGGTGGGGGTCAGGCTCCCCAGAAGAAGAAAAATCAAGAAGGCCAATCTAAAAGGTGGTGCCAATACTGCAAAAGTAAAACTCACTGGTTTAGTGAGTGCACCAAGAAAGGAGGAGGGCAGACTCCTGCCACTGCAGCCCCTAAGGCACCTGTGGCCCCTAGTACAGTCAGCAGTGGTAGTGCACCTCCCAAGGGTTTAGTTGGGTTAACCCTGGGTTCTGAGGGGTATGACAACTTAGTTGGCACACTCACTCAGGCTGTCCTTGTTTGTACAGGGGATGCGGATATGTCCCCTGATATAAGTCCCAATACTTTCGGCAAATACAGACAGACACCTTTCATTAATGGAAAAATGGCTCAGGCCTATAGGGACACTTGTGCCAGTGTCACCATGGTGACACCTAACTTTGTGGACCCTGGACAGATCATGCCAGGTACAGATTTCCTGGTGACCAATGCAAGCAATGTCACTACCAGTCACAGTATGGCAATTGTAGCTTTCTCCTGGGGAGGGGTAACTGGCCAAAAGAAGGTTGTGGTTAGCTCAGACCTCCCAGTGGATTGTTTGTTGGGCAATGATTTGGAGTCATCACAATGGTCAGAAGTGGAGCAGAGGACTCACATGGAAATGTTAGGCTTGCCAGCACATGTGTTTGCTGTGACCAGGTCACAGGTCAGGAAATGCCCCACTGAACAGGTGCTGGATCCTAGAACAATGGACCAGACACCTTCCAAGAAGAAGAGCAGTAGGGTTAAGGCTGTGCCTTCCCCCTTGCCCCAGGTTGTGGATCAAGTCTCAGAGGAGGCTGACCTACAGGAATTGAGGGAAACTGAGCCTAAAGAGTTTGAACTTGATCAAGTTGAATTCCTGGGCTCAGGGGGACCCTCAAGGGAAGACCTGGGGAAGGACCAGTTAGACTGCCCTTCCCTTGAACCCCTCAGACAGCAGGCTGCTGCTGAGGCTGCTGGGAACGCCACAGGTACCCATAAGGTATACTGGGAAGATGGACTCCTGTACACTGAGGCAAGAGTCCCCAAGCCTGGCATGACCAGGAGGCTGGTTGTACCCTTGTCTCAGAGAGGTTTCCTCCTTACCTTGGCCCATGAGATTCCCTTAGCAGGTCACTTAGGCCAGACAAAGACTTGGGACAGGCTTGTCTCACACTTTCACTGGCCTCACATGAATGAGGATACCAAGGAGTTTTGTCGCTCCTGTGTCACTTGCCAAGCCAGTGGTAAGTCAGGTGGCACAACAAAGGCCCCCCTTATACCAATGCCTGTGGTGGGGGTGCCCTTTGAAAGAGTGGGGATTGACATTGTTGGTCCAATGGAACCCCAGACAGCATCAGGGCACAAGTTTATACTGGTGGTAGTGGATCATGCCACCAGGTATCCTGAAGCTATTCCACTTAGGACCACTACAGCACCTGTAGTGGCAAGGGCCCTAGTTGGAGTGTTCTCCAGAGTGGGCTTCCCTAAGGAGGTTGTCTCTGACAGAGGTGCAAACTTCATGTCAAGCTACTTAACTGCTATGTGGAAGGAATGTGGTGTCAACTACAAGTTCACTACACCCTATCATTCACAATACAATGGGCTTGTTGAAAGGTTCAACAGGACCCTAAAAGGGATGATTCATGGACTACCTGAAAAGCTCAGGCGTAGATGGGATGTCTTGATTACCTGCCTTCTGTTTGCTTACAGAGAGGTCCCACAAAAGGGGGTTGGCTACAGCCCTTTTGAACTTTTGTATGGGCATCCTGTGAGAGGCCCCCTGTGTTTGGTGAAGGAAGGATGGGAGAGACCTCTCAAAAAGCCTGCAACCAACATAGTGGACTATGTACTTGGTCTCCGCTCCAGGATGGCTGAGTATATGGAGAAGGCATCTGAAAACCTTAAGGCCAGTCAAGAACTTCAAAAAGCTTGGCATGACCAAAAGGCTGTCCTGACTGTTTATCAGCCTGGACAGAAGGTGTGGGTGTTGGAGCCAGTGGCCCCAGCAGCACTCAAAGACAAATGGTCTGGGCCCCACACAATTCTTGAGCAAAAGGGAGAGGTCACCTACCTGGTGGACCTTGGAACTCCCAGGAGCCCCCACAGGGTGCTCCATGTCAACAGGCTCAAAGCATATGTCGACAGGAAGGACATGAGCTTGCTCATGGCCATAGATGAGGGACAGGAGGAAGAGAGTGACCCTCTCCCAGACCTGCTCACTCAGAATCCTGATGATGGGTCAGTAGATGGTGTTGTCTTTTGTGGCAGCCTCTCTGAACATCAACAGAAAGACTGTAAACAGGTTCTTCAGTCTTTAAGACATATGTTCTCTCTGACACCCAGTCAGACCAATTGGTGTACCCATGAGGTTGACACTGGTGACAGCCTGCCAGTTAAGAGTAAAATCTACAGGCAGCCTGATCATGTTAGAGACTGCATAAAAACTGAAGTGCAGAAAATGTTGGAGTTGGGAGTCATTGAACCCTCAGATAGCCCTTGGGCTAGTCCAGTAGTTCTAGTGCCAAAACCTCACACCCAGGGTGGTAAGAAAGAGATGAGGTTCTGCGTAGACTACAGGGGTCTCAATGCAGTCACTAAGACTGATGCCCACCCAATACCAAGGGCAGATGAGCTTATAGATAGATTGGCTTCTGCCAACTACTTAAGCACATTTGACCTGACAGCTGGGTATTGGCAAATCAGGTTAGCTGAGGATGCCAAGCCCAAGACAGCATTTTCAACCCCTGGTGGGCATTATCAATTTGTGGTAATGCCCTTTGGTCTGAAAAATGCACCTGCCACCTTCCAAAGGTTGGTGAATCATGTGGGCTGGATCACTTCTGTGCAGCATATCTAGATGATATTGCTGTCTTTAGCTCCACCTGGGAGGATCACCTGGTCCACCTGAGGAAAGTGTTAGAGGCTCTGCAAGCAGCAGGCCTCACTATCAAGGCCACTAAGTGCCAGATAGGGCAGACACAGGTTGTATACCTGGGCCACCTTATAGGTGGAGGCCAGGTTCAGCCACTGGAGAGCAAAATACAGTCAATCAGGGACTGGGCTCCTCCAACCACCCAGACTCAGGTTCGAGCTTTCTTGGGCCTGACTGGTTACTACAGAAAGTTTGTAAGGAACTATGGATCAATTGTGACTCCATTAAATGAACTGACAAGTAAGAAAATGCCAAAAAAGGTTCAGTGGACAGCAGGCTGTCAAAAAGCATTCGATGACCTAAAGCAGGCCATGTGCACAGCACCTATCCTTAAGAGTCCAGACTACTCCAAACCATTCATTGTCCAAACAGATGCTTCTGAGTTGGGTGTGGGAGCTGTTCTATCTCAACTGAATTTTGATGGTCAAGACCAGCCCATTGCTTTTATAAGCAGAAGGCTGACCCCCAGAGAGAAGAATTGGTCAGCTATTGAGAGGGAGGCCTTTGCTGTGGTTTGGGCCCTGAAGAAGTTGAGGCCATACTTGTTTGGCACTCACTTCAAGATTCAGACCGACCATAAGCCCCTCTTGTGGCTAAATCAGATGAAGGGTGAAAACCCCAAACTGCTTAGGTGGTCCATTTCCTTACAGGGGATGGACTTTACAGTGGAACATAGACCTGGTACTGATCATGGCAATGCCGATGGGCTCTCCAGATATTTCCACTTAGAACAAGAAGACTCACCTGGTCAAGGTTAGCTTATTGTCCCAAAGTTGGGGGGGGGGGGGGTCATGTAGGAGAGTAGGGTCTGCAATCCTATGATCACCCAGATTTTTTGCTTTTGTTTCACTGGTTTACGACTTTCTCTGGCTGTGGGCCTGCCAATCAGACCCACAGCCTGGCTGTTCTCTCTCTAAATTACAACATGTACCCTAGGTGCATTTACCAATTGGTACTGGGCCACCTTATCACTCAGGGCATAGGTGCACCCAGGGCCTACCAGGGGCTGAAGCATGTATTATGCCACCCCTGGCTGGCCTCCTAAATTTGACACAACTGGCTGCATGACAGCTGGGGCAAAGTCGTGTAATCACCCTTTGCTGTAGATATAGTATACCTATATCTAACCCTAAAAATGGACACACAGATTCCTATGTCACTCCTATGGCAGGCCTTAACAATCCTGAAGGCAGAGTGCTTGGGATCGTGTGAGATGGTGCTCTGGCATGAGCTGAGCCTGTCTGCAGCTTGCGGAATCAAGTCCTAATAGCTGTTCCATGATATCGCATACCATATACTCTTAAGTGCATTATAATCCTCGCGGTTAAATGCTATCTTTGGTATTGCTTTATCAAAACATGTCGAGTAAGGTGTCATACGAATTGGAATACTAACCCCTCACCAATTCTGGCGACGGGGTTAGCATTCCACCCTTCTAGAGGGACACAACATGTATGTAAATGTGAACC